>NC_077229.1:265461289-265799414 GCF_027887165.1 Monodelphis domestica
AGGCACTTATCCATCAATGGGCTTATAATCAAGGAGCTTAGATTAAAACAAAATATGTATATGATATGTAATATATGTGTGTCTTTGTGTTTAAAAAAACAGCATAGCAACAGGTTATTTACTCAGTATCATCAGACTGGAAGGTTGACAGAATCTTAGAGGGCTGAAATTTATCATGCGATATACAGATATGTTTTCTTTTGATTTTAAATATTTTGATGAATATCCAGGAAGGATTACACAAACAATGTAATCATTGCTTGATCACTCAGGTCCATTATTAGGAACTTCAATGAGAGTAAAAAGAGCCTCTCTGAGCTGTTGAAAAGTATAGTTACATACTACAATAGATGGTTGCAGACTCTTGCTTTTTAAGTTCCCATATTGATTTTTTTGCCTCCTCCACATTCTTCTTCACT
This sequence comes from Monodelphis domestica, assembly GCF_027887165.1. Classification (NCBI taxonomy): domain Eukaryota; kingdom Metazoa; phylum Chordata; class Mammalia; order Didelphimorphia; family Didelphidae; genus Monodelphis; species Monodelphis domestica. Next base: position 265,461,709 of record NC_077229.1, read on the forward strand.
GTTAACTCTTAAGTTTCTTTACTCTTTCTTTTTAATGTGCTTGTCTTTAGTAGTATATCCATCACTCAAGTAATAACTCCTATTGTTGTCTCCTTCTGCCAGTTTGGATTTGCTCTTTTTGATTGACTCTATCCATGGAAACCAAGTTACTAAACATTCTAAAATATATGTAAAGTAAGAGTAAATAGGTCATGGGAGAGGGATTCAATAATCACTTCTCCTTTCACTGAGTTTCTTCTTTCAAGCTGTATGACTTTAGTACCCCTACTATTTGTGTGTTTATTTTGTATTCAGTGTTAACTTTAAGTTTAAGGTATTCATCTGCTAATAATCACTGACTCCAAAATAAAAGGTCTCCAAACTTAGGAAGCAAGTGTTATAATAGAAATGAAATTCCTGGGGCAATTAGGTGGCACAACTGATAGAGTACCAGACCTGGAGTTGGATTACTTGGGCCTCCAACACAACAAAGCTGTGTGACCCAGGGCAAGTTACTTAACCCTGTTTCCCTTGCTCTTCTGTCTTGGAATTGCTACTAAAATATAAAGTAAGGTACTAAAAATGAGAGGAAATTCATGCCATATCATACATGAAGTTAAGTCAAAAAGCATTTGTTTCTTTTTCTTTTTGTTTTTTAAACCCCTTTCTTCCAATTTAGGATTAATACTATGCATTGGTTCTAAAGCAAAAGAGTGGTAGAGGCTAGGCACAGGGAATTAAATAACTTACCCAGGGTCACACAGCTAGGAAGTGTCTGAGCTCAGATTTGAATCTGGCATCTCCCATCAGCAAACCTGGTTCTCTATCCATTGAGTCATCTAACTGTCCCCTTCAATAAGCATTAATTAAATACTTGCTATGGAACAGGCAGGGCAGCAAGGCAGCACAGTGAATAGAGTGCCGGTCCTACAGTTAGGAAGACTCATCTTCCTAAATTCAAATCTGGTCTCGGGCACTTACTAGTTGTATGACCCTGGGCAAGTCACTGAATTCTTTTTGTCTCAGTTTCCTCATCTGTAAAATGAGCCAGAGAAGGAATTGGCAAATGACTCCAATATCTTTGCTAAGAAAATTCCAAAAGGGCTCATAAAGCAATAAAAAAATGAAATAATAGCAAACTGGGTCAGGCACTATGTAAATCCCTGGGAGTTGGGGAGGTTATAAGCAAAAAGAAAGAAAATTCCTGCTCTAAAGGATCTCACCTTCTAAAGTAGAAAGACAAGAAACAAAAAGAAGCTAAAAAGCTGTGGCAAGGGAGGAAATTTAATGGAGTTGATGGAGGCAGGTTAGACTGCAAGATGCTTGCTGTGGGCTCTTCCTCAAAATGGAGCTTCTGAGGAGAATTCATCAATTGGAGAAAGGGATCAAAGGGTAAGAGAGAGAAGGCAGAAGAAATATGAATGAACAACTAAAAAGAATAGAGGAAAAGTGATAGAGCAAATCAAAGGACAAGAAAAACACTGGCAGAATTTATAATATATGTAAGGTAAAACAAATTGTCGATGATAATGTAATTGCTTACATTTCAATGTTTTCTCTTCATGGATTGCTGAGAATACTAGGTGATGAAAGTTCAATACTAGTAAAAGTGGTTGTTTGCCATTTTGTTTCAAACTCATATCTAATATTGAAAGGATTAGTGATTTTCCTAGTATGAGCTTTCTCTTTCCTGACAACTTTCAATGACTATGCACCTTCCTAGTTTATTTTCATTGGTTGTGGTATTTAATGAGAAATATGTAGACAGATAAAATAGATAGATACACACATAGTGAATAATGAATAAAGAAATACAAAAATAGGTCATATACCTGGTGATCAGACTTCTGTTACTCAACCACTTAAGGAACATCATTAGAAATAATGCCTAGTAAAGAAGGTAGCTAAGTGGCTCAGTAGAGTGCTAGGACTGGAGTCAGAAAGAAAGATCTGATTTCAACTCCAGATTCTAAATTTCATATCTATATGACCCTCAGCAATCACTGAACACTGTTTGTCTCAGTTTCCTTATCTACAAGTCACTTAACCTCTGACTGCCTGGCAAAAGGATCAACTGGAGCAGGAAATGGGCAACCATTCCAGTATCCTTGACAAAAACCAACAAACCAACCAAACATGGATAGCTATGATCCATGGGGTCACAAGAGTTGGACTATACCAAATAACTGAAAAACAACAACAATTCCTAGAAAATAGTTTATAAACAGGCATATTCTGTAGGATAATTCTATTCTATATGAGAAGCTGATAGAATTCTATGTAATAGTGATCCATCTGTAATGATTTCACAACTAAAAATATGAGTACTTAGTAGAAAGTTACCCTGGAATGATACACATGAAAAGTCATATAGAAAGTATATGAAAACATAGAAGATGCTTATTGCAAATAATCTTTAAGGTAAAATATATGTTCATTGAAAGTGTTACCATTAAGAAGCAGAGTCAAGATGGCAGCATAGAGGCAGGGAAAGTTCAGACCTCTGATTATAATCATCGATTACAAACTAAATGCTCCTAGGGGACTAAAAGTAAATCCTAACAATGAGAGAGAGTCAAGGAACCCTTCTGCTGGACTCAACTTAAAGGGTATACTCTGTGGAAAGGAAATAAGACTGACAGTTGGTGGGGGAAAGGGCAACTGGGAGAGGCAGTTGGGTCTTGTGACTCAGTACTTCCTTCCTGCCAGGAGTGGCAATTGGGTCTTTTGACTGGCACTTCCTTACTGCCGGGCTGACTTCCTTCCTGGTGTTGGAGGAGGGAGGAGGTCATTCAGCCCAGTCTGGAGTGGGGTACCTCTACTCTGTTCAGCCCAAAGACAAAAATTTCTGAAGGTTAGAACTGTTCTTGTTTGCTTTCTGTCTACTGCTAAGATTCTGAAATTGATAAAACAAGCACAGAAGAGAAGGAGTGGGAGAAAACCTCCACCAGTCTGTGGGGCCTGGCCTCAGCTCTAAAAGCTGAGACAGACTCCAACCTTATTTAGGGACCTCCCTTGCCCTTCCTTCCTGATATATCTCCAATCCCAACTAGTTAGTAAACTTTATATTATTTGAATTTGCAGTCAGATAAGTGGACTATCTTTTCTGGTCATAGAGGGAGCTGAACTTCAGTTCAGTCATTCAATAACAAACAGTCCTTATCGGACCCCTGCTTCTTCCTCTCAGCAGGGGGCTTCTCTCTCCTTTGCCTCACCAAGCAACATTCCCTCTCTCTCCTCAAATCCTCCATACCCTGCAACAAACCTCCCGTTATCCCCATTTTTCCAATTCCCCCATCATCTTTCCCCAATAAATATTCCAACTCCCAAAAGCCAGAATTCAAGAATACTCAGGTTTAAGGGGAAGGAATAAGGAAGGTCCCAGAACCCCTCCCCCACCTAGAGCTCTAAGCCTCCAGGGCAGCTGGAACCTATGGGCAGGCAAAGGGGCTGGTCTGGAGGGAGTACTTTGCAGGCAAAGCTGTACTAGGCTCAGTGCATTGAACACAGACAGTGGGGAAGCAGTTAGAGAAGAAGTGTAGAGTGCAGAGCAGGGAGGTAAACACTTGGAAAAACATTAACTACTCATGGGTACTCATGAGTAGGATGAGCTAACATAATGAAAATGACCATCCTACCCAAACTTATTTAATTATTTAGTGCCATATCCATTGGACTACCAAAAAAACATTTTTACCAAATTGGTAAAAAACATAACAAAGTTCATTTGAAAGAACAAAAGATCAAGGATATCCAGGGAAATCATGAAAAAAAATTAAAGGAATGTGGCCTTGCTGTACCAGATCTTAAACTATACTATAAAGCAATGATCATCAAAACAATATGATACTGGCTAAGAGACAGAAAGGAGGATCAGTGGAATAGACTTGGGGTAAGTGACCTCAGCAAGACAGTGTATGATAAGCCCACACATCCCAGGTTTTAGGACCAAAATACATTATTTGATAAAAGCTGCTGGGAAAATTGGAAGACAGCATAGGAGAAATTGGGTTTGGATCAACATCTCACACCCTACACCAAGTTAAATTCAGAAAGTGAATGACTTGAATATAAGGAAGGAAACTATAAGCAAATTAGGTAAACACAGGATAGTATACTTGTCAGATCTTTGGGAAAGGAAAGACTTTAAAACCAAGCAAGATGTAGAATAAATCACAAAATGTAAAATCAATAAATTTGATTACATGAAATTAATAAGTATTTTTGTACAAACAATACCAATGTGACCAAAATTAGAAGGGAAGCAACAAATTGCAAAACAAAGTTCATAACAAAAACCTCTGACCGATGTCTAATTACTCAAATTTATAAAGAGCTAAATCAATTGTACAAAAAAATCAAGCCATTCTCCAATTGATAAATGGGCAAGGGACATGAATAGGCAATTTTTAGTTAAAGAAATCAAAACTAATAATAAGTACATGAAAAAAAATATTCTAAATCTCTTATAATCAGAGAGATGCAAATAAAAACAACTCTGACGTATCACCTCACACCCAGCAGATTGGCTGACATGACAGAAAAGGAAAGTAATGAATGCTGGAGGGTATGTGGCAAAGTTGGAACATTAATGAATTGCTGGTGGAGTTGTGAATTGATCCAACCATTCTGGAGGGAAATTTGGCCAAAGGGCTCTAAAAGACTATCTGCTCTTTGATCCAGCCATAGCACTGCTGGGTTTGTACCCCAAAGAGATAATAAGGAAAAAGACTTGTACAAGAATATTCATAGGTGCACTCTTTGTGGTGGCAAAAAATCTGAAAACGAGGGGATGCCCTTCAATTGGGGAATGGCTGAACAAATTGTGCTATCTGTTGGTGATAGAATAGTATTGTGCTCAAAGGAAAAATAAAGTGAAGGAATTCCATGGGAACTGGAACAACCTCCAGGAATTGATGCAGAGTGAAAGGATTAGAACCAGGAGAACATTGTACACAGAGATTGATACACTGTGGTACAATCAAATGTAATGGACTTCTCCATTAGTGGCAATGCAGTGATCCTGAACAACTTGGAGGAATCTACAAGAAAAAACACTATCCAGATTCAGAGGAAAAACTGTGGGAGTAGAAACACAGAATAAAAACTACTGCTTGGACTATATGGGTTGAGGGGATATGATTGGGGATGTAGACTATAAATGATCATCCTTGTGCAAACATCAACAACATGGAAATTGGTTCTGATCAAGGACACATGTAATACCCAGTGAAATTGTGGTCAGCTACAGGAAGGGTGGGTGGAGGAGAAGGAGGGAAATAATATGATTGTTGTAACCAAGGAATAATGTTCTAAATTGACTAAATAAATTAATTTAAATTTTAAAAAAAGAAAGTGTTACCAATGAAATGTAAAAGGATTGTCATAGTCTAGGAATGGAAGAGGAATTCTGGTAGAAGGTGAATTCTTCCCAGATACTCCCACTGGTGAACTAGATTGCTGTGGTCGTTGACACAGATTGCAACAAATCTGGGGGAAGAATGGGTATAGATTTATTCTTGGTGACTTCCATTTTTTGAATCAAATATATAACCCCCTTATATTTGACATTAAATTTATATATGTAAATATGTGGGAGTTAATCTTTGACCAACCCCAAAGAATAGGAAGTCTGGGATGTAACCCCATGAGGTGTCCATGAAGCAGCAAAATCAGTGTAAAGATATCATGGCAGGGGAGCTAGTTGGCTTAGAGTCAGTAATATGTGAGTTCAAATCCAACATCATACATTTGCTAACTTTGTGACCTTTGGCAAATCACTTTTTCTCTATTTGCTTAATTTCCTTATCTGTGAAATAGGAATAAAAATAGCACCTACTTCCCAGGAATGTTGTGAAGAACAAATGAGATATTTGCATAGGGTCTCACACATAATAAGCTACATAAATGCTAGGCATTGTTTTTGTTGTTATTGTTGTTCTTGGGTGATCCTTTTATGAAGTATGAACATCATTTCCTGATCAAAATAGGAATAGAACATGCTCAAATGGACACACAAACTAATCATTGTCCTATGGACCTTAGAAACCTAAGCCTCACTGAGATCCCAAGATAGGTGGCTCCAGATGGTAGTCAGGATTGGAGAAATGACCAGGCCCTTGATGATAAATTGATAATAGCATGAATTCATTGTAGATCTATTGAAGCATGAACTCTGCTGTTCAGAGTCTTCTTTCTGATTTCAGAAGCTTGTTTTTCATTTGAACTGTCCTTCATCCTCCAAAGTAACCACTTCTAGTTGGAAGACTTCAGAAGCATCTCTTTTCTAGATACTCATGCTTTTCCAGGACCTTTTACTTCAGATGTCAAAACAAATTGGAACAAAGACTAAATTGATTTCACCTTTCTACCTCTAGGGCTTTGATATGTCTATGGAAGCTTCTCCCTCTTTTCCCTAGATTCCAGCTGGCTCTTTTCATTTTATCTGAAAAAGAGCTGCTTTGCTGAGACAAGCATACAGTGAAGGGAAGCAGTGAGAAAACACACATCTGCCCAAATATCAAATGAGGTTTTAAAAGTTTGCAACATTTACATCTGAAAAATTATGTAAGCTTCTCTATATATGTAGGTGCGTGTACTTATATACACACATATGTTATTTCTTGATTAGAATTTTCTACTTCACAGTTTGATTCATATGTTTGTCTGTATATATCTCCATATGGATCTATAAACACATATACGCATACTCTGTTGATTAGGATTTTATATTCTGCCTTTCTCCAAAATATCAAGATATACATTTCAAGTCAAGTCAACATGGATTTATTAAGCACTATTTGTACTTGCTGTGTGATCCTAGACAAGTCACTTAACCTCTGTTTGCCTGGGAGGCATATAAGTGGACCAATGGAGAGAGCACTGGGCCTGAAGTCAAGAAGACCTGAGTTCAAATCCAGATTCAGACACTTACTAGCTATGTGACTGATCCTGGGCAAGTCACTTACCCTCTAGTTTCCTTAAATCATTGGAGAATGAAATGGCAAACCACTCCAGAATCTTCACCAAGAAAATTCCATGAAAATATGGTCATGGGGTCATGAAGAGTCAGATACAACTAAACAACTGACCTACAACAAGAATAATGCATCCCACACTGATAAAAACCCTGGGAATATAATACTAGGAGAAAGAAAGACAGTTTCTGCCCTCAAGAATGTTACAACCTAAGGGGGAACACATAAATAGCTCATACTTATTAACACTTATAAATCTGAAAAACAGCAGGGTGGAGGATGGGCTGGGAGGGAACATGATAGAGAAAGTTTAAGAGCTGAGAGAGGAAGGATGTCATGACTATCCTGGATCCTCAAAATGAAGATTCTGGGAAGAAACAACCAATCAAAGGAAGACACTGATAGATTATCATCAAATTCATTTTAGAGATGAGAAAGGCCCAGAGAGTTTATGTGACTCGCTCAAAGTCATAGAGAAAGAATGAAGATTAGAACCCAGCTTTCCTGACTAGGCTTTTCTCACTACTACCCTTAACAAAACCCTAAAAGAGAAGCAGATGAAAGAAATCTTTAAATCAGGACAGGGAAGGTGTGAGGACTTGGTCAGAGCTTTTCACTCCCCATTAAAGTAAGTCTACAGAACATCTCCAGGTCATAGGTTGATCCACCAAAAGTCCTGAAGGTGAATATGAGAAGAGGAAGCCTCAAGGACCAAAGTGATTTTACCCTAGATGAGATGCTAATTAATCCAGTATTATCTCACTATATCATTAGAAATGTCCTGGGGCATTATTTCTCTTCAGCTCCAAGAGTGTACTTGGGTCCTAACTCTGCTTCCTTTGTGTCAGTCCTGGCCTGCGTTGGAGTGATGCCAACATATTGCTACTGCCTTGCATAAATGGGATATTGACTGAAGTGCTCATTGGGCACACGTCTTCTGTTCCAGTGATGCCAGAAATATCACAGGAACAGAAGGATGAGCTCTGACTGTTGCCAAATTTATTTTGTATTTTCTGCATGTTAAAAATGAACACCCACATGACCAGGAGCACTCATTCTTGTGACAGGAAGTGCTTGGGAAGGATGGAGCTTGTGGATGAAAGCAGTTTTTTAAAAAAAAGTCCTTAGGAAAATGAGCTACATTTGGCCCAAATTGCAATCTAGAGGCAATGTTCTCTCCCAAGCCTCCTACTTTTCCTTTCCCAAAATGGAGATAAAGGCAAAGAAAAGTGAAAATTAGGGGAAAGTGTCATTTTTGTTAGGAAAGCAGGAAGGAGAAACAAATCAAGGAGTACATAGGATGATACAAGAATTAAAGTAGAAAGTTAAATTTATTCCTAGGATATGTTATATGTCTATATATTTCTTGGAGTATCTATGTAAGAATATGGGAAAAAACAGTCAAAATAAAGAAGCATACATACTTGTAGGTAGATATAGATACACATGCATACAGATATATGTGTGCATCTATATGCATATAAATGGGTACAAGATACAGATGGCTAATAGGTATGTGTATGTAAGGATCACCAAATACAACTCATATCAAATTAAGCTTACTTCTTTTTGTGGCAAGTTTGCTAAACAGGCAAATGAGAAAAATGACACAAATATTGTATACCTACATTTTAGTAAAGCATTCAACAGCATTTTTCATGCTATGAAAAATTATATAAAATGGACAAATGAGGCTAGGAGATAACATGATTAGATAGATATAAAACTAGTCAAATGACTAGACTTTAAAAAATATCTTTAATAGATTTAAGACCATTTGGCAAACCCCTAGGCATCTTCTTTTTCTACATATTGTTCAGTATTTTTTATTAATGACTTAAATGAAGGTATAGCTAACATGGTTCAGAAATTTGAAAATAATACAAAATTAAAAGGGAAATTTCATTCATTGGCCACATAACAGTCAAAATCAATTCCTCCAGTATTCTTTCTAACGTTGAATCTGATGGTCCCCTTTGACCTCATCATTCTTGACCTCTTGGCAGTTTTTGACATTGTCAATCACCCTTTCCTCCTTGTTACTCTCCTTAGATACCAAAGACACTGATCTCTTTTGGTTCTTCTTCTACCTGTGAAGACCTCCTCATTAATTTCCTTTTCTGGACCATCATTCATAACATAACCTCTAATTTCTGGTGTACTCTAGGGCTTTGTGTTACACTTTCTTATCTTAATGTTCTTTCTTGATTACTGAATCAATTCCTATAAGATTGACTATGCAATCTGCTAACATAGATGGAGTCCTAATTCTATATTCATGCCACTGTTACTCACTCCTATTTGACATTTTCAACTAGATGTACTATATAGGTCTTGAATTCAACATTTACAAAACAGAATTCCTCATATTTCCCCCCAAACATCCCTTCTTTTAAAATTCCTCAGTCTTGTGGTAGTCTTCTTTTATTCTTTTGGTATTCAAGTTCACAATTAGATAGTATAATATTTATTGGGAAAGGAAATGGAGGATTGGAAAACAGGGGTAACTTGAGGTTTGTTTGGGGTATGGAGGAGTTTAAGGGGAGAGAGTGAATATTGCTTGGTGAAGCAAAGGAGATAGATGCCCCCTGCTGAGAGGAAGCAGCAGGGGTCCAATAAGGACTGTTTGTTCTGGAATGACTGAACTGAAGTTCAGCTCCCTCTATGACCAGAAAAGATAGTCCACTTATCTGACTGTGAATTCAAATAATATAAAGTTTAATAATCAGTTGGGATTGGAGTTTGTTTTTTTTTTTCTCAACTTCAGAGTTTCGGCCAGGCCCAAAGGCTGGCGGAGGGTTCTCCCACTCCCTTCTACTCTATATCAGTCTTGCTTAGTCTAATTCAGAATCTTAGCAGTTGACAAAGGCAAACAAGAACATTTCTAACCTTCAGAAGCCTGTGTATTAGGGCTGAACCAAGAAGAGCATGCCACTCCAAACAGGGCTGAATAAGCTCCTTTCTCCTCCAACACCAGGAAGGAACTCCCACCCCAGCAGGAAGGAAGTACTAGTCACAAGACCCAACTGCCACTCCCAGATGCCCATTCCCCCACAAACTGTCAGTCTTGTTTCCTTTCCACAATAGGTATCTATGAATCTTTATTTTCCTCCATATTCTTGGCATCCATTAAGTTGTCATGTCTAATTGTTTCAGGTACACAACATTTCTCAAACCTAACCCTTAATATATCCAAAATAGACAATCACTCTAACACATTATTTCATCATTTTCGCCTGGACTATTATATGGCCTTCAATTTGTTTTCCTGCTTGCAGATGTCTCCTCTCTCCGAATATAAGCTCATTGAGAACAGTTCTTTTTGAAAAAAAAAAAACTTATTTTTATGTCCAGGATTTATCTCTGTGCATGACATTGAGTAAATACTTAATAAATACTAATTACTACTTGAATTTAATCTCTTCAGTGCTGCCTCCAAATAACTGCCAGAATATCTCTCAGGTATAAGTCTGATCATGTTATTCTTCTACTCAAATTCTAATAACTCTAATAAAATAAAAATAATAAAAATAAAAAACTCTAATAACTCTAATAAAAAATATATATTAAAATAGGGCATGCAGGAGGATCAGAAGATACCAGACACCTTTGATTTGTTGCATTTCCAAGTCCCTTTCAAGTCTGTTTTCATTCTTTGATATCCATCTGCCAACCAACTCTTACAAGTGGTTCCAAGAAGATGTAGTATGTGCAATGTCCACACCTTCGTAAACAATCTCAGAAGATGGACTAAACTAGGTATAGGCCTCAAACCCATTGCTGAGTCAGGGATGTGTCTACCTCAGTCATGTGAAGATTTCACCTAGTAGAATGGGCAGATGAGAACATTTTTTTTCCAACAACCATGGAGGCAATGGAAGCAAGTGCTTTGATGTGTTTAGAGTTTGATTAGGCATGGAAAAAGTCAAAGTCATCTACTGCACCTTAAGCCATCATCGGTCATCTTGACTTTTGTCTTGCTACTGGAATTTCATGGCTTTTGGAGGAGAGAGTAAGTCTGACAACTCTGTGTAACCCAGCCTCACTTTAATCCAATTTATATGAGTCAAAAGACATCACTCCAGTGATGTCACTGATTCTCTTTCAAGAGAAAGGACAACAACTAACCATAAAGAAATACAAACTCCATTTTGAGGAATTAAAATCCTTCATGATATGACTTCCATCCTATCTTTCCAAACTTATTACATATTACTCCCCTTCTCATTCTCTACACTGGCTTAACTATTGTTGCCTGTATAAAGCATATTTCTCATCTCCATGTCTTTGAATAAGCTATCTATAACACATAGCTGGATTGGTAAATTCATTTAATTAATCCCTTTCCCTTTCCTTCAGCTTTTCTAGATAATTTCAAGATTCAGCTGACATGCTACATTCTACCTAAGACTTATCCTGATTTCTCTAGTTGCTAGCACCCTACTACCATCACCACCACCTCCACTAATTACATTGTATTGACTTATCTATGTGCATGTTTTCCCAATTTGCTGTGGGGTGGGCCAGCCCCCCACAGGGGATGAGGTCTTGGAGGTAGAATGGTGTTGGTGGAATGATGGATGGGACACAGCTTTCACATTCACCCAACAGCACAGGTTTCACAGGATAAATTGCTCCACCTTGGGTGAGACCTGGCTTTGTTTTATACCCTTATGATCACACATCTACTTGGCATATGGTTTCATTCTCAACATACATGTTTCCATAGAACCTAACAACTTACAGGTAGCCTAGGGAGATAGTCAATGAAACATTGTTGCTAAGTGTAGGATCAGAGGATAGAATCAACATGACCCAGATATAGGTTAGGGAATCCAGAGCACAGATTTGCCAGAAGTTTTTATGCCTAGAAAAGAGGGTCTTATCTAAGAGGGTATATAAGAATCCTTAGGTTTAATTTTGTAAGTGGTATATCCTGGTAATATCCTGGGGGGACAGAGTGGGACATCTGTATTAACCCTGCAAGCATATTGCTCTTATCTATTTTTCCTGGGGCTAAGTAAGAATAATAATCATAGCAATTCTAATAATAAGGGGATGTTAATAAGGAAAGTCACTTAAGGGGATTTCAGTGGATGTTTCCATTCTTCCTGGTGGCTACTTTACAGTCCCAGGGTTCCATGTGGACTGTATCAAACAGCATGGTCTTGATGGCTCCTAGCACCAATTGCCAAAATATAAGCTTCTCTAAGTCACAGATCATTTCCTTTCTGTCTTTATATCCCCAATACCTAACACATTGTAAATACTTAATACATGCTTGTTGGCTGAGTGAATAAATGTTATAAGTATGTCTTTGTGTGATTACTATTTAGTTGTAGGTACTGGATGCCCCTTTTAAAATGTGAAATCCCTCATTCTGACAATTTGAAAGAATATGAAAAAGAAGTTAAGTTGTCTGAATCCTAACTAGATTTTATATTTAATTTTATATGTACTGTTTTCCCACTGTATTACTTTCCTTCCCCTTTTCAAATTATATACATTTTAACAGTTTCTACCATAAAACTTTATAGAAAATCCTACTATTACATTTTAAATTTAGTTACATTTTCCCCATACTTACTCCAATGCTAATAATATACACAATTTTATTTGGAATGCATCATATGATTTAATTGTTATAAAAATGGAGCTTGCTAAATATGTTTTGTGTAGAATTATCATTAAAATGTACATTTAGAGGGGGGAAGGAAAGCAAATAATAAAACACAAGTTTACCACAGATAATCAATAATCTGTTAAAACTATTAAGTGGCTAAATGAAATGATTTTCCCCATAGAGTAACCAATCTGGATATAGTGCCATGTATATTATTATTATTATATGTGTATTATTTTATGAATGCTAGAGATTTAAGCATATTGTACATCTGAAGATGTGGAACCTCATCACAAATTAGAGAGTCCCAACATGCCATTCTGGTGTCTGAAGTAAGCTTTAAAAAAATATGGCTAGTGAAAGCAGCCCTAAAAGGACTGGTAAATTCATTTAAAAATAAATTTGAGGATTTAATTAAGAAATGCAAGGTCCCATAGTGAGGAAATAGAGATCCCAAGAAAAGCTTAACCAGTTGTGAGGGAAAGAAGGCAGTGAAGAGCTAGCAAGAAAGGCAGGGCCAAATCTTCCTGGTATTACAAATTTTTCTTGTTAAAAGCTGCTCATCTCAGTAGTTTTTGAGAGGGCTAAAGAAAAAAATTGCTCTCAATGATCTCTGCTTTTCAAGGTTCCGTGGAAAACTTCTAACTGCCCCCACCTTAGTTTTGTCTCTTCAACTAAATCATCTGTATTACATATTCCAAATTTATGAATTTCTTAGTTATTTTCATCTATTTTCCATGGTCACCAGTCATTTTATCCTTTTGGTGACAGTCCATTCTATATGAAATATTACCTTGTTTCTTCCACTTTCTGATTATAATAAGTCTATATTTAGCATCAGAGTTCAGAAGAAAGAATCAAGAAAAGAAAGTTATATTCCTGGCTGACTTTCTTAGTATGTCACTTTGAGTACAGTATTTCATTCTCCTTTGCCTCAGTTTCATTCTTCTTTGCCTCAGTTTTCCATCTGTAAATGAAGTTCATTTAGGTTTCCTACCTCATGGGCACAAATGTAAGTACTGGCCAATAAGTTCCTATAGAAGACCCTCAGTAGGCTGGGGAGAGCTGTTGAATTTAATTCTTATGTACACATGTACTTGTATATGGGAGGATTTTTTTGTAAAGAGTAATGAGTTATGGTAGGGCATCTTTTACAAAATGGTACATGGACAGTGTAAGGTTGATACCTCTGTAAAAGTACAAGAAAACACATATGTAATTTAAAGCTCCTTCAGAAGATATAATATAGAATGATTAGTGTTCTTCAGCATTTTTTATCCAAGAACTTGGAAACTTTGGTTGTGGTTGTTGCTGTTGTTTTCAAAGCATTTTTAATTGTCCTCATGGTCAACTTCAGTATAACTGGAGAAGGAAACAATAACATACTGTGACTTGAGAGTTTCTTCTCATTGTCAAGTGAAAAATCAATTGAGCTGGAATTTTGTATTGTCCTATCATGAATCAAACTCTCACTAGTGAGGCAGAATTTTTCCAAAAGGGAGAGGTAATGGGTGAGAAGACCCTTTTGAAATGCAGATTCACTATGTGTTTTTTGACCAGCAGGTGGTACTGTTTGGTTGTAAACAGGGGGAAGGAACAGGGTGCAAGTAAGGGGGAAACATAGAATAGATGCAGCCAGCCAGGGGTGCAGATGAAGAAAGCTGAGTTCCAACTAGAATTGTGGAAGGCTAAAGTGGAAAGGGAGAGACTTTAGATTGATGTCTAGCATGGTGTAGCAACTAAGGTCAAAGAGAATTAGTAGTAGGACTGACTAAAGTAAGAAACCTCTCAATTCTCTCTCCATTGCTATTTATACAAAGAGATCTCACGATATGGTCCAAACATGCTGCTCGAGATCAAGCAGACATGGCATGGCAGATGGGAATTAGTGAACAGTCAGATTTTTGAGGCACATAATACAAGAATTGCATAGTTCAAGATAAAAAGATAAAAAAGGATAAGATAAAAAGACAAATGCTGGCTAAACAATTTGCTTCTATAATCCTATGCTCACAAGTGCATCTATCTAAAGACTCCCTAATAGGTATAGTAGGAATGACTGCATGTTTGAATGAGGAAGTGGTACAATTTGAATATGGAACAAGGAAAGGGCTTCCAGGGCCATTTTTTTTCCTTTCCTGCAAGGTGAGTCTCAGAGGCCAGATGGCCAACCTAAGGCTCTAGAGGGGTCTTTAGAGACATATTATTTGAAAACTGTAAGAGGTAGAATCACATGCTTCTGTTTTTCTCTATTAAAGGAGAATCTGAGACACCAAATGAGAGTAGGGATTTTGCTCTGGGCCCTACTATTCAGTGCGTTCTCACTTATATACAGAGAAATAAATATCTTAGTAAATTTTCTTCCCTGGTACGAAGCAAGCTGTTTTAATAATGTTCCTTTAGGCTCCACTGATTAGAAATATGGTAACAAAGACTGTCTTGCTTGCTATAGGTACATAACAAAGTATCTAAAAATCTAAAAATATTTTTATCTCAACATAAATATTGCAAGTGATGATACAACATGAAGATAAAGGGCCTGTAGAATCACTCATCTTAAAGAAGAAAGCAACTGCCCAATAAAATTTCTGGTTTTTGTTTTTTAACTTAAAGCGGTATATTTAAGAGAATGAAGTCATCATGGATGAATGTGTGGCTCATGCATAGATCCTGGTTTGTGAGAAGTGTTTAGTATGTATGAGAAACCAACCACTCAAAAGAAGAGTAAGAATGAAGAGAACTTGGACAGCATCCCTCAGCTGGTAGAAGCAGGATGAGCCTAACCAGCAAAGGAAACCGGTAGGGATTAAAACAAGGCAATCAGGAAGTATAGTAATAGAAGGCAGAACCAATGAAATGAGAGTATATTTCTTCCTGAGCATCAAGACTGGTAAAATAAGTGGAGACCTGCAGGGTTTATTCAGGATTCTCTTGCAGTAGAGCCTTGAGGGCCTTGCCCTGCTCTTGCTGGAGCTGAACTGTGACAAGGAAAAAAATAAGCAATGGGTTGAACTGCTGTAGCTCTCTTATTTGTGATCATATTTTTCAGACCTCTCAGATGTAACATGTAGGAACCCCGGGGAGATGGAGGAATATAACAGAATGATCATGAAATTTGTAAAATGAACTTGTCGGCAGAGAGAGGTGTGACCTATTTCAGACTTCTGTACCTCTGGGAGGTGGGTTATGCCATGGAACTCTGTAGCATAGAAACCTCAAATACTGCATCCAGCAGAGATGCTAGCAATTCAAGAGTCACTTGCTTCCCCTTAGCTATCAAACTGAAGTTTAATCTATATACTCACCTTAGTATCACAGACATTTTTGATTTACAGTATTTAGTTTCTTCAAGGCATTATCAAAGGAATGCATAAAAAACCCTTGTTTTTTAATAACCACATTGCACTTGGGTACATAGTGCTCTACTTAAATTGTTACTAGCAATGATATCCGCCCTTCTACCCAATCTCTTTACCAGTCTTTCTCTCAAACACCCCCTTCCACACCCCCATTCTCATTTAAATTTCCCAAGAGCAATGCAAATGAAGCAGACTTTTTCAGAAACTGAATGGAAAAGGGTCCTTTACTTTAACTCAGAAGCATCTAGTAATGGTCCTGAGATCTCAAATATTTGACATAAATAAATGGAATCCATGCTGTCCCAAAGGGTGTGCCCTTTCTGCAATTGCTCAAATTATTAATTTTTCTACTGAGTGGATGTGGTTTGTGATTTATCATTTAATGCACATGGAAAGTGCTATATTGGAAATCAAGGAAATAAATATCAAAAGTTATTAAATGCCTTCTATGAGCTCATCATTATGAGAGATCCAGTGCAAAAGTATAAAAAAAAAAACCCAAACCAACCAAATTCTAATAGCAAGGAGCCCATGTACACTATCCATCCAATAACAGGGAATGAAAGTGATGTAGATATCCATATTGATTATCCCCCCTCCCCCACTATTCTCAGAATTTTGGTATTCTTTTGATAAGAGTTGAAAGAATAAGAATTCTAGGTCAGAATCAGAATAACTCCTTCTCTAAATGTCATCAGTCCTTAAGTCATATTGAGCTAACCAGAAAAAGGGGTATTAACATTTATGTTTTTCAAACTAGATAGCAAGAATACCAGGGCAAGAACAAAACATTCTAAGGGAATGGTAGTTGGGAATGCTATTGATGTGAAAGAAGACAAGTTAGGGAGTCTTAGGATTTATTGGTCATCTCCTAAGCTTTATAGGTTTAAGATCATGGATCTAGAAGGGATTCCAGGGACCAATGGAGTCCAAACCTTCATTTTACAGGTAAAGAATAAGAGGCTCTTGAAGGATAAGTGACTTGCCCAAAGTCATAAAGGTAGTAAACATCAGGGAAGGAATGTGAACCCAGATTCTCAGACTCCACAGGATATACTCTTAACTTTAGATCATGCTGCCTCCCCTTAGATATCCACCATCTAATATCAATAGTCACATCAAATGTGTGTGGGTGTGTATGTGTGTTTCTGGGCACAGATTCAATAGAACACATATTTGCATTTCTATAAAACTCTTTTTCCAAATAGCCAATAATGAAGGAGGAAGTATTTTTATCTCAATTTCCCAGATGGCAAAATGGAAATAGCCCAAGGTATACAAAAATATAAAGGTTCCCAAACGTATGTGTGTATATGTGGGGGACATATATATAAACACACACACATATAAACATATATATGTGTGTGTTGTATGTACATACACATATGCATATGTAGAAATGTAGATAAACAAAGGAATAGATATCTATGCTGATAGATTATATGGATGTCTATCTATCCATCTACCTACCTCCTTACCTACAATTTGAATATACACACACACACAAAAGCAGTGTGGGCACAGTGAATCAATAATCTGACTTCAGTGTCATGAATACTGAGGTTTAAGTACTGCATTTGCCACATGCTGGCTGGGAGCCCCTGGCATAAATCATTTACATCTCCCCCACAGCCCCTGTGCCCCAGGCAATGCTTTAGGTATAAACTGCACAATGGTTGCTAATCTGCTCAGCAGAGGGAATTTCCCTACACCAGGTAAAGCCTAGATGCATACATTTTTTTTTTCTTGGGGATGGAAGGATAAACCCAAAGGATGATCCAAATAGAATTCTCTCTCTATAAAATAATGATTTCATCTTTAAAAGTGCCCTATTAGAAAGGTTATTTTTTTACTAGCAAAAGTTTTAAAAGCATGTACTATCTATATATACCTATACCTATACCTATACCTACACCTATACCTATATCTATATCTATATCTAGGGAATGTTCATCTTTTCAATATATGGAAAGGAGAGAGAGAAAGGTAGTATAATATAATGGTTAGAGAGTGTGCCTCAGAGTAAAGAAACCCCAAGTGTAAGTTCTCCTTTTAACAAATACTACATGTATATATTTGTGTATGTACACACATATAATGTATTTATATATGCCCTATACATGTGTGTACACATAGATGTACCTATATTTATGAGTTTATATATTCAAATGTATATATCTACATATATTCACATATGTACATACACACATATACATGACTACATCTGTAATCATATATGCATTAGAATAGCTAACACTTGTCTGTCACTTTAAAGTTCATAAAGCACTTTACGAATATTATTTTATTTTGTCCTCATAATAACCCTAAAAGATAGGTGCTATTATTATAAAGTTGAGGAGACTGAGGCTGACCGAGGTTAAATGACTTGTCTAGGGTTACACAAGCTGGATTTCAACTCAGGTCTTCTTGATGCCAGGTCCACAGCTATAAACTAGAATCATAGAATCATAGAAGGAAGAAAGGGACTCCTAATATCATCTTGTCCAATCTTCACATTTTACTATCAAGGGAAATGAGGCATATATGTGTGTGTGTGTGTGTGTGTTGGGGGAGGGAGAGAGAGAAAGGAAGGGAGGGAGACAGACAGAGGGGGAAGAGAGAAAGGGGGAGAGAGAGGAGAGGGAGAGAGAGAGGGAGAGACTGAGAGAGACAGAGACAGAGAGACAGAGAGACAGAGAGGAGTGCTCTACCAATAAAAGTTTGCAACTGTCCTTTCAATGATATTCTTAAAAAGTTACCTGGAGCCTTTTAGAGGTTAAGAAATGCACCAAAGTTCACATACCCAGTTGAGTGTCTTCACAATAATACTACTCTCTCTTTCCATGTTTCTCCTCCCTTCTCCCATCCCCCTTCAAAATGGAAAAGTAAATAATTTTTAGATATATGGTACACTTTTTAAACTTTTATGTAAAAAGCAATGATCTTTCTAACAAAGGATTTTGTAAAATTATGAAAACATTTGCATTTGTTTATTTAATAGAGTAGCTCTCAATTCTTTCTTGCCTCTTGAAAAACAGAATAGTTCAGATTCAGATGACTCAAAGGAGTGAATAAATGTACTTGGTTTCAGAAGAGGAGGTGAGTTGCAGGAAGGAAGGAGTGTGAACTATTTTCTTCTTGCCCTTATATGGCATCTAGTTAGAAGTGAAAAACATTGATTGAGTGATAGTGTAACTACTGAGAATCATCAACTTTAGTAAAATTCACACACACATTATATATAGCGAGCTTCTGATGCGCTATGAAATTTCATTTAGCACAATATTTCACAACAAATTTCAATAGCACAACATTTCAAAATAGTTTCCAGAGTATATCAGGAAAGAGAAATAAAGATATTCATGGTCACATGAAAAGACATACTGAAATCATCACCTGTAAGTACCTTAATTTCCCTGTCAAGAAAGGTTTAATCATGGAATGAGAATATCCCTACATTACATTCTGATTCTAAATATATATGTATATATATGCCTATATATTTGTGTATAAAATTATAACTTACGAAGTGATTTTTACCAACTACCCAATGAAGTAGATAGTACTGCTATTCGTATACACATGTGCAGGTAAGGAAACTGAGACTTAGAGAGGATTTTGTAATATATTCCTGACATCTGTATAACAATTGATTTGTCAGTCTTAAACTTTTACCTTTTATTCCATGTCTGTTCCACTTCATTTTCCAGTTATAAATGTCCTGGGGGATGTCTTTTAACCCAAATTCAGTACCATCAAATTATTTGGTAGATTTATCACCCCTTAAATTGTTATTATTATGCTTTTCAGGAATCAAGACTCTATATCTCATGCTTCAGAAGGCCAAGAATCCCTCCCTTTATTAATGTTATTGTGCAAATCACATTTAGAATCTCTGGTTGTGTACTCTCTCTGAAGCTGATAGTTGTCAGCTCCCTGATACAAGTGATCTATGACATTGGTTCAACATTTATTGAGTCCTACAATGCTCAAAGCACCATTGTAGAAACTGGGAGGAAAAGTAGGGTGCTTTGTACCAATTTCTTCATATAAAATATCTCATTTGATCATCACTATAAACTTGTGAGATAGGGAGAATAAGCATTTCCTTTGTGTGTTTGTTTGCTTTGAGGTCTGTGATTTAATTGGCATAGGGAATTCCTGGTGAGAAAATTCTCTCTACCAATATAGATTGCCCTCTGCTCTGTAACTTAAGTCTAAGACAGTGATGCCAAATTCATGCAGGTTAAGTTTAACTCAAACCAGCAGTTCCAGCTGGAACTGGAATGTAAGGAGATGGCTAAATACCATATAACACTTAAAAATGCTTGCTTATCAACTACATGGGAAGACTACTCAGTGAGGGCATTAAAATGTTTTGCATAGATGTAAGAAACATGGCCTTACTTAAAAAGAAAATTCTTAATTGACTATGAAGTAAAAAAGCCCCTTTATTAACATCCTTGCAAGAATGGGTGCCTGATGATAGTTTGGTACAGGCACTCCCTTGATGGCAGATGTAGCAGATATATTCCCTAAGCATAGCTCAGGAAATCCTTCCCTGTTTCCATATAGGCTGAGGAAAAACAACAACAACAACAACAACAACAACAACAACAACAACAACAACAACAACAACAACAACAACAACAACAACAACAAACCCAAAGGTTACAGTCTATCCAAAGATGTTAACTAACTCATTTAAATCCCCACCTTTCCCACTAAGAATCCCCTTTCCTTATATGTTCTCTTCTTTTAACCCCTGGTCATGATACGAATCTGATACAGAACTAGCTAAACTGGTTTTCTGCTGTTTTTGCCCTCCTCCGACCATGGATTTGGCAATGAGGCTCCTTCTGATTGGCTGAGGGATAGAGGTTGAGGTTTGGTGGGGCAGAAAAGGTGTGACCCAGACAAATTTGATTATTAGATGTCACAAATGTAAATCTCCAAGTCCCTCATTAGACTATAATGCTGCTTGTCTCAATAATGAAATGTATCCTGTCAGAAGAGTATGTTCATCAGAATAGCAATGTAGCCCCTTCTCTAGGAAGAAGGTCCGTAACATGGGTTGACTCACTAGTCAATGTAGCATCCATCAAGTTAGGAAGCCCTAAGTCCTCATGAGTTGCTATTTTGCTAGCCTTAGATACATTCTTAACCTGTGGTTTCTGAATGTTAAAAAATAAGGTTGATAACAATTTCAAAATAATTGTTTTCTTCTCTAAGTCTACATGTTTCATATTTTAAGTAAGTATTCAAAAAAAAAAAGGTTTTACCAGACTACCAAAGAGTTTCCTGGTGGAAAAGTGTTAAGAATCTGCCCAAGTTAGAGTACCAACTCCTCAATGGATTCATTCTTCTGGCTAATGGATTTTTGAGGACAATTTCTTTTCCTTTATCTAGTCCAGCCTATACAATAAAGACCCTAATTGATGAATTCTTTGGCTATGAAAACTTTTGAAGCAAAGAAAAATCCTTTTGCCCTTAATCTTGCAAAGTTTATTTCTAATTCTGAAGTGATAGCAGTAGATTGGTGGAAAAGAATACAGAATGAACAGAATCAAGATGATAGGGAAGGTACACAGACTCACCTGATGTGTACCAAATTACCCTCCAAAACCCTGACAATATAACATCTCAAAATGAATATTCTAAAGCAGCATAACCCAGAAAAAGACAGGGTGAAATATTTTTTTTTCATTCCAAAACAAATTAAAAGGCTGGCACAAAAGATATATTGCTCCAGGGTGGAAGTAGAGCACACAGGAGCTTGCCAAGACAAAGCCCTCTATAGCAACAGGCCTTGGGAGTGACTGAATAAGGAGCAAAGGCTTCTTGAGCTCTCAGCCACAGACTGGAAGGGGGTTCATACAACTTCTCAAAAGAACAATGCAAGAGTCTTTTTCCTGGCTTTAGATACAACACTCTTGTCACATTGCCTATATTTAGATCTAGGTCACAGTCCTGGTCTTAAGGTGAAGAAGAGCACTAGCGCACACCAGTGTGTGTTTTTATTTTCACAGTTCCAAGGCAGAAGAGTATTTGTGGCTACTCATAGGCCAGAGTCCAGGACAAGATAGTATAAAGCACACCATTGCTTACATCGTACCACCTTGGAAGAACTGAAAGCAGATAGATCCCCAGAGCTAGCTCTCAAGGCAGCTGCACAAAGAACCTGAAGCTTGGAACAGTTGTTCCTTTCACCACAGTTACATTAACAGATTTTTGAGTTAAAAAGTAAGAAAAAGACTGGAAAATGAGCAAAGAACAAAAAAAAGAAGCAACATTGAAAGTTATTTTGGTGACAGGGAATACTATAATGCAAGTTCAGAAGACAATAAAGCCATCCCTGTAGAATCCAAAGCTTCCAAGAAAACTGGAAATTGCTTTCAAATCCAAAAAGAAATAATGGAGAAGGTCAAAAAGAATTCAAAAATCAAATAGGAAAGGTAGAAAAAATTTGAGGAAAGAAATGTGACACAGGAAAATCATGAAAAAAAGTCAATGGTTTATAAAGGAGGAACAAAACAATACTTAAGAAATTATATCATAAAAAACAAAATTAGTCAACTGGTAAAAAAAGGCACAAAAATCTGCTGAAGGGAAGAACTTATGAAAAAGAAGACACAAAAAAAAAGGGAAGAGAAGAATTTCTTAAAAGAGAATTGGTCATATGGGAAAAGATATACAAAAAATCACTGAGGAAAAGAACTCTTTAAAAAGAAGAACTGGTCAAGTGGAAAAGAACATACAAAAATTTACTCAAGAAAATAATGTCTTAAAACTAGAACTGGACAAAGTGGAAACAAAAGACTCCTTGGCATGTAAAGAAGCAATTTAAAAAGTCAAAAGAATGAAAATACAGATATAAATGTGAAATATTTAATTGGAAAAATAGCTTACCTGCAAAATAAACCCAGGAGAGATAATCTAATAATTATTGGACTACCTGAAAGCCATGAAAAAAACAAAAAGGTTATATGTTATCTTTTAAGGAATTATCAAGAAAAACTGCTCTAATATTCTAGAACCAGAGGGGAAAAATAAAAATAGAAAGAATCCAGCAATCTCCTCCTGATAGACATACCAAAAAGAATAACTCCCAGGAATGTTATGGTAAAATCTCAGGAACTCCCAAGTCAAGGAGGATATATTGTCAACAGCCAAAAAGAAATAATTGAAATATCATGGAGTTACAGTTAGGATAACACAAAATTTAGAAGCTTTCTAGTTTTAAAGGATCCAAGGACTTGGAATATGATATCCCAGAAGACAAAGTTGCTAGGACTTCAAATAAGAATAATCTATCCATCAAAACTGAGCCTATTCCTTAAGGATAAAAATGGATATTCAGTACAATAGAGGACTTTCAAACATACCTGATGAAAAGACCAGAGTTGAATAGAAAATTTGCTCTCAAATACAAGACTCAAGAGAAGCATAAAAAAGTAAACAGTAAAGATAAATTAAAAAGCATTCAATAAGGTTAAACTGTGCACTTTCCTACAAAGGAAGATGATTCTTGTAACTCTTAAAAACTTTATCATTAGGGTAGTTAGGAGTATTGCAGGCAGAGGGCAAAGGTGTGAATTGAATATGATGGGACAATATATTAAAAAATGTAATTAAGGCATAAAAATGGAATGAATAGTGAGAAAGAGGAATGGAAAAATAGATTGGGGGTAATTTACTGCACATAAAAGAGACATGAAAGAGCTTTTACAGCATAGGGAAAGACAGAGGAGATAAGCACATGAACTTTACTCTCACCAAAATTGCCTCAGTGATGGATGAGCATAGACAATCAGTTGGGTATTGAAAGCTATCTTACCCTACAGCAGCAGTTCGCAACCTCTCAATTTGCAGCAATGAGAATACATAATGCATATCAGGTATTTACATTCTGAATCATAACTGTAGCAAAAAAAAACAGTTTTGAACTAGCCACCAAAATAATTTTTTGGTTTGGGGTCACTGCAACATGAGGAACTGTATTGCGGGGTCACGGCATTAGAAAGGTTGACAACCACTGCCCTACAGGAAAGTAGGAAAGGGATAGGAGAAGATGTTGGGGCTGATAGAAAAGAGAGAAAATTGGGGGTATGTAGTAGTCAGAGATTAGACAGAAGAAATAGGATGAAGAATAATACACCGTTATGACAATGATGTAATTTTTTTTTACAAGTCTCTAATCAAGGGCTCATTTCTCAAATACACACATAAGTAAGTCAAATGTATAAGAATAAAAGTGATTCTCTAATTGATGAATGGTCAAAGGAGATGAGTAGGTATTTCTCAGACAAAGTAATTAAAGTTTTCCATAGTCATGCAAAAATACTTTAAATACTATTACGTAGAGAAATTCAAATTAAAACAATTGTGATGTACCACTCCATAACTATCAGACTAGCTATTATATCAGAAAAGAAAAATGACAAAAATTGGCAGGAATATGGGAAAATTGAAACACTGATGCACTGCTGGATGAGTTGTGAACTGATTCAAACTTTCTGAAGAGCAACATGTACTGATGTCCAAAAGGCTATAAAACCACACATAGCCTTTGACCCAGCAATACCATTAGTAGGTGTATATCTCAAAGAGTGTATGTCTCAAAGAGATTTTTAAAAAAAGGTGGAAGCATCTCTATGTACAAAAATAGGATAAGTAGCTCTTTTTATGGGATCAAGGAACAGGAAAGTGAATAGATACTTATCAATTGGGGAATATCAATTGGGGAATGACTGAATAAATTATAATATATGATTAAAATGAAATACTATTATGCTATAAGATAATGAACAGGAAGAGCTCCGAAAAATCTGGAAACACTTAAATGAACTGAAGCAGAGTGAAATAAACAGAACCAGAAGGACATTGTACACAGTGACTGGACTATTATACATTGAACAGGTGTGTATAGCTTAGCTATTCTCAGAACTAGCATGACTTAAAACAATCCAAAAGGACTCATGAAAAAAATCCCATCGGTTTTCAGAGAAAGAACTGATGGAGTCTGAATCCAGACCAAAGGAAACATTTTTACTTCCTTTATTACTTTTTGTTCTACTTTCCTTGCAAAAAAGGATTACTGTGGAAAAATATTTTACTTGATTGCATATTGTAAAATCTATATGATTTTGCTTACAATCTCAGTGGAGTGGGGGAGAATTTGAGACTCAAAATTATTTTTAAAATGTTGAAAACTTTTTATATTCAATTGGGAAAAAATAAAAAATTTAAAAAGGAAAAAGGAGACAAAATATTATAAAAGGCAATGTTTTTTAGATCACACATACTCATTGACAAAGAAAAACCTAGACAAAGAAAAAAACTAATATGATCTTTGGCTGAATTAAAAGGGGCATAGCTTCTAGGACTTGAATGTCCCAGTGTATTCTTGGTCTCATCTGATTTCATCTAGGACAGATCTTATTTGTCAGTATTTGTATTGTGAGTAGTTATTAACATCTCATTTTAGGGTAAATAAGCTGCAAAATGTTCAGCAAGTAGCAACAAGGAAGATTGGAGGACTTTGTATGTATACCATACTGGTTGAAGAAATGAGATATGTTTAGCTTTGTGAAGTAAACATTTCATATATATTGCATGAAAGCACTAGTATAACCTATCTCAGACTATTTACTACCTTGGGGAGATAGGTAAAAAGGGAGAGAGAAAATATTAATTACAAAATGTCAGGAAATAATTGTCAAAATTGTTTCTACATGTAATTGAAAAAATGTAATAAAAAGAGAAGTAACATTTGAGAGAGAGCATGAAAGTTATCTTTATGTAGTTGAAGAACTAACACGTAAAAGAAAACATTGATCTATTCTGTGTGGCCCCAAAGGAGAAAACCAGGAATTATAGATGGAAGTTACAAAGAGACAAATTTAATATAAGATTTGGAAAAAATGTTGTTATATATCTTCCTCCCAAAATCAGTGAATATGACAACAAAGAATCAACTACCCAGCAAAACTGACTATATTCTTTCAGAGGAAAGTGTGGTCATAAAATAGAAGAATTCCAAGCATTTTGTAAAGAAAAGACCAGACCTGAACAGAAAATTTGATGCACAAACACAGAACCCAAGGGAATCATCAAAAGGTAATTAAGAAAGAGGAAATAAAGAAAAACAAAACAAAACAAAAAACTTTTTTTATGGACCCAATAAGTTAAAATGATATGTATCCCTATAAGAAAGGAGGATATTGGTAACTTTTAAAAATTGTTATTATCACTTGGGTAGCTAGAAGAATTATACTTAGAGGGAACAGTGACAAACTGTATAGGATAAAATGCCAAATCATAAATATGTATATAGATATATGTATGTATAAATATGTATATGTGTTTTATATATATGTATATAACTAGAGTTTAAAAAAGAGGTTAATATTAAGAGAAATGGGAAAAGAAACAAAATGGGCTAAATTTATATGTCACAAAGAAGTGCATGGTGGGAGGGGGGAGAATATCAATACACTGAAAGGGTAAAGAGTTTCGAGATAGGACATATCAATTCTTACATGCATTGAAATTGACTCAAAGAGGAAAGAACAATCAAATACATTGTGGTAGAGAATTGATTTGTGCCCAATAGGGAAATAGAAGGGTAAGAAAGGTATTGGTGGGGAGGGAAGCAATGCAAGGGAGGGAAAGGGTGGAGGTAGTTTAAAAAGACTGTAACGAAAATAAGAGGACATTAAGAATGGAGAGGGGTAGAAAGGGAAGTAAAATAAGGGTGGGAACTAGGGGGGACTGATAAAACACTGGTGTAGAAGGAAATAGTGAAAGAAGAAGGGGTAGGACTAGGAATGGAAATCAAAATACTGAGAAATACACAGCTGCTAATCATAACCCTGAATGTGAATGGAATGAACTCACCCATAAAACACAATCAAATAGCAGAGTGAATTAGAAAGCAAAATCAGTGGATATGGCCCACTGCTAAAAGGTGCAATTTTATGTAAAGGTGAGGTATCACTCTACTCCAATCAATTACCAATCATCTAGATGTCTTAAGAGTAGGTAGATGGTACAGTTCCTTGATTCAGGAGGGCTTGAGTTAAAATTTGACCACAGAAATTTACTAGCTGTGTGACCCTGGACACATCATTTAATCCTATTTACCTCAGTTCCCTCTTCCATAAAATGGCTATAATGAGTCCCTGAGGAGAGTGGGTTCACATGTAAAGGTAGTGAGGCACACATGTAGAGAATACATGTTGCAAAGGGATAAATCCCCAAAATGGGAGTCCTTTTTGACCTTTGTGGAAAGTACTTATGTATTCCCCCTTGAGTTTGCCTCTTTTTTGAGCTCTCAGAACTGTTGCCTTTCTGGGGTCCATTTGTTCTATTATAGTGCTCTTTGAAGCTTCTTTTCCTCAATGTGACTAATTAATTGTTCTTTAGTGTGTTCTCTCAGATTCCAGTGCAGATGCTATTGCTCCAGGAGCCCTGTAATTGATGACTGAGAAACTCTAGATCTTCTCTCTAAACTAGTTTGCTGTTTTGCTACTTATGCAGAGGGGCCTGACTGATTCTTTACAATCAATTCTAAGATAATTCTTGTCATCAGCTGCTTTCATATAGTGACTCAAAGCCCTTATGATCATTTCAAATTCATTAAGGATTTAGCACATTTTTGTACGATTCACTAAAGACATCTTTGTTGTTGTTTACTAATTTTCTGGGTTCTGATTTTGAGACCCTTTTTGGGTTTTTCTTGGCAAAGATACTAGAATGATTGCCCACTTCCTCCTTCAGCTCATTTTATGGATGAGGAAACTGAGGCATGGAATCACACATTTCAAACAGAGGACCAGACTAGTGATGGGAAAGCTCCAGCAAGGTTCCTGAGGGGAGATTGCTTTTAAGGAGAAAAAGAAATTCTCTCTCTCTTCAAGTGACTGGAGTCAGGAGCAGTGACCACTCGGATGTGAATGAATGAAAACAGAGGACGTATTTGGAGACAGATTTGGAAAGACAATCACCTTAAGACAATGATGACTTTAGAGAGTGAGATCCTGCATGGCAGAGAGCTATCATTCTGCTCCCTAGAAAATCACCATTCCAAGGAGCGCAGTAGAAAGCTAGATATAAAAAGAATTTTTTAAAGACTTTACAAAGGAGAAAAATTACTTTTTGAGAACAAGTTGTTGGGATTTGTTTTCCAGCCAAATATACAATTCACTACAACTGTACTTTATATTTATGTTTGAGTCCACTCTATATAGGAACCTTGTATAAGGGAATAGTCTATATCTAGTTCAGGAGGAATGCTTTCCACCCATTATTCTTGCTATACCTTTTCAAAAAATCCCTTTGCTAAAAGCTAATTCATACTACTGGCTGGTAATCATTGGGAAACATAGGAAGGGGCTCATCAGCAAAAATATTAGAAAGTTCAGATTCTTAGAGCAATTCCCAGATATCTGATGGAAGTATTAGTCACTTGCCTTCTGGGTTCAGGTTGAAGCAGTGGGTCAAGACAGAAATTCTTCATCTCTCAAAGTAAGACAGCTAATAAATATTTGATTTATCTTCAAGAGGTGGAGGAGGTATTAAGGAAATCTAATATTTTGATAAGCAGAAAGAAGTTGGCTGCTGAATATTTCTCAGTGAAATTACATAACACTGCTAACTTGGTCCAACACAAACTAATGTTCTTATCCTAGTTGGATCCTAATTGTTGCACACCAGCCTTTTTACTCTTCCCTGACTAATGTTAAAAATATTCCCCATACTGTCTGTTCCAAACCTTCTGGAAAGAGAATTGAAATTAGAATTGCAGAACCTAGATTTGAATCCAAACTCTTGCCACTTACACTAATGACTTTAAGCAAGTTGTTTAACAATTATAGTCCCAGTTTCGTTTTGTTTTTTAATCTGTAAAATGAAGGGGATAGAATATGTGAGTAATGTCCCTTCCCACTCTGAATTTATGTCACTAGATGGCACAGTCGGGAGAGTTCACACTTCTCTTCGATATTACATTTCAATAATACCTACTGGTAATAATTGCATGAAGGACAACTCAATTAGAAAAGTATAGTGAATGGATGGAACCTACAGTGTGATAGAAATTCTACAAATAACAACTAGTTGCTGTCAATAAGAAATTTACTTAAAAAAAATCCAAATGCTGGTATTGTCTAGAAAAAACTTAAAAACTTAACAGGTTTATTTATAATTGTAGTAAAGCTAAATTGTCGAAACTTGTTAATAGAATTTTTTGACTGTATTAATGCCTTATGTCCCTGTTTTTATATTCAAAATTCACACACAAATGAAAATGAAAAATAACTTGTCAATATCTGATTTGGTCCCTTATTTTTCCATTCTCAATCATATACTTATGTACTTTTTAACCCCATGGGTTTCCCATGTTGCTAATTGTAACAAAAAGCTGTGGTTTTTAAGCCATTATTATAAAAAATGGGTTTGAGAACAAATATTAGTGAACAACTCAAATTAATAAACAATACTAGGCCTAGAAACAATAAATAAAAAATTGTTAACAGATATTTGAAACCCAAGGAAATACCAAGAGAACAACCCAACTTCCCTTTGTTAAAGTTATCTAGGCAGAGAGAACTATGGCCCAGAAGCTGAAGATATGATTGATAAATCACCATGGTTGAACTCTGAAACACTGTAAAGAACAAGAAATATGCTATACATCCAAAGAAGTGGAAATATCATATGTATTCATATTAATGTGAATATATGCATTAATATTCATGTATACATATATATGTTAGAAAGAAAAATAGTCTATAGACTAAAGATGTTAAAATTCTAGAAGACAATATTAAAGTATATTTTGTGAACATCTAGATAATGAAATGCTTGTATTAGAGTCAGTATGAATTTATCTAGAACAGGTCATGCAGCATGTGGAATCAGAAAATGTGTTGGATTTGAATCAAAGGAGTAGAAGAAATGGTTTATTTTCAATTCATGGCAGAGGGTGATGTGGGGGTGGGGTTGTTTTTAGTAAAGGACTCTCAGACTTTCTTGCTATAAATATTATGTGCTAGGAACTGTGTTAACTACTAGGGATGTGAATAGAAAAGCATGATAGTCCTTGGCCTCAATAAGCCTACATTTGAATATAACATGTCACTTCTAGGAGAGTGATGTCCAGAATTGAGCTATTTAATTAGAGGAGTCAAAGGAATGATGAATGGAGGCATAGAACAAAGGTTGGACATCTTCTTTGCAGTTATATTTATGTCAATTTGAGTACTATTCTCAGAGCCAAAGATGGAAAGACAGAAGGAAAACAGGAAAGGCATGTAAAGTAAGAGAAGTGAGATGGCTGGAAAATCTCATGTTTGGCCTGGAATAAATATGGTAAATTCTCATCAATCAGTAGCCAAAAGTCCCAAGATAGGAGCTATAATTTTTAGGTCAGATGTCGAGACTGGACCATTGCAAGATGAAATGTTGTCCTTTGAGGGGCAGGAATTATGAGATTCTAAAATAAATTATTTCCATATTTTTTATTTTTTTCACTGTACATTTAATGTAGTTATTTAGCCAAATAAATCCAAAGAACTCAATGTTCAAAATTCATCAAGTTAGAGTATACGACAACTTTTCTTCACCCTAAGTCTCAAAGTATTTGAAAGAAAGTAGGCTGGGTAAACCCCATAGACCCTTGAGTACATTTCATTTCTCATTCCCAAACTATGGAGCTGTCATTAAGTTTACAAACTAAACAAAAGCTTGCCCTAAGAAAAGGAAAATAAGATTGTTGTTTTCTTAAATTCACAAATAGAAGATGAGCTCAATACCAGTTGAACATAATGTTGAGCAATTATTCCAAACTTTATACAGTAATTTAAATTAGCACAATATATTCCCTCAAGAGAATGCCAAAATGCTAATGATATCATCTGAGGTTCTGAGTTTGAAAAAAGAATAGGTATTAACTTTCTATGTTGTACGCAGAGAAAATTGATGAATAATTAAAAAAATAACTCAAGATTGTATGATTTTGTCAGCATAAGCAAACTTTCCACAAAACAGATGTCAACCTCTCTGTAACTTAGTAGTTTTCTAGTCTTGTAGTGACTCTTTCCCTGCAAATCACTATGCAACCATTATAGTGATACTGTAAGATTCTCAGAACTTTAGTAGGCTACACCTCAACAAATAGCCCATGATAAAGGTAGTATTCAGGGTCTATTGCAGGTTGATAGGACTTGAAAGAGCTTGAAATTCATTTGGGTAGCCTTCATTAACACAAAATATTTTCTATACCTCAATGAAATATCAAGAGAAGACTTAGTTGAAAGCAAAACATTTGACCTTTCTTTATCTCTTTACTAGTAGCATAATAAGAACTGAAACAGGTATCAAGACTGTGACTTGTATATTTGTTAATTCCTTAAAAAGTCAGTGTCACAAATTTAATGAAATGTCAATAAAACTACAAGGGGTATACTTTTTAGAGCTAAAAATAATAGCTAAATTTATTTGAAAAAAGTAAAAATATAGATCTCAATTGAGATAATTAAAAAGTCTCTAATCAAGAGGAATTTCATATATTTTATATGATTATTGATAGTTTTGATTTCTTCATCTGAAAGTTGCTTATTCATATCCTTTGACCATTTGTCAATTGGGAAATAACTGATATTCTTAAAAATTTGACTTAGCTCTCTATCTCTTTAAGAAATGAGACCTTTATCAGAGAAAAGTGTTACAAAATTTCCCCCAATTTGTGGTATCCCTTCCAATCATGCTTGCATTGGTTTCATTTGTTCAAGACCCTTTAAATTGAATGTAGTCAAAATTATTCATTTTACATATTATAATATTCTCCAACTCTTGTTTAGGCATAAGTTCTTCCCTTTTCCACAGATCTTCCTGGTAAACTATTCTATACACCCCATATTTACTTATAGTATCACTCGTTATTTCAAAGTCATATATCCATTTTCATCATATCTTGGCATAGAGTGTGAGATATTCATCTATATCTTATTTTTGCCATACTGTTTTATAGTTTTTATTAATATTTTATCCTTTTTATTATTAATGATAAGGGTTAAATAATGGAGGGGGGATGATTAATGTAGAAATGAAAACAAAAGGCACTTAAAAAGACTTCAAGATGGGCAATTTAACCAGCCCGACACACTAAATTAGAAGTACATTTATTTGCTTTGGAAGTGAGACAGGTAGATGGTGTTGTTGATAGAGTACTAGGCCAGGAGTCAGGTCAAATCTAGCCACAGACACTTATTGATTGTATGACCTAAAGCAAGTTACTTAATCTCTATTTGCCTTATTCCACTCGAGAAGGAAATGGCGAACTGCTCCATTATCTTTGCCAAGAAAAGCCCATAGACAATATGGCCCATGGCATCATAAAGAGTAAGATGTGACTGAACAACATCCCTGTATTTGCTGCTTAGTTCTTCTGAAGAGGACATCTTATGCAAACTAATTTTATTAATCTCATTTACCTTAAGCCGTTGATAATATTTTTGATCACTCATTGTTCTCAGAATTTTACTGGGTGCCACGGGAGGCATAATCAAGATACATTGTAATTCAGTGAGCATTATTTGATTTTTAAGTGCAACATCTCTTCATTTTACCACATATTTCTGATTTTTGAACTTATACTTAGAGGATAAAATTTGATGGGTGTTTTAGGCACAATTCAAGTGGGCCCAAAAGAAAGGACATATCCAAGCAGTGGGTAGGATTGCTCAAGGGAAGGACGAAGAATAGCAGTCCCCCAAGTTGGGGATCTCTTATATGTTTGAAGTTTCATAACTCTCAAAATAGCCCTTTTAAAAAGTAGGTAGAACATTTTTTAAATTGTATTTTTAAAAACTACTGTTGATGTAGCACTGATCTTGGCACTATGAAATGAGTTTGCTGTATTTCAGTCAAAACTCTTACTAATTTTGGATTTTTCCACCTGAAGTTATATTGCAGTTTACTCCATATCTCAGTCTCATACCCTTTGCCCAAGAGAGAAAAGTGAAACTTACATCAGATTAACACTGTATAATGTGCTTTTCAGGTTGTCAGGGATGGCTGTATTCAACTTAGAGATGCAAAAAACTGACTCATCATTGGGCATGTTTGAAACAAACATCAAGTCCCAGTTACTTATTTCTATTGTAGATTGGTTAAGTGGAAACTGTGTCTTCTATCATCTTGAAACTTAGACTTCCCCTTATAGGGTTATAGGTTTTTATTTACAGTTGGTCTATATGGGCCACTGAATACAAGCCATTTATTTTACATTTAAGAAATACAAGTCACAGACAGGTTAACTGACTTACCCAGGATCACACATATAATAAGTGACTGAAGTGAGTTTATGAACCCAGATCTTATTATAGAAGTTGACTCAAAGTCCAGTGCCCTAAATGGTATGTGATATAGCCTCTTATAGAAGCAATAGATTGACAGTGCTTAGATATAAACAAAATGAGATTTTATTCCCTATTAACCTTGAAAGACATTATTGCCATTACTCAAATTGTATTATATTATTGGTAACTATTATTACTGTGAGTCATAAGGGATAGAGAGTTGGATAATAATTATAATAGCAACAATCAAAAACTAACATTTATGTAGTATATAACATGCATACAATACAGAGTTGGAAGGAAAAGTAGATACAAAAAAATGTCAAACTTCAAAAAAATCTCTAAGACAAAAAACATAGGAACAAATAAAATAAGATAAAATTTACAGTCAAAAATCAATCTCACAACAACAAAAAAAATGGGAGAAGACATGGCTAGATAGCAATTGATCAAAATAGACGATAGTGTTTTAATGAACAGCAAATTCACATAAGAATTGAAAGGGGTATATGGCATCCAAGAAGCCTAAAAATATCTTCTAAGATGAGGAACTAATTCCACTGTTTATACCCCATATCGAATTTCTGGTTCATATTTAGATATAAAATTTGAGAAAGTATATTGATAAGCTGGAAAAGAATCAGTATGGTGAAGTGTCCAGGACATGAGAAATGCAGATGGGTTAAAGGAAGAGGGAATATTTGTCCTAAAAAGGGGTTACTAGGGAGGACATGATAACTGTCTTCAACTATATGAAGGCTGGTAATGTGGAAACGAGATTAGACAATATGTTTGGTCCCAGGAACCAGAGCAAAGAGCAATGTGTGAAATTTGTAAGCAAATAAATTTAGACTAGCTTCAAGATTCAAAATTATAGCTCTCCACATATGGCATGCATTGCTTTAGGGTGGTGATAAATTCTCTCACATTGGGTAGTCTTCAAGCAAACCCTCCTGTCAGATATAAGAACTACAGTGTAGACAAAATTATTTACTTATCCTTTTTTTTCAGGATTGGTTGGTCTAGATGGTCACTGGGATTCTCAACTCTTCAGTTATCTGATTGCTGAATTTTAAGCCCTCTGGTCTATGGCAGGCTGATAGAGAAAATAATCAGTGGAACCCTTTTTTATTTTGTTTTTGGATTACCAACTAGCATCTGGGGACATAGTAAGTGTTGGTGCCACCTTTTCAACAAGAATGAGGAAAGAACGTTTCCTTACACAGATAAAACAGATCTGTGAGGCACTTGACCCATTGGGGGCTCACTTAATTCCTCACACAATATGAATGAGTGAAGAGAGTGGCAGAAATAGATGAAGATGTGTGTACATTTCTTCTCTTAAAATAGTTTTGGGAAAAGCTCATTTACTGAGATTCGTGGAGACTGATTTGAGTTATAGTGATAGATTAGTAGACAAAGTCTCTTGTCATGCAGTTAAGTGATGAACAAAATTCTTTAAAGGGCGTATTTTTAGTTATGTATATTATTTTATTATAAAACCATTCATGATTTCTAAACTAGACAGTGGACTCCCAACACTGTCTGAAGAGATGCTAAAATACTGAAGCACGGTCTACCCAAGAGAGACATGAGCAAGCAGCTAAGCCATCAGGATTGGAGAGAAAATGAAAAAAAACAAAAAAACCAGCCCTAATTCCTGTCCCAAAAGCCAATATATGTTGAATTATCCAGTCTCTACCCAGCACATCCTAAGAGGTTTCTTATTTGAAAACAGTCACATAGGAAACTATTTTCTTCCCAGGAAGTGTCAGATATTACAGATGCCAGAACCCTAACACTGTGCAATGGCTTCCCACATGGTCTACCTACTTCATCATTCATGACAGTTCTTGTTTATATGTAAACAAGAAGCATGTCTCCATCTTGCCAGTTTTTACTACTAAACTAAAGATAGGAAGGACCCAACATAACCTCAGGGACAGCTTTCTTTTGAGCCCTAAATTAAAACTCTTTGAGTTTTTAAATCAGAAGGCTTTTGGGGGGTTAAAAAGGAGTAGAAATTAATATTAACTTTCCACAGTTGATCAAGAAAGAAGGGATTGTGGATAATGACTAGCAATTGGGAAAGGGTAAGAAAT
The DNA here is from genome assembly GCF_027887165.1 of Monodelphis domestica. Taxonomy (NCBI): domain Eukaryota; kingdom Metazoa; phylum Chordata; class Mammalia; order Didelphimorphia; family Didelphidae; genus Monodelphis; species Monodelphis domestica. The sequence goes on from NC_077229.1 coordinate 265,497,112, forward strand.
GATTCATAAAGAAGATAGTAATTTATCTTCAAAATAAAGGAAAGGAAAATGAAGTTTGGATTAGATGGAAAGTCAGTGCGAATCCAAGGAGTTAGTAGATTGAGTGCCATGAGTTTGACTAGATTAGAGACTAGAGGAAAAGTATTAATATCAAATAAGGCTAGAAAGATTGTTTGGTGACATTTATGTAGACTTTTAAAAGCTGTGACAGAGGCTGACACTAGAGAAAAAGTGCCAGGCTGAAGAGTATGAGAAATTGATCACCTCAACGGGGGAGGGGCCCCAGGAGTGAAATCTGGAGGATTTCTGAGAGGGGAAAGAAAGGAAAATGAGAGGAGACCTAACTTAAATCCAAGAGCCAAAGACTTTTTCTCATGAAATCCTGTAACACTCGAAGATACCAGTCCTGGGGATGGGTTTAGCACAGATTAATACCAAACTTCCAATGACTTTCTATTACCTGAACCAGAGACTGCAAAACAATCCAAGGGAGTGGGAACAGAAGAGTCTTTGATAGTGAAACATCACCCAAGCAGTTCTCAAACTGAAATTAACACAAACACAAACCTTTCCTCTGAGCAAGCTGTTAGTTCCCAGACAGCAGTGGCCCAAACTGATACAAAGCTAGTTAATAATACTGCATTGAATGGGGATGGAATAACTAAAGAGGGGATGGTAGATGACACAATAACATGTATAAAACCTGAAACATCTACAAGTTGTACATGTTCATTACAAATCCTGAGGAAAGAAAGTAAAGATAATAATAGGACATCTGTGTATGTAAACACCATAATAGCTAATTTACAAGAGACTCCAGAACCATATCTTGGGACAGAAATGGGAGAACAAAAGCACAACGCTCTCAATGATACAGAGCAAGTAGATCTATATTGAAGTCATTCCCACAAGATACCACCATAGAGGGAGTGGTTTCTATGTCAACAGATTCACAAGAAGGAGCAGATAAACAAGAACCTGATACAAAAGATGTGGTAAAAACTGTATACTCTAGTAACATAATAGCAGATCCACAGGAAGCAGTAAACCCACAAAATCTAATTTGTCACCACATAACACAGAATTAGAGCAATTTACTGGTCAACAGCTAGAAAAAGAATTGGGAAATATAGAGATCACTGAAATAGAGTCAGATCAAGACACAAAACCTGGGTTAACAACACCTGACACAGAATTACAACAGATCACTGAATGAAAGCTAATGAAAGACCTGGAGAGTACAGAAATTAGTGACCAAAAGTCAGACTCTGACACAGATGATACAGTACTAAATGGTAGTGATGAAGAAAAAAGTGATGAAGAACAGGAACCCTATGAGTACATTAAGCTTTATGATAAAGTTCATAAAGATTTAGACGAGTGGGACACAAATTGGCATAGTGAACACCTGAATTCAGAACAAACAAGCTTTTCTGATTCTGATTCTGATGAAGCAATTAAAAACATGGGAAACTCTTTATCAGTAGAGGAAATACTGATATTGCAGGAATCAGTAATTATGAAGAATTTTGTAAGAAATATAACTTAGGGGACAGTGAAACTGAATTAGAAGTAATATGATAGTGAACTTTGTACCAGACTGGTTTGAGTTCTATGGGGTAGCAAACAGCACAAAACCTTATAAGGACCCAGATTGGTACCAGATTGGCATAAGATCTGACACATAATCCAAGAAGAAACTTTAATCAAATCAGAAAAACCCCTAAGTCCATAATGACAATTCCTGCCTAGAAAAAAAAAAACTGAGACAAGTCCATGAACCCCAGTAAATGTAGATGAGAAACATCCAAGATGCTATTGGAGCATCTTACCCAAACAAAATTATTGTATAAAACCAAAAAAGAATAAAGCCCAAGACAGATAGTATAAATTTGGGTTAGTTAAATCAGTGAGGATTAGTGTAGCCTGTGAAACACAGGAGAAGTAGTTCCTTGTGGAACCTGAGAGTTTATTTGGGTGGATTTAGAATCCCTTGGAATTAGTAAACCTATATACAAATTTCATAAAAGATAAAAAAGGCATCAGCAACAGGTGTAAATAACACTTCAGTCAGCTTCTCAACTGACCCTCTTCAGTCGACCAAAGCGCCCTTGACCAGATCCCCCAAAACTGCTCCATTAAACAACTTGATGTCCCTCCTTCAATAGAGGAAGTCCAAAAAGCCATCAAACAAATGAGTGCAGGCAAGGCACCTGGTAAAGACGGGATCCCAACAGAGGTGTACAAGGCCTTAAATGGAAAGGCGCTCCAGGCATTCCACATAGTGCTAATCAGCATATGGGAAGAGGAAGACAGGCCCCCAGAACTCAGAGATGCCTCCATCATAGCCCTATACAAGAACAAAGGCTCACGAGCAGCCTGTGCCAACTACAGAGGCATCTCACTACTCTACACTGCCTGAAAGATCCTCGCCGGTGTTATACTCAACAGACTCCTGTCATCTGTTTCAGAGCAGAACCTGCCTGAATCACAATGTGGCTTCCGACCTGATCGCAGCACCATCGACATGGTCTTCACAGTGAGGCAAATGCAGGAAAAATGCCTTGAGTAGAACCTGAGTCTCTACATTGTCTTCATAGACCTGACAAAGGCGTTGGACACAGTGAAGAGGGACGCATTATGGGTGATCCTCAGCAAGCTCGGTTGCCCAGCAAAATTTGTCAAACTGATCCAACTCTTTCATGTCGACATGACAGGGGAAGTCCTATCTGGTGGAGAGACTTCTGATCGCTTCAACACCTCCAATGGCATGAAACAAGGCTGTGTCCTCGCTCCAGTACTATTCAACCTATTTTTCACCCAAGTATTACGACATGCTGTGATGGATCTAGACCTGGGCGTCTACATCAAATACCGACTGGATGGCTCACTATTTGACCTTCGCTGCCTGACTGCAAAAACAAAGACAACAGAGAGACTCATCCTGGAAGCTCTCTTCACAGATGACTGTGCTCTCATGGCCCACCAAGAAAATCATCTCCAAACCATTATGGACAGGTTCTCTACAACAACAAAACTGTTTGGCCTGACTATCAGCCTCAGCAAAACAGAGGTGCTGTTCCAACCTGCACCAGGGAGGCCAACGAACCAGCCGTGCATTACAATCGACGGCACGCAGCTTTCTAACGTCAACACTTTCAAGTACCTGGGCAGCACCATCGCCAACGACGGGTCTCTAGACCACGAGATCAATGCCAGGATCCAAAAGGCCAGCCAGGCACTCGGGCGGCTGCGCTTTAAAGTCCTCCAACACAGAGGTGTAAGCACTGCGATGAAGCTCAAAGTGTACAACGCAGTGGTCCTCAGCTCGCTCCTGTATGGTTGTGAGACATGGACACTGTACCGGAAGCACATGAAACAGCTGGAGCAATTCCACCAACGCTCCCTCCTGTCAGTCATGAGGATCCGATGGCAGGACCGAATCACCAACCAGGAAGTCCTCAACAGAGCCAACTCCACCAGCATCGAAGTCCTGGTCCTCAAAACCCAGCTACGATGGTCTGGACACGTCATCCACATGGACCCACAGCGAATACCAAGACAGGTATTCTATGGTGAACTGTCAGCTGGACTCAGGAAACAAGGCCGACCAAAGAAAAGATTCAAGGATCAGCTAAAGTCCAACTTGAAGTGGGCTGCAATTACACCAAAGCAACTAGAACTCGCTGCCTCTGTCAGAAGCAGCTGGCGAACCCACATTCACCACGCCGCCACCACCTTTGAAGATGAGCGATGTCGACGTCTTGCAGCTGCGCGTGAACGCCAACACCAGGCCACACCCGCACCTCCCGTAACAACTGGCGTCCCAGGCCCCGTGTGCCACAAACTGTGCGCCTCAGTCTTTGGACTCCAAAGCCACATGAGGGTACACCGTGGATGAAACTGCACAAAGACAATAGTCATCCTCGATCATTGAGAGACTAATATATATATATATATATATATATATATATATATATATATATATATATATACAAATTTCAATCTCAAGCCTAGACTAAAATATCATTAACCTCTACAATCAACCACATAGGAATAGAATAATTGCCTTACAATTACACATTAAGAAAGATACATACATTCATTACATAAAAAGAATCTCACTTGCACACATGAGGATGGCACAAACATCCTGTATAAAGTTTCACTCACACACACACATGCATCAATATATTCACTCTTACATGCATGCACACATTAATCTTACACATACGCATGATCCTGAACTAAGTTGGCAGCTGGAGTGAAGGAAAGACTTTGAATTCGGAGTTGTTGTAAAGGTAATGATTTGTTAAAGTCATGATCTGTACCTGATTATATATATATATATATATATATATATATATATATATATATATATATATATAGAGAGAGAGAGAGAGAGAGAGAGAGAGAGAGAGACAGAGAGAGAGAGAGAGACAGAGACAGAGACAGAGACAGAGACAGAGACAGAGACAGAGACAGAGAGACAGAGACAGAGAGAGACAGATAGTAAAGAGTGTAGGATAATACTGAGGCATAAAATCATGAGATTAAAATATGGTGCTACTTTTTGATAGAAATAAGGGATTTTTGAAGGGGGAAAACAAATGATTTCATTTCTGGATATGTAGAGTTTCTGAGAAATCTGGTTTGAAATGTTCAGTAGGTGATTGACAAAGCTCAGTGGAAAGAGTGAGGTTTGATATATAGACTTTAGAACTATTTGCATAGAGATGATTAGAATGATGAGCTATGTATCTTTATGAGTGTATGAGGAGAAAAAGAATGAGAAAGACAGAGACAGAGAAAGAAGAGAGTGAGATAATATAAAAGACGAGCTCCAGAAAGAAGTGAGAAGTAAGAGAAGACAAATCAGAGGCAAACTAGGTGATGTGTCATGACAACCCAAAAAGCAGAGAATATCAAGAAGATGGGCAATAGTATCAAATGCAGCAGATAAGGTGAGAAAAGATTAGGATTTGACCTCTCTGCAGCTGTTGAAACTATTCACCACTTCTTCTTTGCTAATTTCTCTTCCTCTATTTTGATCCCCATTTTACTTTCAGGAAACAGGTTAACTATCTTGCTCATGGTCACACAGCTAAAAAGTGTCTGAAACTGGGTTTAAGCTCAGGTCTTGCTGACTCCAGGCTAAGTTTTCTGTCCAAGAGCATGGACTGGATACCTCTAATGTTATGCACATATTAGTCAGCTTTGTTGTTTTTTGGTAAGGGTCATCTGGTTATCAGCTGAAGCTGAACTGCTTTGTACTTATGCTGAAAGTAACTGGCCTACACAGAGTGAACTGACTTGGAGACAGATTTAGAAAGAAAACCTTCTTTTTATTAAGATTTAAAAGGTTCAAAAGATATGTAAAAGGTTTAGCAGGAATGTCCCCTAATACAAAGGGATACTAGCTTCACCCACTCCCCACTCAAGGATTCACTTCCATCTGGGAATTCCCAGACCTGCTCTGTCTCCTTGTCTCTAATCTTAACCTAATTTCAAACTACATTAATGTATTTCTAATATCCTTATAAATATATATATATATATATATATATATATATATATATATATATATATATATATATATATATATATATATATAATTCTTAACATATTGTCTCCAAGTATCTTTCTAGTTCACCACTCACCACAGCCTAATTAGGGTTGGGACTAGTCAGCCAGAGATGACTTCCTGGGCCCAGATAGACCCAAAAGCCTTGTCTTCACTCTACAGGCTCGCAGAGATAAAAGAAGAGGTCCTCTTTCTTCTTTCTGTTAATCTCCTCCAGTCCCAGCCAAGTTGTCACTTTTTCTCCTTCCAAACTGTCAATCTGGTATTCCCAAGGTTTCAAAGAAATTCTTAGAACCCAGAAAACCACCAGCCTCCAGAGCCAAGGCAAGCTCCCAGAGACCCTAATATTTGAAAAACCAACCCTTATCAGTACCTCAGAATTCCAGCAGGAACTCCAGCTCCAAGTTCTAAGCTGGATCCAAGACCCTGAGACAGTATTTCTCATTCTATCCTTAGGTACGAATCTCTTTTCATTAACCCCAAATCTATAATATTCCCAATACTAATGAAATAATATCATCTATTAGCATCTTATGGTAGTGGAAACAGTCACAGATAATTCAGAAATGGTAGCCCAAGTTATATGATCCTCAGTTCCTACTGTATGGGCAGTGGCCCCTAAAGACAAATAACTAGGCATGGGTTTTAGGTTGGACTACTGCCCTATATTTTATGCTATCTATTGTCTATTAGAACATGCAGGGTTTTATACTCCCAAATAGGACTGAATGCCAAATGCCTTCATTGTCATCCACTGAGACAAATTGGTGCAGAGCTCTCAAGGAGACATAAAGAGGTTAACAGAGATTTGTGTGGTGAGAGACATGACTAATTTTAGTATCATAGGATCATATTTTAAAAAGTAGAAATGATTTTAGAGACCATGAAGTCCAAATCCTTTATTTTGAAAATGAAGGACTTAAGGTACTAGGATTTTCAAAGATATACTTCAGGTTATATAGCTAATAAGACCATAGATATAGAATTGGAAAGGGACTATAGGGCTCATCTAGGCCAACCCCTTCATTTAACAAATGCAGAAACAGAGGCATAGAAAGTTCATGTGTCTAAGGTAGAATTTGAATACAGATAGTCCTTTTTAATTTTTTATCTTCATGTTATTACAATAATATATTTATATGTTTTCCAAAATTACATGATTCATGTTGTCTCCCTTCCCTCTTCCCTTCCCTTTCCCAGAGTTGACAAGCAATTCCACTGCGTTATACATGTTTATCACTCAAAATATATTTCCATATTATTCATTTTTGTAAGAGCATAATCTTATAAAACCAAAATTCCAAATGTTATACCCAAATAATTAAGTGATAAATAATATGTTTTCACTAAATCCAAGTATTCCTGACTCCAAGCCCAACACCTTATCCACTACACCATTCTGTGTCTCGTTATACTATATAGAATAGGATGGTAGGAGTCAAAAATAAGCTAAGTTGGGGGAAGCTAGGTGGCTCAGTGGAATGAGAGCCAAGTCTAAATATAGGATGTCCTGGGTTGAAATCTGGCATCATTTACCTCCTAGCTGTGTGATCCTGTACAAGTAATTTAACCTCTATTGCCTAGCTTTTATTACTCCTCTGCCTTGGAACCAATAACCAGTATTGATTCTATGATAGTACATAGGGTTTAAAAATAAATAAAAAATAATATAAGGTCTAGTATTCAGCAACTTAAGCAGAAAAAAAATGACAAGACAAAAGCAAAATAATGAAAAAAGAAAAGAGAGAGTACTAAAGAAAAAAAAAACTCAGGGGATTACTATGTGCCTATCATCAAAAAGGTATTAGTAGCCAATCTAAATCCTACACAGAGGGACTAAAGAATTAAAATCCAAAATGATCTTCTGAAAGTCTGGGAAGGTGGCTGGAAGCTAATGAGAAGATAGCTAATTGGAATAAATATAAAGTCCTCCTCATGTCCAAAAATCATTTGCACAGATATAGGATGGGGAATATGTGGAGAAAAAGCTGTTTTCATGAACTGTCAGCTTGGCAGCATGAGCTGGCAGCCAGAAGAGCTAGTGTAATTCTGACTAGATTAACTAAATTATTTCTTATTTATTTAGATAATCATCTAAAATGAAAGGGGTGATACTTCTACTATATCTAAGCATTGTGGCAATAATACATTTTAGGAAGGTTATTGATAAGCAGGAGGACTTTCCAAAGGAACTTACCACAATGGTGAGGAAACTCAAAATCATGCCATACTAGAATTATTTGAAGGAAATGGGTTATGTGGAGCCTAGGGAAGAGATTAAGAAGACACACAATATTATCTTCAAATATTTGAAAGGTTCTCTCACAGAAGACTGATAACTTATATTCTCAGTCCAACAGAGAAGAATGTAGTTAAGTGTGACAGGGAAACAAGTTTCAGATGAGTATAAAAAAGAATCTTCCTGAAAATTAGGCCTGTCCAGGTATTGAATGGATTGCCTCAGGACTTACTGACTCTTTCATCGACAGAAAAGGTCATAGAAAAACTGAATAATCATTTGTCAAGGATTCATACTTTGTAGTGTAAAAATGAATTCTTTATTCTCTTTTTAATTTAACATAGGACTTGGAGGTCCTTTTACCATTGAGATGTATAGGGATTAACCAGTCCACAGTGACAGCAAGTAGAAACCATAGAGACAGGAAGTAGAAACTATAGAAACAGGAAAGAGGAACAATAGAGACAGGAAGTGAGATAGGAAAAGGGTCTAAAAGATTCAGTTGGCTGACAGTTAGGGCTGGCAGTTGTGGGGAAGTTGGCTGCCAGAAGTTGAATTGGTGGTTTTTAGTTGCTGGAATGTAAAGGCAGGCCTGAGCTTACCGAGAGGCCTTTTGGCTTTAACCTTTAGAGAGCATTTTGGCTTTTGGTTTTGGCTATTAGGTTTTTTTCTTTCTTGATCTTTTTGTCAGGTGGCTGGTCTTCACTGAAAGACCTAATTGGTGCTGGATTAAACACTGATTGGGTTGGTTTTGGTTGGACTGAATTGGGTTGGAACTTGGTGGGGTGGTTGTAATTAGTGGTAGTTATAGGCAGTTATAGGTAATAATTATAGGTAGTTATATGTAGTCATAGGATAATTAGTATAGACATTAGAACATTTTCTTTCTCTTCCTCTTTCCTATATCCATTTTACTATATTCTTTTACTATCTCTATTTTAATTCAACTAAATTGTTAATTATTAAATGCTGCTGGAAGTTTTCTTTTCCATGGCTTAAAACAATAATATAAATTTGCAAGTCTACTATATTCTCATTAAAACTTAAACTATTAAAAGCTGTTCTCTTATTTTGTCAAAACCCCTAATTTAACCCTTACAGTAGGAAGATTCAAATAGGTAACATCTGGGCTGTTAAGATGCTTTGATTGTAGCCCTAGTGCATGAGATGGTCAAACACTGGAAAGATTCCTGAAAATGCTGTGATTTGTTTTTGTGAGGGTCTCCAAAGTCAATTTCCTCTTTCCGTTCATGATCATTTAGTACACTTCCATCTGCCATTTCCATCTTTTCATAGCACCTATATGGTAGATGAAATTTTCTTAAAGGATACATGGTAGTCTAAGTCTGCAATTTCATTAGGCATTCAACTTTCAACATAAAATTTAATGACTAAGCAGATGAGCAAAGAGATGATTTTGTCAGAATAAAGCACATAGGCGCTCACATCCTAATTGCACAGCCTACTGTACAGCATAAGCAATTCATATAAACCAGCTGCTCAAAGCAAAACCAAGGATGCCTCTCTCACAGTGGTTATCAGCTGCTTTGTGCCAACAATTATCTATCAATACACACTTGATTTTGATTGAGATCTTCTGAATGCATCATTTGATAGGACATTTGTCACTACCACACTTTATCCTTTAAAAATGCATTATACTTGTTGATTGGCCAAATTACAGCTGTCTCTTCCCTACTGCAAGAGTATATCTCAATTTTACAGATGTAGAAAGTAAGAGAGAGACTGAACCTAAGTCATACAATGAGCTGATACCAAAACTAGAATTATAGTCAGTGAACGAAGTGGAAAATATTTACTGTGGAAGCCCCGATATAATTATCATTAAATTACTGATGTGCTGCTAATTCTGCATTTGGCACTTCCATTCAACCAACCCCTGACCCACATATTAGCCTGGAAAAAACAACATGGGGAGACATGAGGCAGCAGGAAAGGAAATCAACTAAGTGTGTCATAAAAGGAAATAAGCAAAATCATAGCAAAGCAACATCTATTCAAATATTTTCCTAGCAGTCATGCAATTTAAAAAGTCCGCACAAATAAGTTGTGATACAGAAATAAAATGGAATAGTACAATGCAATTATAGTGGACAAGTAAAAGGAAAGCAAAGAAATCTGGAAAAAATGATGAAACAAAGAGAGCAGAACCAAAAGAATGACATATATGTTATATATATATATATATCCACATAAGGAAAGTGAATAAGAATGCAAATACACAGACTTCTGATGGGAATGGAGACTAGAAAAGTCATATTTGGTGAGTCAAAATTTATTAACTAAAATTAAAATAGTTATTATGCAAGTTTAGTTGTTTTAAAACTATTTACTGATTTATTTAAAAGAAGCAAGGGATTGGGCACAAAAAAAGATATTCTATGAAGCAACAAGATGATATAATAAACTCATCACCACCGTTTTTCTAGTTTTTCAGGGCTCCCAGCCTCAGTATGAGCCTCAATTTCTCATTCTCACTAATCTTACATAATCAACTAATTACCAAATCTTATCTTTTCTGCTTATAAAATGTTTCTTCCACATTTCTCTTTCTCCACTCTTTCTCCACCTTTCTCAATCTCACTCTTTTTTGCCTGGGTAATCCCAGTTTTAAGTTTCCTTATTGTAAAAATCCTTTTTTGCAAACAGGCATCAACATCATTTTCTTAAAGTTCAGATATAAAATCCAGAGGCTTCCTATAATTTCTAGAATACAGATTCTCTGTTTGGGATTTAAAACTCTTCAGAACCTGGCCTCACCCAACCTTCTCATTGTTTTCTCCTATTACTACTTTCTACTCTGTTCCAGCCATACTATCATCCTTCCTGTTTTGCCTGTGTAATAGTCTGTATTCTCTTTATACTGACCTTTCCCTATAGCTGAAATGTTCTTCCTCTTTACATCTGCCACTTGGAATCTTGACCTTTCTACAAGGCTAGCTTAAGCACTACCTTCTAGATGACCCATTTCTGGTTGGTAGACAATAGCTACCAATGTACTGGATATTGTTGGTTTGAATTAACCTCAAAGGAAGAGCTGTTTGCCAGTGATGGATAGAAAGTGGCAATGCAGAGGAAAGTGAAAATAAAACTAGAAATCATGACTAGAGATACCAGATCATTAGGATGAAGCCAGTTCTTAGTGAGAGTCAGATAGAAGGAATGGGAAAGAAAAAAAATTAATAAAAACACGAGAAACTGGTAATTTGGAATGGACTGGATGTGAGAAAGATCTGTAGAGCACTGAAGATAATTCTGGATCAAAGTTACAAGCAGGCAATTTTTATCCAAATCCAAAAAAAAAAAATCCTTTATCCATGATTGACTTCAGAGTGAAGGGATCACAGTCCAGAGGTCTGGATCCAGAGCTGATGTAGGAGTCCCTGGAAATAACATTTCCTCCCTTCAGCACCTAACAGTCTCCAGTAAAACACATGCCCTGATACAAGATTTTATTCTCTTTATAGAGAAAGATATAAATATAAATATGGATATGTGTGTTTATGTGTATATATGTGAGCACACCCTATATAAAAACAGTGTATGTCTGTACATACACTCTATGGAGAGGTGTGTGTATACACATACATGTGTACACTGCATAGGAATCTTTCATATGTACATGTATGCATGCATGCATGCACGCACACATGGGTACATATACACAAATATGTATAGTATTAAGAGAAAACAAATGATTCTGTGTTCATAGCTTCCCAACTAGCAAAAAAGAAGAATTATAAGTGAGGCAAAGATCAGGCATTATCTTTTGATCACTATGTAAGGGAAGGAGAGCCTAGTCCTTGGTCCCAGACAATGGGAAATCCCAAGCCTCTCTCTATGTTGACATATTGATGAATCTGAGGGCATGTAGGTGATGCAATGGATAGAATGCTGAGCTTGGAGTCAGGGAGACTCATCTTTTTGAGTTCACATCTGTCTTAGGTAGTTACTATTTTTGTAACTGTAGGAAAATCATTTCACTCTCTTTGACTCAGTTTCCTTATGTGTAAAATGAACCAGAGAAGAAAATTGCAAACTGCTCTAGGATCTGTGCTGAGAAGACTTAATATAAGGTCAAGAATAATCAGGCAAGACTAAAAATGACTAAATAACAACAATGAATTTGAACCAAGACAAAATGTAATCTCAAAAGGCAAGGTCATTTTTCACTGTATAACCTCTTTCCTCCTTTTATTAGTTTTACTTACCACATTCCTGCCTTTATTATGTTTATCTGTTAACAAGAAAACTCCACTGTTTTGATGCTGTATTTTAGATAGAGAAAAGCCTGTATCCTTTTATATATATAACTTTAAATTTTGCAAATTGTTTTATATACATTATCCCATTAGATGTAATATGTGTGTCATTAACTCCTTTTCTAATGAAAATAAGATTAAGGAAGACTAAAACATGGCTTCATTGGTCACAGTGCTATGAAGTGCCAGGTGCAGAATTGAAATCCAGATCTTCCTGAACTTGGACTCCTCTCAAAATTAGGGAAAATAATTAGATGATTTCTTTCTAATTTTGACACATTTGTATCCAGAGGTAGCCAGGTTGTATGGTGGTAGAGCACTAGATGTGGAGTCAGAAAGACCTAACTTCAAATCCTACCCCAAATATTTGCCAACTGTGTGAATTTGGTCAAGTTAATCATCCTCAGTTTCCTAATCTGTAAAATGGTGATGATAATAATAGCACCTATATCACAGAACGGCTCTGAGGATCAAATTAGATAATGTACATCTTTTTTTTTTCAAACTTTAAAGCACCAGGTAAATGTTGGTTATTATATTTCTGTGATGCAATAGCTCAAGTGGTACTTAATTTTGATAATTCCACAGAGCATATGAAGTTTTTTGGGAGAGCTAAGTAAAACCCTTCAGAGTTTTTTTCTTTGTCATGTTTCACAACTTTCTACTAATTATTCCTAGTTTACTACTAGTTTTTGAAGATCAGTAACAATGTTTGAGGCAGAGGAAGGCACAGTAAAGGATTTGTATACATTTTACAGGAGTACCTTAGGAAGTTGGTGGAGACCTTGATAATTGGGAAAACAATGGCATTTTTCTAGACCAATATATCTAAACTTTAGTAACTTTCCTTTCTCCCTATGGCATGCACAGATCAGTCATATACACAAAAATAGGACATGCATGAAATGTATAGTCTTGAAAGAAAGCAGAAGCAAATTGCTTTGAGGACATACCCCTTCCATATGAGTCCAGCATGGAATACTTTTAGCAGTCAGAATACTAATGAGTCTACTGACTTTTAAAAAGTGATTCATAAATAAACAAGCAGAACATAATAGAGAGTTAGTAGCTGTAGCTGATGAAATCCAGCCAACTGTGTTGTATCACCATAGCAACCATACATCCTAAATATGTACTGGAAATAGCTGGATTTTCTTGGATATAAAATGTCAATTCTTTTTTTAAACCACAAAATTAGTGAAATTGGAACATGATTCCATTCTACAAAGGGGGTGTGGTGGGGAGAGATTCTATATTTTATTAACATAAATCTTTAAACTAATAGCTATTTTGTGAATTTTTTATATGTAATTAGTTCAGTACAGAGATAAGCACATAAGGATTGGTAGGAAGATTTAATGTTAGGAAAATCACCTTGTATTTTTAAGAAAAAAGGAATATTTAAGGGAAATGCTTTGTTATTTGTAGAGATGAATGATTCAATTACAAACTGATGCAATTTCTAAGTACAATTAAGAACAACATTTAAGTTCAGTCCTGGAGTCCAGAAATGGTGCCCATTTATCTTCTGTATGATTCATAGAGATCTGTGTGATATTTACAGTCTGATAAATGAAATTGATGAGAAGCTTGGGATTTTAAATGAAGCATATATTCAGAAACTGTCATCCAAATTGCTGTCATATTTGTGAGTGGATGGTTACATAAGACTGAGAAAAGAAGAAATTGGCAACTCGTTTATAACGCGTTTGCTATTTGGATGGTCCTATGGATATCTACCAAGGAGAATATATCATATTATATTTTATTGCCTTTTGAATTTTAATAATGAATGTGTGGGTTTGATGACTCCAAATTTAAAGATAAATTAAACAATTAAAAATTCACAGAATCTTAGAGTTGTAGCAAGGATGACCCTTACAGGCCTAAAAGTCCTTACTCCCTCTATAAAGATAAAGAAACTGAGGAACAAAGAAAATTATATGACCTGATTGGATTCATACAACTTAAAAGGCTCTAAGATGAGATTTAAAGCAAAATTTCCCTCCTTTTGAGTTTGGAACCCTATTCACTAAGTCATGATGTCTCACAAATTATAGTAGAGAAATTGAATTGTAGATATTAAATCCAAAACAGACATTGTAGATTTTTCCAAACCTTTTATTTTCTAGAAGAGAAAACAGAGGTAGGAAGCTTTCTTTATTGTAAACAATTGGACTCTTTAATGTATATCAGTAATTAATTGTTTATATAAATAATACCTTGTAGTTCTATAGAATTTTAGCTTGTTAAAATAATTTTACTTCTAATATCTCATTTTATCTCAGCCACAATTCTGTGGAGAAGGTAGGAAAACTATGAATGTCCCTATTAGACATATAAGGAAACTGAGTCCCACAAAATGGGACTTATACCTTGACTAGTCACAAAGCTAGTAAATAAAAGAGTTAAATTTAGAGTTTATGTTTCTTAAATTCTAATTTGAACTTTTTTTTCATTGACCACATTATTTCCCTTTAACAAAATCAGGAAAGTTATTATTTAGGAGCTTGAAATTTTAGAATATACTTATATATGTATAATATGTTATATTATATAATTATATATTTGTATGCATGCCTACTGAAATATAGAACCCTGATAAAACTCCCAAATTGATATTGTTTTCTCCTATTCAGAGCTAGGAGGAAGCCAGATGGTACAGTGGATACAGTGCCAGGTCTGGAGTTGGGAAGACCTGATTTCAAATCCTCAGACACTAACTGTGTGACTGAACAAGTCACCTATCCTTTCTCCCTGAATTTCCTTTTCTATAAAATGAGCTTGAGAAGGAAATGGCAAAAAACGACAGGATTTTTGCCAAGAAAACCCCAAATGATATCATGAAGAGTTATACATGACTTAAAGTACTGAACAACAATAAATCCTTTTGCCCATTCAGTGTTAAAAAAAAAATGCCTTCCCTACCATCTTAGAATCAATTCAATGTATTGATTCCAAGGTAAGGGCTAGGTAATGGAGGTTAAATCTCTAGGTCTGACCACTGAACTACCTAGCTGTCCCCTCCCATTCAGTCTTTAGCTTTCCTTTGAAGCACTTCTCAAACCTTCAGTAAATCTAATATTCAATAAATCTCATATTCTTCCCACTACCCAAACCTGGTCTTCAGAAAGGATCTTTTTAAATATCCTTCTATTAACTATTGATGTGATATTGGCCAAGTTGGTTATCCTTTCTAGGGCTCATGTTCTTCATTTAGAAAATGGATTATCTGAATTTGCAAGATTTCAACTCAGTAAGAATAAAGCCATGGAGTTGAGTGGATAAAAAACTGGATTTATACTATAGATAGACCTGAATTCAAATCCTGCCTCTGATGTTTGTAATGCTCTGGGCAAGTTTGAATCCTTCACTTTCTGTGTCCTCTTTTGTAAAGCAGGGATAATAATAGAACTTACCTTCCAGAGACATTGTTTTGAAGAAAAAATGAGATAATATTTATAAAGTGCTTTGTATAAGACTCTATATAAATGTTAGCCATGACCATCAGCATCAACATTAACAACAATTAGAGCTGTCCAAAAGGAAGATAAGCTGTTTTGGGAAGGCAGATAGATTCCTCTTGCACTCGAGGTCTTTAAGCAAAGGCTAAATGATAAGGCCACTTGTCAAAAACACTGTGGATTAGAATTTAGTTTGATAATGAGGTTGAAATAGATGATATTCTGTCCAGAACTAGTTGGCTTCCATGGTTCTTCTATCTCTAATTAAAAAAAAAAAAAAGATTTATTTTTTTATCTTAAACTCATTTACAGTATAGTTTAAAAAGACCGGGGGAAAACAATTTTAAGTGCTGTGCTTCCTGGAACTATTTTCATTTTAATATAATATCAAGTTCAATCTAAAACAGTAAAAGCTTCACTCTAGGACCTCAGGCATTGGTCATCGGAAAAGTGAATTATAATTTTTTGTTTGTTACTTTGTGACTGTGGGACCTTTCGGGATCCTTCCAGTCACACTATATGTTTATTTTCTTTTCCCATCCACATGGAAGGCATATGTGCATTAAGCACTGATCTTACCAGTAACCTTCTCCAGACTCCCTTATCCTCAGGTTTTAATAGGGGGTCTTAATCTTCATCCTAGATTCCTGTAGAACCTTATAAATGGCAATCTTGACCTACTTTATGGGTTAGCTCAAACACATCCTTTTTCTAGTAGTGAACATGCTGAGATGTTAGAAATGGTTTGCCAGATGTGTCCCACTTTGGAAATAAAGCACAACTCTTCCTGCATAGAGTACTGATTGTGCCCAATTAGCATGTGTTAGAAGAAAGAACTTTGAGGGAAATCAAGTACCTACCACAAATACTTCTCAATTCTTCATTGTCCATGTAGACACTAGCCTCTATCAAAGACTGACTAGATGTACAGGCTTAAAGTAACATTGTCACATTATCCTCATATTCCTTAGTCACAGTGATAGAGGCTGGAGAGTTCTGGTCTGAGATGTTTGAAAGAAGAGGGAAAAAGAAAATATACACTATTAATGTGCTCATTCCTCTGTCTCTCATGCTTTCCTCTTACTGTAATGCAACCAAGAGATTTTTTTATTGAACTGTCTTTGGCTCTCTGAAGCTTGACTTATTGGAAAACCATTGACATATATCCTCACTGTTGATGATGATGATGATGATGATAATTAAATGCATAGAGTGCATATATAGACAGAAAGTATGGTGTGGTGAGAACATAAGAGTACATGAGAGAGAAACATAAAATAAGATCATAAATGTGAGCTGAGAGTAAACTCTGAAAGCCTCTAAATACTAGTAATTTACACATCACTCCAGAAGTAATGAGGAGCCACTGAACACTTTTGAATAGAATGGTGACATGACAAGAGTCAACTCCAGATTCTGGTGTGTGGGACCAATGTAAATATGGAGAGAACAAGATTGAAAGTCTCTTCTTAAAATTGGTTTTAACTTTCCTACCAGAAGTTAAGAGTAGGGATGTTTGAGATACAGTGCTCCTTATGGTTGCCAAGTAAAAGCTATTCTCTGATTAGTTTATACCCTGGCCAAATCACTTAGTCCATCCACCTCATCTCTGAGAACCTTGATTGGAGGTCTTACCTCCTCTCTTTTCCAATCTTCTCTTCTTTTTCTCATGTCCTCTGAAGCTATACTATCTTTCTTTATTGGATAAGAGATGAATGGGGTTCAAAAATTTGGATGTGGGCAATTCCTTTTTGCTCAGGAAGTGGATAAGAACCCAGAACCCACTTTCCCCCCCAATCAGTATATGCACTCTCCAACAAAGGTCCATTCAGGGCTTCCTATCTCTAAGACCTAGAGTGTGGTTTTTAGATTCAGGAAAATCTCCAGAGAGAGTAACTGGTACTCATTGTAATCATTAGAAGAACAATATAGGGATTTCTGGTCAAGATGGAGGCATAGAGGCAGCAAAAGTTCAGACCTCTGAAAACCCTTCCTTACCAATCACAAACTGAATGCTCCTAGGGGACTGAAATTCAAACTTAACAACAGGACGGAACCGGGGAACCCTCCTCCTGGACTCAGATCAAAAGGTACACCCCCCAAAAGCCAGCATCCTAGATCACTAGGGTCTAAGGGGAAGGCAGAAGGAAGGTCCCAGGACACCTCCCCCCCCAACCCAGAGCGCTGAGCCCACAGCAGCAACAGGAACATCAGGGCTGGCAAAAGGGCCTCAGGGTCGGCTGTTCTGAAGGGCACAACTTGAAAGCAACCTGAGCCAGTCTCGGGGCATCCAACACAGATGGCAGGGAAAGAGAAAGAGACTGGGGGCTCCATCTGAGTCTCACCGGAGGTTTTTTCTTCAGGGAACATCCAGACCAACCCAGCTGATCCTAATCCCATCAGAAGCCCTCAGAGCTCAGGGAGGGCAGGAACCCTCACCCCTTAGAGTGCAGGGTCTTCTGAAAGGATAGAAACATCAAGGACTGCAAAGGGGTTGCTCCAAAGGGCATACTTTAAAAGTAACCTGGGCCAGTCTCGGGGCATCCAACACAGATGGCAGCAGAGCTTTTTGCTTTGGGGGCACATCTAGACCAACCCAGCTGAACCTAATCCCATCAGGAGCCCTCAGAGCTCAGGGAGGCCAAGATTCCACCCCCCTTAGAGTGCAGAGTATTCTGAAATGACAGAGACCTCAGGGCCAGCAAAGGCACTGAGGTACCTTGTGGACAGTGCTTTACCAGGTTCACAGCATGGAAGTAAGGCAGAGGAGAAGCAATTGGAGGGAACTGAGAGCAGTAACACCTGAAATGCCAGCAGGCAGGGGAGGGCAGAACCTGGGCTTCCCCGGGAAGACAACACAGCTGTGGAGAATGGACAATTTGCCTGGGGCTAAAGCCTTGGACCATCAGACATATACACTAAGAGCCAGCCCTCCTCACTCAGATAGAGATGGCAAACAGTACAGAACTGCAAAAGCCTCCAAACACCAAAAAAAGCAAGAAGAAGGGGGTGACTTTGGACACAATTTATGGAGCAAAAATACAAAATACAGAGGAGATAGAAGAGGAAACACAAAAAAATGCTCCAAAAATTTCCAAAGGAAATGGAAATTCTCCACAAACTCGTGAAGAATTTAAATCAGAAATTGCCAAAAAGATGGAAGCCTTCTTGCAGGAAAAAAATGGGAAAAAATGTAAAAGGAACTCAGCAATATGAGAGACCAAAATATGCAAATGCAGAAACAGCTTGAGCCTCAAACAACAGGTCAGACCAAACTGAAAAGGAAAACCAGTCTTTAAAGGTCAGAATCAGGCAACTGGCAGACAATAATCTTGCAAACGAGCAAGAATTAATAAAGCTAAGTGAAAAGACTAAAGAATTAGAAGATAACATAAAATATCTCACTGACAAGGTGACAGACTTGGAAAACAGAGGAAGGAGAAACAACATGAGAATCATTGGTCTGCCTGAAAAAACAGAGATAAACGGTAATCTTGATATCATAATACATGATATCATCAAAGAAAACTTCCCAGAGATTCTAGAACAAAGGGGACAAAATATGCATTGAAAGAGTTCACAGAAGACCCTCTAAACTAAATCCACAAAAGACAACTCCCAGGAATGTAATTGCCAAATTCCAAAGCTTCCAAGCAAAAGAAAATATCTTACAAGAAGCCAGAAAAAGACAATTTAAATATAAAGGAACACCAGTCAGGGTCACACAGGTCCTAGCAATTTCAACTCTGAACGATTGTAAGGCCTGGAACATGATATTCAGAAAGGCAAGAGAACTGGGTCTTCAACAAAGAATCAGCTATCCATCAAAACTGACTATATACTTCCAGGGGAAAGTATGGGCATTCAACAAAATACAAGATTTCCAAGTGTTTGTAAAGAAAACACCAGAGCTCTGTGGAAAGTTTGATATCCAAACACAAAGACCAAGAGAAATATGAAAAGGTAAATATGAAGGAAAGGGAAAAGGTGAAAAATGTTATCTTTTTCTTTTATTCAAAATCTCTTCTATAAGGCCTACATTTATATATATATATATATATATATATATATATATTAATATGTGGGGAAAATGTAATGTGTAACCCTCAAAATTGTATGCATCATGAGAGTAGCAAAAAATCATGCATAGGGAAAGTTTGGGGCATCAAGAAGATATGGAGAAAGGGGGGATAGAAAGAAAAAGGGAGGGGGGATTTGGTGACGGTACTAAGATATACTCCAAGAAATAGAAAATAACCTAAGTAGAATAATCTGTCTCACACAAAGATACACATAGGAAGGGGAGGGGAAGAAATCTCCTATAAGAAGGAGAGGAAGAGAGTTTTTACTTCAACCTTACTCTTAGTGAAATCATCTCTGAGAGACCATCCAGATCCATTGGGATCTTGAAATTTATCTTATCCAATGGGGTAAGGGAGAAGGGAAAACCAAGGGGGGTAGGAGGGGAGGGAACACAAAAAGGGAGGGAAGGAGAGGAAGGAGGGGGAGGGAAGAAAACAGAGGGGTTAGAAAGGGAAACACATCAAGGTAGGGGACTAGGGGAACTAATTTAAAGTAAATCACTGGCTTAAAAGGTTATAGCTAAAGAAGAAAGGTCAGAATTAGGGGAGGATATCAAAATGCCAGGGAGTGCATAAGTGACAATCATAACTCTGAATGTGAATGGGATGAACTCACCCATAAAACGTAGATGAGTAGCAGAATGGATTAGAATCAAAATACCTACCATGTGTTGTCTTCAAGAAACACATAGGCGGGTAGACACTCACAAGGTCAGAATTAAAGGATGGAGTAAGACCTTCTGGGCCTCAACTGATAGAAAGAAGGCAGGAGATGCAATCATGATATCTGACAAAGCAAAAGGAAAAATAGACCTGATTAAAAGGGATAGGGAAGGTAAATGTATTTTGTTAAAAGGGACTTTAGATAATGAGGAAATATCACTAATCAATATGTATGCACCAAATAGTATATCACCCAAATTTCTAATGGAGAAATTAGGAGAATTGAAGGAGGAAATAGACAGTAAAACCATATTAGTGGGAGATTTGAACCAACCACTATCAAATTTAGATAAATCAAATAAAAAAATAAATAAGAAAGAGGTAAAAGAAGTGAATGAAATCTTAGAAAAATTAGAGTTAATAGAAATATGGAGAAAAATAAATAGGGACAAAAAGGAATACACCTTTTTCTCAGCACCACATGGCATATTCACAAAGATTGACCATACACTAGGTCACAGAAACATGGCATACAAATGCAGAAAAGCAGAAATAATAAATGCAGCCTTTTCAGATCATAAGGCAATAAAAATAATGATCAATAAGGGTACATGGAGAACCAAATCAAAAATTAATTGGAAATTAAATAATATGATATCCCAAAATCAGTTAGTTAGAGAACAAATCATAGAAACAATAATTTCATTGAGGAAAATGACAATGGCAAGACATCCTTTCAAACCTCTTGGGATGCAGCCAAAGCAGTAATCTGAGGAAAATTCATATCCCTGAGGGCATATTTTAACAAACTAGGGAGGGTAGAGATCAATGAATTGGAAATGCAAACAAAAAAAAAAACTTGAAAGCTAACAAATTAAGCCCCCCCCCAGAAGAAAACAAAACTAGAGATGCTAAAAATTAAAGGAGGAATTAATAAAATCAAAAGTGATAGAACTATTAAACTAATAAATAAGACTAGAAACTGGTACTTTGAAAAAACAAGCAAAATAGACTAAGTACTAGTCAATCTAATTAAAAAAGGAACGAAGAAAAGCAGATTAACAGCATCATAAATGAAAAGGAGGACATCACCTCCAATGAAAAGGAAATTAAGGTAATCATTAAAAATTACTTTGCCCAATTATATGGCAATAAATATCCCAATCTAGGTGATATGGACAAATATATACAAATATATAAACTGCCTAGACTAACAGAAGAAGAAATAGAATTCTTTTTTTTTTTAAATATATTTTATTTGATCATTTCCAAGCATTATTCGTTAAAGATTATTTTCTTTTCCTCCCCCCCACCCCCCATAGCCGACGCGTAAGTCCACTGGGCATTAGATGTTTTCTTGATTTGAACCCATTGCTTTGTTGATAGTATTTGCACTAGAGTGTTCATTTAGAGTCTGTCCTCTGTCATGTCCCCTCAACCTCTGTATTCAGGCAGTTGCTTTTCCTCGGTGTTTCCACTCCCATAGTTTATCCTTTGCTTATGAATGGTGTTTTTTTCTCCTGGATCCCTGCAAGTTGTTCAGGGACATTACACCGCCACTAATGGAGAAGTCCATTACATTCGATTATACCACAGTGTATTAGTCTCTGTGTACAATGTTCTCCTGGTTCTGCTCCTCTCGCTCTGCATCACTTCCTGGAGGTTGTTCCAGTCTCCATGGAACTTCTCCACTTTATTATTCCTTTTAGCACAATAGTACTCCATCACCAACATATACCACAGTTTGTTCAGCCATTCCCCAATTGATGGGCATCCCCTCGTTTTCCAGTTTTGGGCCACCACAAAGAGCGCAGCTATGAATATTTTTGTACAAGTCTTTGTGTCCATTATCTCTTTGGGGTACAGACCCAGCAGTGCTATGGCTGGGTCAAAGGGTAGATATTCTTTTGTCGCCCTTTGGGCATAGTTCCAAATTGCCCTCCAGAATGGTTGGATCAATTCACAACTCCACCAGCAATGAATTAATATCCCTACTTTGCCACATCCCCTCCAGCATTCATTACTTTCCTTTGCTGTAATGTTAGCCAATCTGCTAGGTGTGAGGTGATACCTCAGAGTTGTTTTGATTTGCATCTCTCTGATTATAAGAGATGTAGAGCACTTCTTCATGTGCTTGTTAATAGTTTTGATTTCTTTATCTGAGAACTGCCTATCCATGTCCCTTGCCCATTTATCAATTGGAGAATGGCTTGATTTTTTGTACAATTGATTTAGCTCATTATAAATATGAGTAATTAAACCTTTGTCAGAGGTTTCTATGAAGATTTTTTCCCAATTTGTTGTTTCCCTTCTGATTTTAGTTATATTGGTTTTGTTTGTACAAAAGCTTTTTAGTTTGATGTAGTCAAAATTATTTATTTTACATTTTGTGATTCTTTCTATATCTTGCTTGGTTTTAAAGTCTTTCCCCTCCCAAAGGTCTGACATGTATACTATTCTGTGTTTACCCAATTTACTTATCGTTTCCTTCTTTATGTTTAAGTCACTCACCCATTTTGAATTTATCTTGGTGTAGGGTGTGAGGTGTTGATCTATTCCTAGTCTCTCCCACACTGTCTTCCAATTTTCCCAGCAGTTTTTATCGAATAGTAGATTTTTGTCCCAAAAGCTGGGATCTTTGGGTTTATCGTATACTGTCTTGCTGAGGTCGCTTTCCCCCAGTCTATTCCACTGATCTTCCTTTCTGTTTCTTAGCCAGTACCAAATTGTTTTGATGACTGCTGCTTTGTAATATAGTTTTAGGTCAGGGACTGCAAGGCCCCCATCGTATGTATTTTTTTTCATTATTTCCCTGGATATCCTTGATCTTTTGTTCTTCCAAATGAACTTTGTTATGGTTTTTTCTAAATCAGTGAAGAAGTATTTTGGTAGTTCAATGGGTATGGCACTAAATAGATAAATAAGTTTGGGTAGGATGGTCATTTTTATTATATTGGCTCGTCCTATCCATGAGCAGTTAATGTTTTTCCATTTGTTCAAGTCTAGTTTTAGTTGTGTGGCGAGTGTTTTGTAGTTGTGTTCATATAGTTCCTGTGTTTGTCTTGGGAGATAGATTCCTAGGTATTTTATTTTGTCTAAGGTGATTTTGAATGGGATTTCTCTTTCTAGTTCTTGCTGCTGAGCTGTGTTGGAGATATATAGAAAAGCTGATGATTTATGTGGGTTTATTTTGTATCCTGCAACTTTGCTAAAGTTGTTGATTATTTCAATTAGCTTTTTGGTTGAATCTCTAGGATTCTTTAAGTAGACCATCATGTCATCCGCAAAGAGTGATAACTTGGTCTCCTCCTTGCCTATTTTGATGCCTTCAATTTCTTTATCTTCTCTAATTGCTACTGCTAGTGTTTCTAGTACAATGTCAAATAGTAGGGGTGATAATGGGCATCCTTGTTTCACTCCTGATCTTATTGGGAATGCATCTAGTTTATCCCCATTGCAGATGATATTAGCTGTTGGTTTTAGATATATACTGTTTATTATTTTTAGGAATGACCCTTCTATTCCTATGCTTTCTAGTGTTTTTAATAGGAATGGGTGTTGTATTTTATCAAAGGCTTTTTCTGCATCTATTGAGATAATCATGTGGTTCTTGCTAGTTTGCTTGTTGATGTGGTCAATTATGTGGATGGTTTTCCTAATGTTGACCAGCCCTGCATCCCTGGTATGAATCCTACTTGATCATGGTGAATGATCCTTCTGATCACTTGCTGGAGTCTTTTTGCTAATATCCTATTTAAGATTTTTGCATCTATATTCATTAGGGAGATTGGCCTATAGTTTTCTTTCTCTGTTTTTGACCTGCCTGGTTTTGGAATCAGTACCATGTTTGTGTCGTAAAAGGAGTTTGGTAGAACTCCCTCTTTGCTTATTATGTCAAATAGTTTGTATAGTATTGGGGTTAACTGTTCTCTGAATGTTTGATAGAATTCACAGGTGAATCCATCAGGCCCTGGGGATTTTTTCTTAGGAAGTTCTTTGATGGCTTGATGGATTTCAATTTCTGATATGGGATTATTTAAGAATTCTATTTCCTCTTCTGTTAGTCTAGGCAGTTTGTATTTTTGTATATATTCATCCATTTCTCCTAAATTGGTGTATTTGTTGCCATATAATTGGGCAAAGTAATTTCTAATGATTGCCTTAATTTCCTCCTCATTGGAGGTGCTGTCCCCCTTTTCATCTTTAATGCTGTGAATTTGCTTTTCTTCCTTCCTTTTTTTAATTAGATTGACCAGTACTTTGTCTATTTTGTTTGTTTTTTCAAAGTACCAGCTTCTTGTCTTATTTATTAAATCAATAGTTCTATCACTTTCGATTTTATTAATTTCTCCCTTAATTTTTAGGATTTCTAATTTGGTTTTCTGCTGGGGGTTTTTAATTTGATCGCTTTCGAGTTTTTTCAATTGCATTTCCAATTGATTGATCTCTGCTCTCCCCTGTTTGTTAATATAAGCTTTCAGGGATATGAATTTGCCTCTGATTACCGCTTTGGCTGCATCCCAAAAGGTTTGAAAGGATGTTTCGCCATTGACATTTTCCTTGATGAAATTATTAATTGTTTCTATGATTTCTTCTTTAACTAAACGGTTTTGGAGTATCATATTGTTTAATTTCCAATTGGTTTTAGATTTGGTTTTCCATGTACCATTACTAATCATTATTTTTATTGCCTTGTGATCTGAGAAGGCTGCATTCATTTTTCTGCTTTTTTCCATTTGTGTGCTATGTTTCTGTGACCTAATGTATGGTCAATTTTTGTGAATGTGCCATGTGGTGCTGAGAAGAAGGTGTATTCCTTTTTATCCCTATTTATTTTTCTCCATATGTCTATTAATTCTAATTTTTCTAAGATTTCATTCACTTCTTTTACCTCTTTCTTATTTATTTTTTGATTTGATTTATCTAAATTTGATAATGGTTGGTTTAAGTCTCCCACTAGTATGGTTTTATTGTCTATTTCTTCCTTCAATTCGCCTAGTTTCTCCATTAGAAATTTGGGTGCTATATTATTTGGTGCATACATGTTGATTAATGATATTTCCTCGTTGTCTAGAGTCCCTTTTAACAAAATATAATTACCTTCCCTATCCCTTTTGATCAGGTCTATTTTTGCATTGGCTTCATCAGATATCATGATTACCACTCCTGCCTTCTTTCTATCAGTTGAGGCCCAGAAGGTCTTACTCCATCCTTTAATTCTGACCTTGTGGGTGTCAACCCGCCTCATGTGTGTTTCTTGAAGACAACATATGGTAGGGTTTTGGATTCTGATCCATTCTGCTATTCGTCTACGTTTTATGGGTGAGTTCATCCCATTCACGTTCAAAGTTATGATTGTCATTTGTGGACTCCCTGGCATTTTGATTGCCTTCCCTAATTCTAACCTTTTCTTCTTCAGCTCTACCATTTAGTCCAGTGATTTACTTTGAATCAGTGCCCCTTGTCCCCTCCCTTGATGTTTCCCTTTTTAGTCCCTCCCTTTTTCTTCCCTCCCCCTCCCCCCTCTCTTTCCCTCCCTTTTTGTTCTCCCTCTCCCCTTCCCCCCCTTGGTTTTCCCTTCTCCTTACCCTTGTTGGGTAAGATAGAATTCAAGATCCCAATGGATCTGGATGTTTTTCCCTCTCAGAGCTGATTTCCCTGAGATTGAGGTTTAAGTAACCCCCCCCCTCTCTTCCTCTCCTTCTTATAGGAGTTTTCTTCCCCTCCCCTTCCCATGTGAATCTTTGTGTGAGAACCATTATTCTATTTGGTCTTTCTTTACCCCCTATTTATACATTACATTTTCCCCATATGTTAGTATACATAGATTGATATAAATGTAGTCCTTATAGAAGAGAGTTTGAGTAAAAGAAGAAGATAACATTTTTCCCCCTTTCCTTAATATTTACCTTTTCAGGTATTCCTTGCTCTTTGATTTTCGGTATCAAACTTTCCACAGAGCTCTGGTCTTTTCTTTGCAAAAAGTTGGAAGTCTTCTATTTTGTTGAATGCCCATACTTTCCCTTGGAAGTATATAGTCAGTTTTGCTGGGTAGCTGATTCTTGGTTGGAGACCCAGCTCTCTTGCCTTTCTGAAGATCATGTTCCATGCCTTACGATCATTCAGAGTAGAACTTGCAAGGTCTTGTGTGACCCTGATTGGTATTCCTTTATATCTAAATTGTCTTTTTCTGGCTTCCTGTAGGATTTTTTCTTTTGTTTGATAGCTTTGGAATTTGGCAATTACATTCCTGGGAGTTGTCTTTTGGGGGTTTAGTGTAGAAGGTGTTCTGTGAGCTCTGTCAGTGGCTGTATTGCCCCCTTGTTCTAGAATCTCTGGGAAATTTTCTTTGATTATATCTTGTATCACCATGTCCAGTTTGGTGTTTATTTCTGGCTTTTCTGGGAGTCCAATTATTCTTAAATTTTCTCTTCTCCCTCTGTTTTCCAGATCTATCACCTTGTCGGTGAGATATTTTATGTTCTCTTCTAATTTCTTGGTGTTTTGGCTTTGCTTTATTAGTTCTTGCTTTAAAGCCTGGTTTTCTTTTACAGTTTGGTCAAACTGGTTTTGTAGATGCATGAATTTCTTTTGCATTATTTCCCACTTTTCCTCCCAGAGGGCTTCCATCTTTTTGGTCATTTCTGATTCAAATTCTTCATGGGTTTGTGGAGAGTTTCTATTTCCTTTGGAAGATTTTGGAGAATTTTCTTGTATATCTTCTTCTATCTGCTCTGTATTTTGTATTTTGGCTCCATAGAATGTGTCCAAAGTCGCCCCTTTCTTCTTATTTTTCTTGGTATTTTGGGGCTTCTGTGCTTCTGTGGAGTTTGTCATCTCTGAATGTGGAGGATTAGCTTTTCTTATCTCTGTCTGGTGATCAGAGGCTTTAGTCCTGGGCAGATGTTGGTTCTATGAGCTTTCCCTGGGTTAAACTGAATATGCCTCACTGGAACTGGAGTGGAAGGTTCGGACCACGAGGCCACACTCTCCCCCCGGCTCGCTTTCCGGAAGTTGCCTTCAGAATCTCTGGCCGTGAGGCTGTTTCGTCGGCCTGCGGAGGGGATGGGCTGCAGCTTTCCCAAGCTCCGAGGGCAAGGACTTTCACTGAGACTTGGATAGCAGGATCCAGCCCGTGAGGCTGTCTTGCCCGCCCTGAGGGTTGCTGTTGTTTAGACCAGCTCTCTGCAGCGGAAGCCCCAGGCAGTAACTTTCACTGGGACTCGGGTAGAAGGCCCTGAGGGTTCTGCTCTCTGAGCCCGGCCGGGCTGCGGCTTCCGGGAGCCTTGGACTCTGCTCTCCTACCCCTGAGGTCCAAGTGATCTCGGGTTCTGGCTTTTGAGGGGAGCCGTACCTTTTGAACTGGGTCCAGGTCCAGGAGGAGGGTTCCCAGGGTCTGTGCTGTTGATCGTTTTGAATTTTGGTGCCCTAGGAGCTTATAGTTTGAGATTGGTCGGGAAGGGTTTTCCGGAGATCTGAGCTTTAGCTTTCTCTAAGCCGCCATGTTAACCGGAAGTCGAGCATTCAAGAAATAGAATTCTTAAATAATCCAATATCAGAAAATGAAATCCAACAGACCATCAAAGAACTCCCTAAGAAAAAATCCCCAGGGCCTGATGGATTCATAAGTGAATTCTATCAAACATTCAAAGAACAGCTAATCCCAATATTATACAAACTATTTGACATAATAAGCAAAGAGGGAGTTCTACCAAATTCCTTTTATGACACAAACATGGTACTGATTCCAAAACCAGGCAGGTCAAAAACAGAGAAAGAAAATTATAGACCAATCTTCCTAATGAATACAGATGCAAAAATCTTAAATAGCATACTAGCAAAAAGACTCCAGCAAGTGATCAGAAGGGTCATACACCATGATCAAGTAGGATTTATACCAGGGATGCAGGGCTGGTTCAATATTAGGAAAACCATCTACATAATTGACTATATCAACAAGCAAACCAAGAAAAATCACATGATTATTTCAATAGATGCAGAAAAATCCTTTGATAAAATATAACACCTATTCCTATTAAATCACTAGAAAGAATAGAAATAAAAGGGTTCTTAGTAAAAATAATGAACAGTATATATCTAAAACCATCAGCTAATATCATCTACAATGGGGATAAACTAGATGCATTCCCAATAAGATCAGGAGTGAAACAAGGATGCCCATTATCACCTCTACTATTTGACATTGTACTAGAAACACTAGCAATAGCAATTAGAGAAGAAAAAGAAATTGAAGGCATTAAAATAGGCAAGGAGGAGACCAAGTTATTGCCCTTTGCAGATGACATGATGGTCTACTTAAAAAATTCCAGAGATTCAACCAAAAAGCTAATCGAAATAATCAACAACTTTAGCAAAGTTGCAGGATACAAAATAAACCCACATAAGTCATCTGCATTTCTATATATTTCCAACACAACTCAGCAGCAAGAACTAGAAAGTGAAATCCCATTCAAAATCACCTTAGACAAAATAAAATACCTAGGAATCTATCTCAGGAGACAAACACAGGAACTATATGAACACAACTACAAAACACTCTCCACACAACTAAAACTAGACTTGAGAAATTGGAAAAACATTTAACTGCTTATGGGTAGGATGAGCCAATATAATAAAAATGAACAACCTACCCAAACTTATCTATCTATTTAGTGCCATACCCATTGAACGTCCAAAAAATTTCTTTACTGATTTAGAAAAAAACATAACAAAGTTCATTTGGAAGAACAAAAGATCAAGGATATCCAGGGAAATAATGAAAAAAATATACAAAGGAAGGGGGCCTTGTAGTCCCAGATCTCAAACTATATTACAAAGCAGCAGTCATCAAAACAATTGTGTACTGGCTAAGAGACAGAAAGGAGGATCAGTAGAATAGATTTGGGGCAAGTGACCTTAGCAAGACAGTATATGGTAAACCCAAAGATCCCAGCTTTTGGGACAAAAATCCACTATTTGATAAAAACTGCTGGGAAACTGATACACTGTGGTACAATCAAACATAATGGACTTTTCCAAGAGTGGCAATGCAATGTTCCTGAGAAATCTGCAGGGAGCTAGGAGAAAAAACACTATCCACAAGCAGAGGACAAATGGTGGGAGTAAAAACACCAAGGAAAAGCAACTGCTTGACTACAGGGGTTGAGGGGACATGTCTGAGGAGAGACTCTTAATGAACACTCTAATTCAAATACTAACAATGTGGAAATGGGTTCGAAGCAAGAATACATGTGATACCCAGTGGAGCATCAGCTATGGGAGAGGTGGGGTGGGAGAGGAAAAGAAAATGATCTTTGTCTCCAGTGAATAATGTTTGGAAATGCTCAAATAAAAAAATAAATTAAAAAATATGCAAGGAGAAAGGAGACCCAAGAATGGAAATTCAGCAAATGAATGAAGAGGCCAGATTAGAAGACTTTGGAGGGCTTTTCCAGTGCTAAATCTTGTGCTAATGATCCTTGGAATAATAAAATAGCACCACTATACTGGAAAAAAAACTGCTGGGAAAATTGGAAGACACTGTGGGAGAGATTAGGTTTGGTTCAACACCTCACACACTACACCAAGATAAATTCAAAATGGGTGAATGACTTGAACATAAAGAAGGAAACTATAAGTAAATTAGGCAAACACAGAATAGTATACATGTCAGACCTTTGGGAAGGGAAAGACTTTAAAACCAAGCAAGACTTGGAAAGAGTCACAAAATGTAAAATAAATAATTTTGATTACATCAAATTAAAAAGCTTTTGTACAAACAGAACCAATGTAACTAAAATCAGAAGGGAAACAACAAATTGGGGAAAAAATCTTCATAAAACCTCTGACAAAGCTTTAATTACTCAAATTTCAAAGAGCTAAATCAATTGTACAAACAATCAAGCCATTCTCCAATTGATAAATGGGTAAGGGACATGAATAGGCAGTTTTCAGATAAAGAAATAAAAACTATTAATAAGCTCATGAAAAAGTGGTTCTAAATCTCTTATAATCAGAGAGATGCAAATCAAAACAACTCTGAGGTATCACCTCACACCTAGCAGATTGGCTAACATGACAGCAAAGGAAAATAAAGAATGCTGGAAGAGATGTGGCAAAGTATGGACACTAATTCATTGCTGGTGGGGTTGTGAATTGATCCAACTATTCTGGAGGGCAATTTGGAACCATGCCCAAAGGGCGGTAAAAGACTGTCTGCCCTTTGATCCAGCCATAGCACTGCTGGGTTTGTACCCCAAAGAGATAATAAGGAAAAAGACTTGTACAAGAATATTCATAGCTGCACTCTTTGTGGTGGCCAAAAATTGGAAAATGAAGGGATGCCCTTCAATTGGGGAATGGCTGAACAAATTGTGGTATATGTTGGTGATGGAATACTATTGTGCTAAAAGGAGTAATAAAGTGGAGGAATTCCATGGAGACTGGAACAACCTCCAAGAAGTGATGCAGAGCGAGAGGAGCAGAACCAGGAGAACATTGTACACAGAGACTGATACACTGTGGCACAATCGAAGGTAATGGACTTCTCCATTAGTGTCAATGCAATGTCCCTGAACAATCTGCAGGGATATAAAAAATACTATCCACAAGCAGAGGATAAACTGTGGGAGTAAAACCACCGAGGAAAAGCAACTGCTTGACTACAGGGGTGGAGGGGATATGACTGAGGAGAGACTCTAAATGAACATTCTAAGGTAAACACCAACAATATGGAAATAGGTTCAAATCAAGAACACATGTGATACCCAATGGAATTGCTCTTTGGCTAGGGGAGAGGTGGGGGGCGGGGGGGAAGAAAAGAAAATGATTATTGTTTCTAATGAATAATGTTTGTAAATGACCAAATAAAATAATGTTAAAAAAAGAGCAATATAAAAAAATCTACTTCTATAATGAAAATATCATTCTTATAAAGGATATTCTTATGGGACCCCAAAAGGGTGCTTCCATGGGATTGCTTCCATGGGGTACCAAAGGGGTCTCCATTATACTTTAATAAATCTTTTACAGCAACCTTGTACATAGGGAGCCCATGTTTAGTGAGGCCAGCCTGTTCAGAAAATTATGATGTGATTTGAAGTGAAAACTGTATGCTAAATTTTTATGATATTCAAGGAAGCACTGTGAGAGTAAAAGGAGCAATAGACTTGGAATCATGAAGTTCTGAGTTCAAATCCAGTTTCTGATATTTGCCAGCAGCAAATGACTTACATTTTTAAATCTTTAATGTCCTCATCTAGAAAATAGTGTTTGCATTGTATCATAGTGGATAGGTAGCTGTTCTTGGATTCAGGAAGGTCTAGGTTAAAGTGTATTAAAGGGAGTTTTTTTTATCTCTCCCTCTATCTCTTTAAGAGGCAGAAAAAAGTAAAGTCAGGACAGTAAGTAAGAGTTAGCCAGAGCTGAAGATCCTGTCACCTAGAAGATGAAAAGAGTATATAAGGGAGAGACAGTTAAAGAGAGGGCTCTTTTTCTTTGGATTTCTAGAGAGCAGCAGGTTGGTCTGTCTTGGTCTCAGTCAGACTGACAGTTGGACTACTGACAGTTGGGATTAGGAAACCGGATTTAAGGAGGTTGTTGATGATTAATGTTTATTGATTAGTTTATGTAGTTTCATTAGTGAATATAATTTTAGGTAGTGTAGAGAAGTGAGGCCTGACCTGGGTCAGGTAGAAGTACCTGTCCTCAAAGATAGTTAGATTTAGGGTTTTTAGAAATTTTAGTTAAGATTGGGATTTTAGGTATACCTATAAGATATTAGAGTAATATTCTCACTTTCCTCCTTCCTATTTCCTTTCTGAACTTCTTCCCAAAATAAAGATTTTGTGTTTTACCAAACTACTCTCCTGACTAGTATCATATATTAATAATAATAGCCAATATTTATATAGTGCTTACTACATGCCAGGCACCATGCTAAAAGCTTTATAATTATTATTTTATTTGGTCTTTGTAACACCCCAGGAGGTAGGAGCAATAATTATCCCCATTTATAGTTGAGGAATCTGAGGCAAATATAAGTTTTCACTTGCCCAGGATCATACAGCTAGTGAATTTTTAGACTTTAATTCATGTCTGGTATTTTATCGCCTGTGCTCCTGTTACAGATGAGTTATGAATCTACTTTGGGAGAGAGTTTCCACACTTGGAATTTCCTGTGTTTATGATTACAGGTCTAGACCACACAAGCTTCTCTCTATCTCTTTCTGTCTCTCTGTCTCTGTCTCCTCTGTCTCTGCTTCTCTCTGTCTCTCTGTCTCTCTCTGTGTGTCTCTCTCTCTGTCTCTGTCTCTCTCCCTGTCTCTCTCTCTCTCTCTGTTTCTCTGTCTGTCTGACTCTCTCAAAAACACCTATGAGAGGCAGGGTTGTTTGTAAAGATAAAACAGTGAAATGTATATGAAGCATTTTGCAAACTTTAAGGCACTACTTAAATATCAGCTCTTATGGCAGAGGTGAAAATGAGTAATAAGTAATAGTATACTTTATTGATACAGTACTTAAGGTTTCCAAAGCAAGTTACTTATAATTGCCCTAAGGAGTAATTAGATTATATTACACTATCTCCATTTTTAGGCTACTAGACCTTAGAGGGGTCAAATGATTTCCATGTAATTATATAGTTGGTTACAGATAAGTTGAGAGTTTGAGCTTAGGCCTCCTGACTCCAGGTCTAATATTCTTTTCACTATTCCACTGCCTTTGAAAAGCACATGGATATAAATAATGGATTTCCATTTTAGTTCCCTTATTAGATCTACTACGAAAGTTGCTATCTGATCTAAGTTCAATATTTGAAAGATTAACCATTTCCAGGATCTAGGAAGGCAGTATATCATTCTTGTTCTTCATAGTCTATAAGAAGCTAATCTCATTAATCTCTAGCAGTAATGGACTTCAAGCCAAGACAATGTTTGATATTTTGAATGATTTAGTCAGATATTAAAAATAAGGGAATAGACAAAGAATTGAGACTAAGGAATTTAGGACACTCACTCATGTGCACACACACATAATCAGTGTTTAATTTTTATTTCTCTTTTAGTTGGATGCATCTATCTAGGTGCCTTGCCTAGATTATGACATGCAATTGCATGGGCAGCCCATTCAGTTAGAACATCAGTTTGTGCCTCTTGAATAGGATCTGCTGATAGATGGTGAGCTGATTCCTGAATTGGATAGGAGATCAGGCTGAATTCCACTTGGAGTGTTAAATAGTACTTTCAGTGATTTCCACCTGCTCAGGTCAGCAGAAGCCCAAGTTTTAATATCATTATTCTCTCAGTTATACCAGATAACTGCAAATCACTGAACAACATATTCTGGGAAGAAACACAATTCCAGATGACCCAGAAACTAACTGAAAGATTGGTCGTATTTTTTCTCCTTTGTATCTCCAGTAGCTTACCTTTTCAGAAATGTTGTATTAATTAGTAACAGCAAGTTGAATGCTTATTGAATAAACAAAAGAATGAGTGAATGTTGTGATCTGCACAACATATAAACACCTGCGTTCTTAACCTGTGAGGGAAGACTTTGGACATGAAATACGGAGAACAGAGAGAGAAAGGAAAAGCTTGAGAAAATACACACAGACAAGATATGTTTTGGAGCAAGTGTTGAAGACTCTTCCTTTCTTGGGGCTTTCAGCTTCAGCTTCTATTTGCAGTTCAACCCATTATCTCACTAACACAGCTGATAAGCATCACAGTGATTCATTCCAAGTTATAAGTTCTTATTCCACAAAGATAAGCCAATATTTTTGCAATAGAATGTTTATTCCTAAATTTGATGATCTTAGTAATGTGTCACAAAAGATTAGATGTTTCTTGGAAATTATGAAGTAGCATGGACTTTACTGAGCTTCCTCAGCAATATATCTTATCTATAGTGTCCTTTTCCTGCTGTGAAGATTGTGTAGAAAGTGAATCTGCTTGCAATGTTGATTTTGGGGAGCTTGAGAGTGTGCCATTTTGAGAAAGCCAAATTAAACTTGTTTCCTGCTTGCTAAATTTAGCCCTTAAGTCCCCAAATCAATTCTTTTATTGAAAGTTTCAGTACTTATTAATCCTGTGGATTCTTACTATGGCCACAACAAGAAAATTGCCTTTGCAATTATATCCTGCTTTAACTGTCCCTTGACCACTGCCACCAGGATCAGTTTTTACTGTATTTATCATCTCATGATTTGTCAGTTCTGATCTCTTCAAGTGAATGAATGAATGAATGAATGAATGATTTGCAAGAAGTGGCATATAAGACTTCACCAAGGAAGGATGGATGTGATTAAAATGGAAAGCAGATGTATTATCTAGTGAAAGGAAGGTATGAACAGTCTAGGCATGCTTTAATGGTTCTGGTATACACAAAATATTTAAAAGAACCAGTGAAAGTCTTACATTAATTGATGGATTTGTTATAGAGAATTTTCAGGGGGAAATGGATAAAAAAACAAATGAGAAAATATGTCAATGTTGAGGTCTTTATTGAGGGAGGTAGTATTCATATCAACTGAGATCACAGATCCAAATAAGCATCAAAATCATTGTACATTTAGGAGATTAAGGAAAAACACCAGGGACAAAGTCCCTGAGACCATAGGGTTGTGTTTTTCAAAAAGGCATTGGGGGTGGATGATATGGAATACAAAAAAAAATCATTCTGTAATGGGGATTATTCTTAAAGTGAAATATATACTCTGGCTATTTGTTGAATCATGTATAATTTGTCAATATATGATATATCTATTCCTAATTGGGCTTATATCAAAGATACCTGGTTAGAAGAATCCCCAAGATATGAGATGTTTTCCTTCCTTTCTCTTTTAATCCATTGAATATGACTCCCCCCTATCTATAGTCAATTATCTTTGATGCAGACTTAGTAGTCAGTGAGGATTTAGAAGTTCATATATCAACTCAACGAGGCCCACATTTCTCAATGAGGATCTAGAGCACATATGTCAGTATGGAAATCATTGCTGTAACAACTGAGTTTATTAAAAATATTGAGTTTTAGACATGACTAACAGTCTATGTTCAGTACAAACTCCTATGTTCACTTCACATTAATTCCTGTTAAATCATATCTTTCCCATCATTTAACTTACATTTTTATAATTTAGATATCAACTCAAATCAATGACTTGGGATTTAAATTCAAATTTATATAATTTCACCTAATTAGGTAGAATCTATTGGTCCAGTCTCTAAAGATGTTTCAGAATATTGATTCTATTTTCCAAAAAGATCCTAGAAAATCCCTAGAATTTTAGATCTGAAAGAAAATCTATGTATCACCTAGACGAATACTCCTTACTTTGCAGGATCTGAGAAGTGTAAGTTGTTCAAGGTCACATAACTGATTGATATCAAAGCCATTACCAGAATTCATATTAACTAAATCCCAGGACAATATATCCTGCCACATTAGTTTTATTTCTGTTTTGTGACATTAAAGAACTTGGTAAATATGGCTTCTTTGTCTTCATTAGTAATAAAACCTTGAAACAGGACAAATCTGGAACATGTCCCATAACATGATGACATAAAACCACTCATCAGCACTTTTTTAGATATAGTTAATGGAAAAACTAGAAAAGGAACAAGTTAAAAATGCCTAATTAAATAGCACATTAGAAACCCTGAAAATCAAAGGAGAGCTTAATAAAATTGAAAATAAGAAAACCACTGAACTAATAAGGCAAGGGTCTGGTTTAATGAAAAAAATAAAATAGATAAACCATCTACCAATTTATTTAAAAAGGGGGGAGAAACCAAATTACCAGTATCAAAAGTGAAAAGGGTGAATTCCCAGCCAATGAAGAAGAAATTGAAGCAATTATTAGGGGTTATTTTGCTTTAAATGTTTATATCAATAAAATAAAGGGTAGATGAACGAGTTGGGCATGCAACTAAAAAAGCAAACTATTAAGTGACCTAAACTCCATTTACTAGTTAACATTTCTCCCTTTTGTCAATAAGAAATAATGAAAGATTTTGCCAAATGCCTTGAAGAAATTTATATGTAGAAGGTCTATAGAATTCCACTAATCTACTAATTAGTTACTAGTCAATGACTCTAGTTTTTAAAAAAGGAAACGGGTAGTTTGGACATGATTTTATCTTAGTGAACCTATGCTGATTCTTAGTAATCAATAAGTTACAAACTAAACAAATTTTCCCTTTTACAAAACTGTAATTTATCTATCTTCAATCTTCTTAAATACAAAACATTTCATATTATGAATTGTTCATAAAAATTACAGACAGCTATTAAAGAATTACACCTACAGCTTCTGCCAATATTGAATGATATACTTGGTCTAGATTTCAAATCTTGAATTTCAAATCATTTTGTCTTCTCAATTCTCTTCATAAATATTAAGAATATATTTCCTCCTAAATCTGTTTATCTATGTTAGTATCTTCTCCTGTCACCTAAGAGACTGAGGTTTGATTCTCCAATGTGGAGGATTCATATTCTTAGGAGCAGGTAGGTGGTTCAATGGATAGAGAACCAAGCCTGGAGGCAGGAGGTCTTGTTCATACTCTTTCCAGCTGTGTGACTCTGGGCAAGTCACTTAACTACAGTCTTCTCTCCTGTACTACTCTTCATATGCCTTGTAACTGAAACTTAGTATCATATCAATTCTAAGAGAGAAGGTAAAGGTATTAAAAAAAAAAACCCAGTATAAAAATCCTTCTCCTTGATACAGAAAACAAATAACATGGAACCCAAATAATTATTTTTCTATTGTCAATTAACAGCACCATTACTCCAAGCCATAATCCTATCTCTCTGTCAGTTATCTTCTTTCTCCACATAAAATCCAAATGATCTTTTGACATTATAGAATTAAAATATTTCAGGTTAACTAAATAACTCATTCATTCACTCATGCAATGAACACTTATTAAATTCCCATTGCAAACCAGATGATATGCTAAGTTCTTGTAACATAAAGACAAAAATAAAAAAGTTCCTGCCCTTAAGGACCTTATATTCTGCTGGAAGGGGAGGTTAGCATGTACATGCACAATTAAATAAAAATTATATTTGAGATCAAAGGGCCTGAGTTTAAATATCTCACATCTTTGTTAATTCTGTGTAACCTTGGACAATTTTCTTTTTTTCTATATATTTCCTTTTAAATTTTTTTTAAAATTATTTTTCTTTTTAAAAATATTTTCCATGGTTACATTATTCATTTTCTTTCCTTCTCCTCCTTCCCTTCTCCCTCCGAGAACTGACAAGCAATTCCACTGGCTTATCAAAATGTTATTGCTTAAAACCTATTTATTTTTGCACTAGAACAATCTTTTGAATGAAAATCCCAAATCATGTACTTTGGGGATGTTTCTTAATATCCTTAGAACTTCTTTTCCTCATACATAAAATGAAAAGGCTAGATTAAGTGTCCCCTCACATTGCTCTAGGACTAAATCTGTAGTCCAATGATTTGGTGTCATGTATCGGAGACAACAATTAGGGCAGTTTGACTGATTCACAGAGTATATGAAGGAGATAATATAAAAGTAGACTGGAGTCAGATTATGAAGACTTTTAAATGCCAAAGGGAGGATTTTGCATTTGATTCAGCAAACAACAAGGAGACAAAAGAGCTTCTCCAACAAGGGAATAACATAGCAACTTGGGGAGGATGTATGGAAGAGGGGAGAACATAGACACTGAGGAGAATTAGGAGGGTTACAATAGGTCAGGAAAGATAGGATAAGGAGCTGAATTAGAGTGGGTCTAGTGTGAATCTAAGCATGAAATAAATGAGAGGTGTTCTGGAGGTAGAGACAAGAGGTGGCAAATAAATAGATATGGGGAGTGAGGGAGAGTGAAAGAATTAAAGAGGTTCTGGGCCTAAGTAAAAAAATAGTGATTCTCTTGTTAGAAATAGGAAGATGAGGAAAAGTGATATGTTTGGGGGTGGGGGGGATAATGAAATCTGCTTTGGATATTGTGAATTTCAACCAAATACTTGTGATCCATCAAACTGGAAATATCTAATAAGCAGTTGGTTTTATAAATATTGGAACCAAAGAATGAGGCTAAGAGGTTATATTTAGAGTGATGAGAATTGAACCCAGAGGTGGAGAGAAGAGAGACAGACAGAGATACATTGAGAGAGAGAGAGAGAGAGAGAGAGAGAGAGAGAGAGAGAGAGGGGGGGGGGGATCAGAGGGATCAGGACAAAGCTTTGGAAGACACCAAGTATAAGTTCAAAAAAGGAATGATTACTCAATAGAAGTTCATTGTTTTCCAGGGGAATTGCACATTGGCTACTGGAGGGGGTTTGGAGAAGGGGAGAGAAAGAACATGAATCATGTAACTATGGAAAAATTCCCTTAATTAATCAAATACAATTTTCAAAAGTTCATTGTTTTAAAGATTTATAGCTGGAAGGGACCTCAGAAGTTTAACCCAATTCCTCTTTTGTTTTTTTTTCCAAATGAATAAAGCAAAGGGGAAGCATGTTAAGTGACATTGCCCGAGTCAATGTAAGTAATAAGTGCCAGAAGAAGGGAAGAGGGAAAAGGAGGAAAAGATGAAGCAAAAGAGGAGATAGAGGTGGGGAGGGAAAAGAGAAGTGGGGAGAAAACAAGATGAGTTCAGGAAGCAACGGATCCAGAGAGATGTCTTAAGATCTAAATCAGTGTCCAACTGTAAAGTATGAAGTCAACATCAAGAAAGTATAAAGAGAGTTGAATAGAGAAGAGACAAATCAAAGAGCAGAATTAGAGAGGTCAAGAACCTTAGGATTCTATTTCACAAACTGGCCTTTTGAGTCAGAGACCTATGGCAGCCACTTCTCCCCACTGAGCCCCAGTAGCCAGCCAGCTGCTATGTCAGGTGTTTTTGAAGAGGATGCAAAACTATGCTGAATCAGCATTCATATGGGAGTTTAACAAAGAAATACAATATTTTCACAATTATACAAAACCATCTTAGGGTTATTCCAGCACTTTGACTAGGAAAAACTCAATTATGAGTAATAGTAAGCAATTCATGCATTTGCCTTTTATTGACTTATATCTTTTCACATGAGCTGCCCTGAAGCTCCAAGAATAGCCTTTGCAGCTGCAGAAAGTATTTTAACTGATTGACTTAGAAATGAAATTCAATAAACAAAAGTGGATATAAAATGGACCTTGACTGCAAGGGTCAATAGAGAAGAGAACTTGGACATCCAGACAGTCTGAAATATATATATGTACCTTGGTGGACAATGTAGCAACAAGGACAGAGAATGGGCAGGACAGTTGTTCTTTCAGGACTGTTAGTTTCACTTTCAAATATTCTGTACAATGCTGATTTAGGTTTATGTGATAAATCTTTTTTTCCACTTAGTTCAGTGATGCATAATGAAGAATTCATGACTTTTAAAAGTGTTTTGATGATTGGAATTTTATCTTTAATTATATCTTAATACAATTGGTTTTCTTTTAAATCCTATATTTTATTTTATATATTTAAAACATTATTCTAATAAGGGGACTTCAACCTTACTGCCAAAAAGGGCCATGGAACAAAAGGGTCACACCTTCATTTAGTTCAACTAAATGACAAACGGAACTTTTCAAGAGGGTCTTTACAAGGAGACTAGAAAACAAAGCAAATTCAAAAGTATAGAAATAAGTTTATATAGAACAGTTTTTTTAATATTCTAAAATAAGTAATGTCTACATATAGATGGACTTGCCTAGCAAAATTCATAGGGCACCAACCTCCATTTCCATTTCTTAACTCAATCTTGTCTTGCTTGTTTAATAAACAAAGCTACTTAGTATAAGAAAATTTTAGAGACTGTATTCATGTCTTGGACATTGGGAGTGCAGTGAATGTAGTTCCAGGCCTAGAGTCAAAAAAAGACTCACCTAAATGAGTTCAAACCACGCCTCAGACACTTACTTGCTATGTGACCATAGACAGGTACTTTAATAGTGTTTGCCTCAGTTTTCTCATTTGTAAAATATGCTGAGGAAGAAAATGACAACCCAGTCTATATTTTTGACCCAAAAGGGATCGCAAGTATTTGGAAATGATTGAGCAACAAAAATATTTATGTCTTGTAATATTTTCAGTAAATGTCCAAACCCTACTTTCTGGTTTTGTCTCAAGGTGAAGATTCATACTTGGAGATACTTCTATCTGAATCATAAAGATTCATTTTCTAGTCTTCAGTCCATCTTTCAGTTGACTTTCCAGTTGCCTTTCCTTTCTGGAGATTCTTAAGGTTCTATATTCTATGGAATTATGCTCATGTACCTGGTTGCCTAAATGGGGAAAGAGAAAATCCTTACCAATCTAATCTATAGGTTATTTATACATTGATCCTCTATACTCGTCCTTCAATCTTCCTTGATGCCTTTAAGATTCTTGTTCCTGGGAGTCTTATCTTTATCAATAATTCTTTCATTTCTATCCTGGACAATTGCTGGGTTTTTAAAATTGTATTGATATTTTATTTTTCTATCACTTTCATTTCTCAATAGATATCTCCCTCCTGCCAGACCCATCAATCTATTAGGGGAAATTATTATTTTTTTTGTTAATGGGTCTAGTCTAGTATCTTGACCTAGCCAAAGGGCTAGATGACAGTCTTTATCATCATTGCAACAATTTTGCGAAACATCAGGGGCCTCTAATACCTATTCTTAGACTGTCATTTTTTCCAGGACCTGGGCTTATGATTACTTTTACATTTCCCATAAATTTTTGTTTTCTCTCTGAAATAATGATTCCAGCAGCCTGTTCATTTGCACAACAGGGAAGACTGACATACCATGAACACATGATTTATAATGTTTTTCAGTTCAAGTTGCCAGTCCTTTCGCTTCCTCCCCCACTCCATGCCATCCTCATAAGATGAGGGTATTGAATTTTCCTATTCTATACATTTACAACATTTTACCACAATTCTATCAATATGGTTGGTTCCCATCAATTGTAAAAGAAGTGAAAGCTTATTCTTTTACAGGCAGGGAACTGACAAAGTTGAATTATACCAATCTTCATTAGTATCTCCATCTTCATTAACTTGATCAATTATCATTGTTGTCCATCGGTAACTTGTTTTTTACAATAAACTTGAGCCAAGTAGTCAAACTCTTCTGTAAGATATATATATATATATATATATATATATATATATATATATATATATATATATATATATATATATATATATATATAAATTTGTTTTCACCTTTCAAGGGATAAAGGAACAGCCTGTATCATTGCTGCTAAAAACCTTTTTGGAGCAAGCAGCACACTGTGACTGAGCAAGGAGAACAGAGCAACACTGGTGTGCTAATTAGAGTTTTGCCACAAGTGATTGTCACAGCTTTCATTAACCCTCATCTACCAGGCTGTGGGCAGTGGCCTTTTTCGGGGGCATCTGGTGGGATCCAGAAAGGATGATTGGCAGCCATACTATTCAAGGAACACTGCAGCTTCTGAGTTTCATTTAAAAATTCTCTTAATAGGAAACATTAATAGAAATATTATATTGACAGGTTAAATTTATGGAATCAAGCAAGACACTGAGTTGTCTTAATCTATCTTGCAGTAAGACAGCAAAAGTCCTACCTCTGTGATACTCAAACTCACCAATCTAAAATTCAAAGCTTCCCTTCTAAGCAAGGAATTTAACCCTTCATTCCTGTAGCTCCCTGGTGATCTCAGAGCCATTTTGCAACTGAAAGTCAGATTTTGTTTTGCTAAGACTAAGAAGCCATTTTCACAGTTTATGTGCAGAATGTCCAGCCTCTCAGGAAATATTAGTGCTTCTGATGATAACTCCATGATAGCTGAAATTATCTTATGATTTAAAATAATATTAATTCTTCCCATCCCCCAATGATGACTCATTTTAACTTCTGTCAGGAGATTCTTACAAAAGTGTGATAGTCAGAGGGAAAGATTCCAGAGGGGAAAGAGGAAAAGAGAAAATTGGTGTAACTGCTGACTTTTTCTTGATATTTTCCCCATGTTTCATGGATCAGAGTAATTTATAATGTTGATTTTAGCCATATTTATAGGATAAAAATTTAAGGGGGAGGAAACCCCTCAATGAAACTTGTATAGTGCCTTACACACCTTTAAAGACTGCTCTGCACACATAAATATGCCATAACCAAACATTTTGTTCCTTCACCACTCTAGCACTTTATCTTTCCTTCCTTTCTTGCTTTCCCCCCCCTTTTTCTTCTCTTGCCTCTTCCCTTACTCTCAATTTTTATGTGTAGATTATATATGTGGGACATTGCATAGCCCATCCTCCATACTACAATCTACTTATCTCCTTTCAAAACTCAGAATAAATGGAACCTCCTTTATTAAGTTGTTCCTGATCCCTGTGTGCTTGTTTCTCCTTCCACTTACCCCAATTATTTCATATTCATGTAACCAATGACTCAAAAATCTATTTGCATAAAACTCTATTCTTTGATGGAGATTGATTTTTCTGTGTTTAATGCCTATACATTTAGAATTGGTGAGAAGTAGAGAGAAGAGATATCTTAGGTTTCTGGCTTCTAGCTTATAGAGAGAAGACATGTGGTTCCAAATTCTCTTCAGGTCCCGAAAAGGAGAAAAAGACTAGAGAATAAACTGATATGCAGAGAAGTTGCCAGTCTCTA
This sequence comes from Monodelphis domestica, assembly GCF_027887165.1. Classification (NCBI taxonomy): domain Eukaryota; kingdom Metazoa; phylum Chordata; class Mammalia; order Didelphimorphia; family Didelphidae; genus Monodelphis; species Monodelphis domestica. Next base: position 265,540,100 of record NC_077229.1, read on the forward strand.
TCATCTCCATCTAATCATTCTAAAACTTGAGGGAACTGTCCCAAGGATACACCTAGGACTTTCAAGGTTGAGTTGTGTTAGCTCACTCTCAAAGGGAGAACTCTTTCACTCTATGTGTTTTCTGCTCTAGGGAGGCATATGCATATGTCTCTGATTTTCTATCTTTTTGAACAAATGGGATCATTTGCTTTCTGCTATGTTTTCTCATTGTGAAACTTGCATTTGGTGGGGAGTCAAGTTTTTGGTATCCAATTTGGGACATTTTTTTCTATTAAGAAATAGTGATCAGGAGCTCAACTTGAATTCAAAAAATTATTTCCCCTAGACTAACAATATTTAATAGAACAGATCCATATACTTCTAACCTCATGCCCATTCTCTCTTTGAGGAGAGCTGAAAAGCCAGTTGCTCTGGCCAAAACCTCTTGCTTCTCTTTCTGGAAGGGTCTTATCAAAATGTTCTTGGAGAAGGGCAGGGGTGTGGGAGATTCTACAGATGTCATTTCTTATCCCTCTATAAATCATATTGAGATAGACCCATAATAAAACTGCATGGACAAAACAAAGCAGCATAGCCACCCATATACATACCCTAGATCTATGTGTTTTGTGTATGTTTATATGTGTACATGTTATTTTCCCCATTACAATGTGAATTCATTATAAACAGTCAGGGACTGGTTTTTTTTCCACTTAAGATCCTTAGCATCTAGCACAGGTCCTAATATATAATAGGTATTTAATAAATGACATTTGACTGACTAATACCATTGCAATGTCACTCTCAATGATATTGGAAAGACCTTGTAAAGTAGAGAGGTATCACAGGACTTTAGTAGGGCAAATATTGCCTCAATTTTCAATGAATAGTCTGCATGTCAAATACATATCAATGAAATGAACTTCTATTCCTAGAAAAATTCTAGACAATGTTATTAATGGGATCATTGGTAGACACAAAGGAAAGAAAGCAGTAGCCACTAAAAGTTAGTGCAACTTTGTAATATTAAATGATACATAGAATTTTATTCTTTTGGGGATAAGCTTTATATGTATGGTTTCATTTGAGCTTCTAAATTGCCCTGTGAAGTAAATAGTATAAGTATTAATATACCCATTCTACATTTATCTGTGATCTCACAAGTAGTTACTCTAAAGCTGAAAATATAACCCAGTATTCTGATGTCAAAGTCTTGAACAGTATTTTCCAATTTTTCCCTATTATTCTTCCTTGCTCCAACCTTTGAATTGATGTCACTGAGTATGTGGACACAATACTTGTCATTATCATCATGTTCTTCATAAAATGTCTGTACTTTTCCACATTTCACAACAGATGTTGACTCAAAATCTACAATTAGCTTCATTGTAGGTTTTTTCTTATTCTTATGGTCTTTTGGAATGCTTCAAGTCAAAATGAATAAATATTACAATAAATGTCATTTCTGGTTGCTTTTGAAGATAGGATGACATTAATTTTTTTTTTACTTATAATTCAATCAATTCAATATTTATTAAGAACCTACTATATGCCAGGAGCTTTACTGGATGTTTCAGATAGAAAGACAAAAATAAGATAGTCTTTACCCTTTAGTAGTTTATATATCCTAGAGATAATATACAAATATTAAAAAATATATGTTCCAGACCAAAAAAATTGGGACAAGGTATGGAGAATCAGAAAAATACTCAAGCAGACAGCAAATTTAAAGTGAACTTTGAAGGAAACTAGGGACTTGGGGAGCTAAAGGTGAAAAGAGAATATATTTCAATTATATTACCCTTTCCCAACTCAAACAACTAGGTTTACCTCTATGCTTTTAGAGTTCTGTGATTGGTGCAATCTCAGTGTGTTGCATCTCTTTTACTATGATTCACAAGTTCTCTCTCCAATCCACAGAACTCTCCAAAGTGATCATCTATAATATCCCCAATATCAATTAACCATTTAAAGTCAATTAGCTATTACATATATACGAGTGCTGAGAATGTATACCAAGAGAAAGAAAAAGAAAGAAGAAAAGAAGAAGAAGAAGAAGAAGAAGAAGAAAAGAAGAAGAAGAAGAAAAGAAGAAGAAGAAGAAGAAGAAGAAGAAAAGAAGAAGAAGAAGAAGAAAAGAAGAAGAAGAAGAAGAAGAAGAAGAAAAGAAGAAGAAGAAAAGAAGAAGAAGAAGAAAAGAAGAAGAAGAAGAAGAAGAAGAAGAAGAAGAAGAAGAAGAAGAAGAAGAAGAAGAAGAAGAAGAAGAAGAAGAAGAAGAAGAAGAAGAAGAAGAAGAAGAAGAAGAAGAAGAAGAAGAAGAAGAAGAAGAAGAAGAAGAAGAAGAAGAAGAAGAAGAAGAAGAAGAAGAAGAAGAAGAAGAAGAAGAAGAAGAAGAAGAAGAAGAAGAAGAAGAAGAAGAAGAAGAAGAAGAAGAAGAAGAAGAAGAAGAAGAAGAAGAAGAAGAAGAAGAAGAAGAAGAAGAAGAAGAAGAAGAAGAAGAAGAAGAAGAAGAAGAAGAAAGAGAAACATTTCTCAAACTGGAGCCATTATGTCTTCTTTGCTATGCTCCTTTTGGAGGGAAAGGGTAGCAGAGGGAAAAAAAAAGGAAGGGAGACAGAGACAGAGAGACAGAGAGACAGACAGAGAGAGAGAGAGAGAGAGAGACAGACAGACAGACAGACACAGACACAGACATAGAGAGAGAAGAAATATCCCTTTAAAGAAATGGAAACAAAATATTCGACCTCTATTAGGGACACAAACTCTCTTTCATATGCACAAAGTCCCTTAGTAGAATATCCTTATACTTAAAACTCAGAGGTGCTGAGAGTTATATCTGATGAACAAGCCACTCCCTTGCTTTCAGTACAGGGTGTGTCAGCTACCATTTGAATTCATTGCTAGATTCCTTTAAGCAAATAACTCTCTGAGGCTGATTTATAGCTGATATGAATACTGAAAAACTGTGTTGACTCCAGTTGCCAGTCCTCTCTTTGGTTGTCTAACTTTTGAATTTCATAAGGTTATTCTGTATTTCTGTTTACTCATTTACACAAGATCAGGAAAGAATGAAAATGAGACAAAAGCTTTTTTTTTTTCAAAAGAAATGTTATTTGTTTATAGGCACATGGGTCTTTTGGGTGGGAAGAAATTTGTGCAGTACCCTGGGCAATAATATATAATAAATCTGGAAATAAAAGTTGGAGCCTGATTGGGAAGACCTTTAAAGGGCAAAGAGAGAATTCTGTATTTGGCTCTATAAGTAATAGGGAACCAATGGAGTTTAGGAGGAGATGAGAGACCTCGATAGTCTTGTCCTATAGGAATATTACGTTGGCAGCCATATAGAGAAAGGTACTTGAGACAGAAAGAACAATTATAATGCCTTTATAGTTATGAGCATCTGAGAAAGACTAGTAATATAAGGAGAACAAAAGGGATAGGTTAATCAATTAAAAACATTCACTAAGTGCTGAGAATATAACAAGTCTAGTAGAGATGGACACCTCAACAACTCACTTGACTGAAGTAACCATTTTTTTGTGAAGGTCACTAAGAAGCTCATTTCTTTTTTCTTTCTTTTTTTAAACCCTTACCTTCAGTCTTAAAATCAATATTGTGTATTTGTTCCAAAGCAGAAGAGTGGTAAGGGCTAGGCAATGGGGTTAAATGACTTGCCCAGGGTCCCATATCCAGTAAGTGTCTGAGGCCAGATGTGAACCCAGGACTTCCCATCTCTAGGCCTGGCTCTCAATCCACTGAAACACCCATATTCCCCTAGAAGCTCATTTTAAAGAGATAATGAATAAAGGAAATGCCCAAGAGAGACTATGGAACATAGGTAGACATTCTACAACTGCTTCTATCTAGTCAACTAACCTCCTGGTGAAGGGATTGTTCTTCAATAAGCCTTAGAGACATTCAAAAAGCCCCATGAGTATCAGCCAACTTTTCTTTTGTCTCATTTGTTCTTGGAAAGAATATAGGTGACTCTTTTGCTCACTGTATCACATAGAGTGAGTAGACAGTCACAACCTAATGAGTTCTCAAGGTTGTTAGGAAGGTGCTATAGTATCTTAGAAAATGGCTTCCAGGCTACCTATTGTAACCAATCCAAGAACAATATGCTCAGCAACAAAGAATGTGTTTTTGATTCAGGCAAGCAGAAACTGAGAAATTATTCATGTCACAGTTAAGTCATATGTAGACACAAATTTGGTGGGACCAAAGAGAATTAGGAACTAGACTAAGTTCTCTCCATATCTAAAAGCCTATGATTCTGTATTTCCACAGAAATAAAAATGATAGCTACTTTCTTTTGTCTGGTTTCATGTAACATTATAGCCAAAACATCTATTCCTTTGTGAGCAGACTTCCAGGAATCAACCTCTCTGAACTAATCTAGGATGATCTTTGGACATCAGCCATGTAATCAGTTAATAATTATTATTATAATTATATTAGTGATACTAATAATAGCAGTAGTGATGGTGGTAGTAGTAGTAGTAGTAGGAGTAGGAGGAGGAGGAGGAGGAGGAGGAGGAGGAGGAGGAGGAATAGAAGTAGGAATAGTAGAAGTAGGAGTAGTAGAAGAATTAGAACTAATATTTACATACTTTCATGAGCCAGGCATTATGCAAAGAATTTTATAGTATTGTTCATTTTGCTTAATTGTTTTATTTCATTATTAGAAACCTCATTTGTGGGAGTAATATGGAAATGTTTATAATTCCAAAATTTGTCAATGAAACTTTCAACAAAGGAAATATGTTTTGATCACTATTCTTGCAACTAAAACTGTGTAGAACATATTATGAGTAGGTAAAACAAAAAGATTGTTGAATTAAATTGAATTAGTAAAGTAGGACTTCAGGAGGTGAGGCTAAGATGATAGAGTAGAAGAAGCAGCAGAGCTCTTCTAATGTTTCCCTCCAAATTAAAAAAAAATAATACCTCAAAATCAAATTCTGGAAAGCCAGAAAAAACTCAAGTTTAATGTGAGTTATTTTATACATCCCCAGACAACTTAGAGAGAGGCCTATGAAAATGGAAATTGGGGTGGTCTGACTCCATGTTATATAGCTTTGGAATTTGGAGGTGCTGTTAGACAACTCCAATGCCTATACCCCTTTCAAGGTCACAGTTCCATAGTGGATGAGAGAAATTATACTCAAAAGGGATCAAGGGTCTTGAGGAATAATATCCTTTGCAGGATTAAGAGATCATGGGCCCTGAGGAGCACTGCCATCCTCAATCATGAGGGCTCAGGAGTCCTAAGGAATAGTTTTGTTTGCAATAACAAAGGAGCCAAGACTCTGAAAACTAGAATTGCTTTTGGTTGCAAAAGATCAGGGACCTTTCTTGTGTAAGAAGCAGGGCAAAGACAAGGAGTACATTGACCATAAAGCTCTATGGATCACACCACCATGAAAACATTGAAAATTTCCAAGCTCCTAGAATTACATGTGAAAACAGCAATGTGAAAAGGAATAAGGCTTACAACAGTGTCCCCACACCCACCCCAGGAAAAGAATCTGACTTTATGTGAAGTTCAAAGTAAAGAAAGGGACCAGAAAAATGAACAAAATAAAAAAGACCTTGAATATAAAATCCATTAGAGTGACAGTGAAGACTAACTAAGAAGAAGACAATAATGTCAGAAGAACTAGAATTAAAGCCTCAAAGCAAAAATGGTACATAAATCCAATAAGAATGTCTGGAAGAGAAGATAGGTGGAATCTAGATGGTGGCCTAGAAGGAGAAGAAGTTCAGACCTCTGAATACCCTTCCTTACTGATCACAAACTGAATGCTCCTAGAGGACTGAAAATCAAACCTAACAACAAGACAGAGCCAAGGAACCCTCCTGCTGGACTTAATTCAAAAGGTATTCCCCCCAAAATCCAGAATGCGAGAAGACTCAGGTTTAAGGGGAAGGCAGAAGAAAGGTCCCAAGACCTCTCTACCCCCACCTAGAACTCTAAGCCCCAAGTGGCAGCAGGAACCTCAGGGAGGGCAAAGGTGCTGGTCTGGAGGGTGTACCTTGTGGGCAGGGCTGTGCCAAACTCAGAGCATTGAATACAGATGGCAGGGAATGAGCTGCAGATGGAGAATAGGGCTGGCAGCCTGGTCAGAGCTCTGGAGATCCTCCATAGTGCTTCCAGGAGTTTTTAGACTAAAAGCACACCTAGCCCAACCCAGCTGAACTTAATCCCATAAAAAGTCTTCAGAACTCATGGAAGGCCAGGCTCCAATGCCCCTCCCTTGGGGACTGCTGGGCTTTAATCCAATCAAAAGACTCCAGAGGACAGGGAAGCAACAGGCCTACCTCACAGATTGCACTGAGAGATCCTATGTCAAAGCTATGAGAGGGGAGACAGACAGAACCAAAAAAATGAGAGGAGCAAGAGGACAGACAAATACGGGAAGGAAAGAAGGGGTAAATATGAGCAAACAATAGGAAAAGAAAAAAGAAATTACAATAGACAACTTCTATTCAGCAAACCGAACAGAGGGGTAGAGATCAGCAAATGAAAAATCAGAAATCCCAGTGAATTGGATACAGGCTTTGGAAGAACTCAAAATGCAATTCAAAACACAATTAACAGAGGCTGAAGACAACTGGAAAAAGAACTTAAAAACTAAAATAAGTCATCTGGAAACAGAGGCAATTGAACTAAAATGAGAAAATAGTGTCTTGAAAGCCAAAATCAACCAGCTAGAAAATGAGGCAAAGAAGATGAAAGATGAGGTAAAGAGGATGAAAGATGACCTCCAAAGAAAATCAGACCAGAAGGAAAAGGATGACCAAAAGCAAGGGATGAAATCCACTCTTTAAGAACCAGAATACAACAACGAGAATTAAGTGACCTCACAAGGCATCAGGACACTATAAAACAAAACCAAAAGAATGAGGAAAACATGAAGCATCTCATTCCCAAAACACAGGATTTAGAAAATCGTTCGAAGAGAGACAATTTAAGAATCATTGGTCTACCGGAAGACCATGACAAAAGAAAAAGCCTGGACATAATACTACAGGAAATCATTCAAGAAAACTGCAATGATATTCTAGAACAAGAGGGAAAAGTGAAGATTGAAAGAATCCACAGACCACCTCCTGCACTTAATCCCGAACTGACAATGCCCAGGAATGTTATAACCAAATTCAAGAATTATCAGACCAAAGAAAAGATATTACAAGCTGCCAAGAAGAAGTCATTCAGATACCATGGAACCACAGTGATGATAACGCAGGATCTGGCTGCATCCACACAGAATGACTGAAAGGCATGGAATATGATATTCCTGAAAAGCAAGGGAACAAGGTCTACAGCCAAGAATCAACTACTCAGCAAAACTGACTATATTCTTACAGGGGAAATTATGGTCATTCAACAAAATAGAAGAATTCCAAGAATCTGTAAAGAAAAGACCAGACCTGAACAGAAAATTCAATGCCCAATCACAGAACTCAAGAGAGTTATCAAAAAGTAATTTAAAAAAGAGGGAAAAAAGAAAAGAAAAAAAAACAAGCAAGCAAAAATACCCACTTTTTTTAAAGAGACTCAATAAGTTAAAATGTTATATATCCCTATAAGAAAAGAGGTCATTGGTAACTCTTAAAAACTGTTGTTATTGCCTGGGCAGCTAGAAGAATTACTCTTAGAGGGAACAGTGACAAACAGTATAGGATGAAAGGATAAGACATAAATAGGCATATAGATATATGCATGCATAAATACATATACATGTGTATATATACATAAGTGTGTATATATATGTGTATATATACAACTAGAGCTAAAAAAGAGGATAATAATGGGAAAAGAAAAAATGGGGGTAAATTTATATAACCTAAAGCAGCTCATGGCGGGAGGGGGGAGAACATCAGTGCACTGGAAAGGTAAAGAGGTTGGAGATAGGAAATACTCAACTCTTACATGCTTTGAAATTGACCCAGCACTTTGTCCCGGCTGGCGCTTGGTCATTTGTCCTCTCCTGGGCCCAGCCATGCTGCGCTCCTCATGAGCGGCGGCGGCTGAGGAAGCTTCGCCCCCAGTGGAGGTGAGCATTCTGGTTGATCATCTTTTCATCCTTAAGCACCTCCAGATTAATTTACTAATTTCAGAACCATGGCAACAGAAGAAAAGAAACCAGAGGCAGAAGCCACAAAAACACAGTCTACACCTTCTTCATCAACCAATCAGAGCAAGCCTGCACCTGTAAAGCCAAACTACACATTAAAGTTCACACTAGCAGGACACACTAAATCTGTATCTTCAGTAAAATTTAGTCCAAATAGAGAATGGTTAGCAAGTTCTTCTGCAGATAAGCTCATTAAAATTTGGGGAGCATATGATGGAAAATTTGAGAAAACAGTATCTGGGCACAAACTGGGAATCTCAGATGTTGCTTGGTCTTCAGACTCCAATCTTCTTGTGTCTGCTTCTGATGATAAAACGCTTAAGATATGGGATGTTAGCTCTGGGAAGTGTCTGAAAACGCTGAAGGGTCGCAGTAATTATGTCTTTTGTTGCAACTTTAATCCCCAATCCAACCTCATCATTTCAGGCTCTTTTGATGAAAGTGTAAGGATATGGGATGTGAAAACAGGAAAGTGCCTCAAGATTTTACCTTCTCATTCTGATCCAGTTTCAGCTGTTCATTTTAATCGTGATGGATCCTTGATAGTGTCAAGTAGTTATGATGGTCTCTGTCAAATTTGGGATAGAGCATCAGGCCAATGTTTATTTATTTATTTATTTTTTTAGCAATTTAAGATGAATTTATTTTATTCTTTGTTGGTAGGTGACAAATTTCAGATAAACCAGCTGTTCTCAACCTCTCAATTTGTAGCAATGAGAATACATAATGCATATCAGGTATTTACATTTTGAATCATAACTGTAGCAAAATTACAGTTTTGAAGTAGCCACCAAAATAATTTTTTGGTTTGGGGTCACTGCAATATGAGGAACTGTATTGCAGGGTCACAGCATTAGAAAGGTTGAGAACCACTAAGATAAAGTATTAGGATATAGATCAAAACTTACATAATCATGGCTTGCATCAGCTATCTCTCTGATACACAAAGTATGTGGAATCTGAATGTATTTGAAAATTACTTTCACCTGGGGGATAAGGATTTTTATATGCAGAATTGAAAAGACTTAATCCTGAAGAATTGGGATTTTTAGAAATAAGTCTTTTATGAGAAACAGGTGAGAGGGAGGATGAGCATTTGGAACTCAGAATAAAAAAGTGAATGTTAAGTCAATACATCCCTGATACAAAGCTGTTTTATTTTTCCCAAATATAGATGCACCTTACTTACAACATATGTATCCTTGAAGAGTTGGTATAAACTAAATTTTAAAAATTCTTTTAAATACAAGGAGCAGTTAGATGTTTCAGTGGATAGAGCCAGGCCTGGAGAGGTCCTGGGTTCAAATGTGACCTCAGGTACTTCCTAGTTGGGTATCCTTAGGCAAGTCCCTTAATCCAAATTGCCTAGCCTGTACCTCTTTCTGCCTTGGAATTGATACTTAGTATTGATTCTAAGATAGAGGGTAAGAGATTTGTTAAAAATTACTTTAAATGCAGTAGAGGATATAGATGTTTAAAAGAATCATAAGGTGAATCCTTTTGTAATATGAGTAACTGCCTCACCCTACCTCCCCAAATGTTTTAAATTCTAATTTGTATGTATTGTTTAAGTGTGGGATACTACTTTCTATAGTACAGAATGAGGTCCACTGGCATCGATGATCCATTGGCATAATTCTTATCCCTCTGGTTCAATTTCCAGATGATGTCCCACAGACTTGTTTCAACATAAGCTTCCATGTGGCTATCAGACCACAGTTTCATTTGGGCAGTCAGTGAGAGGGTAAATTGGTGATCTTGAATTGCTTGAACTTTTTGTACCTCAGTTTCCTTGTCTATAATTGGACATAGATCCTCTATGCTCAAAAAGTTATAAAATTGTACATATCCCTTGACCCAGAAATACCACTGCTAGGTTCTGTATCCCAAAGAGATTAAAGGAAAAAGAAAAGGATCTATATGTACAAAAATATTTATGGCAGCTCTTTTCATGGGGCAAAGAATCAGAAACTGAGAAGATGCCAATCACTTGGGGAAGAGCTAAACAAGCTGTGGTATATAACTGTGATGAAATACTATTGTGCTATAAGAAATGAAGGGGATGATTTCAGAAAATCCTGGGAAGACTTATATGAACTGATGCAAAGTGAGCAGATCCAGGAGAATGCTATACTGTATTCAATAACACTAATATTGGGGTTTTGGGGGCAAAGTTATTGGAATGGTTTGCCATTTCGTTCCCCAGATCATTTTACAGATGAGAAAACTGAGGCAAACAGGGCTAAGTTACTTGCCCAGGGTCACACAGCTGGCAAATGTTTAAGGCTGAATTTCAATTCAAGTCTTCCTGACTCCAGGTCTGGTACTCTATTCACTACACTACTGAGCTGCTCAATAGTGGGGTTGAGAGTTAGAAAACCTGGTTTCAATACCAGTTCAGTTATTAATTGCAGACTGATCCTAAATAATGTTAATGGGAGATACTATTACTAGTTAGGTTATTAAAATATCTGTTGGTTTTAGTGATAGAAATGGAGAAAAATACCTTCCAAAATGCAGATAACCTCCTAATGATTCTACCAGTATGGCTTTCAACATGTAAATTATTAAAACTATACTATTAACCAGAAGGAAAAAAAAAACGAAAAATAAAATTTTTAAATCTTCAAAAGATGAAATTTACTGCTACATGAAATATTCTTCTATAAAGAACATATTATGCATTAGTTTCCTCAATAAAACAGTAACATTCCTTATACACACCAAATCATTGTTGATGCTTCCTAATTAATGACTTAAGACTACTATAAACTACTTTAGGAATTGCAGAAGAAGGTGTCTGTGCATCATATAAATAACTTGGAACACATTCTCCTTACGACAACTAAAATTGATTTCGACTGAAGCAAATGTCTGAGTAATATTGGAGGGAAGAAAAAAAAACTTGATTTATAAGATTCACTTAAGGGTAGGTATGGAAAAAAAGATCCAGGTCTTCCTAAAAGTACATTTTAAATGTTATCAATTCAACAAATCCATCATGTTTTCTTTACAGAAAAAGGGGCCTGTGATTTTGTCCACCTGATCTCAATCCATCTAAAATATACAGCCTAAAAGCCTTTCTTGGAACTCAGAGTAGTAACTGTCTTGACTTCAAGTCCAGGACTCCACTCACTATGCCAAGCTGCTTCTTTACATTTATCTCTCTTAACACTTTTAAATAACAGTGTGCAAGGTAATAGGATGGCATATGGAAAACATTCATTGCTTTTAGGGTAAAGAGATTTGAGCTCTGTCTCAGTGATGCTTATAATCTATGTGAACATAGGCAGGTCTTTTAGGCTTTCTGAGTCTATTTGCACATCTGCAAGATGGCATAGATAAAATAGGTAATCTCTAGAGTCCCTGTCAGCCTTTTTGATTTTTAAGGTTCTTTTTGACTCTTCCATTAGATCTTTTTGGGCCTGAGATCAATTTGTATTTTCCTTTGAAGCTCCACATGCAGCTATTTTGTCAGTGTTGTCCTCTTCTACGTATCTTGAACTTCCTGGTCACCATAGTAACTATCCAGTCAGACTCTTTTTTTATCATTTTATTTTGTGATTTTTAAAAAACTAATGTTGAACTATTTGTGAACTGGAGAGAGTATTGTTCCACATTTCATACACTGGGCATGGAGCTTTACTTCTGATTTGCACCATGCCCTTTACTCTAGCTGTTGGCTTTGCATGGTAGGAAGCCTCACTGCTGCTTTGCAGTCATGGAAGTCCTCACTGAGTTTTTATTGAGGCAGAAACTCATTGATGGACAGCTCAGGGGTGGAGCTTCACTGTTGGCCAGTCATGAGAGATGGAGCTTCAGTTTTGATTAGTCCAGGAGGGGGAAGCTCAGTTGCTGGCTGGCCTTAGGGAGTGATCTGTCTTTGCAGCTGCCTGCTCTCAACCTCTCACCTGGTCTTATGGCTGTGCTGGTCTGGTAAGCGGATTTTCTCCTCCAAAAATTTTTATGAGGCTTTTCTTTAGTGCCTTTTGGAGGGGAATTTGGGAGGGCTGAGGAATGTAGTTTTCTTCCTCCACCATCTTGGCACTAGAAGTCCACTGTCAACTCTTTCAGTGTTTAGTTCCACAAAATTTAAGTAGATAAACTTAGGGTAGACCAATAGTAGTATCATACCTGTCTGGAATTTTACAATCTGGACCATAATGTTTTGAATTGGATATTACCAGCAGTAAGTGAAGTTTGGGCACAGCATACTTTGCGTTTATCAGCTACGATACTTTGACTTTTCCAACATTCCATGGAGAGTATTTCCAGAGGCCTGTTTTTCTTCAAAGCACTATCTTTCAAGTATTATCTAGATTTTTCTCTTTATGAATTTACTTCTTTAGTATTAAAAGGTTCCATGAAACATAATGTTCATATATGGCTTTTTGGGCTTATTTTAGGGAGCTTCTGCTTGCCTTTTCAATTTCTCCAAAATCTCTTCTGGAGTTGTGGATGCTAAGATCTTAACCACTTTTTCACGAGATTTACCACCCTTATCTAAGATAACATCACTCTTCCTAAGTTCCAGGACCTTGGAAAGATATCGACATAGTTCTGTATTAGCTTCGCCTTCTGATGGAGGTGCAGCAATGGCTACACTTACATTTTTAGTTGTCACATCTGTTATACCATTTTATTTGGAGCCAGGTTTGGCATGAATGGCTATTGTGATGGAACCACTTGGATCAACTGCCACAGGTCCAATGGGAGGAAGTAATTTCGCTGGCTCCTTACTCTAGCCTTTCCCCTTCTTTGGCATCCTCGTGCTAGAGGTGAGACTGGCTGCAGCCTCGGCACAGAGCTGGGCCCTCTTGGCACAGCGGAAGAAGAAGAGCATGGGTCACCACCTCAGTCCGAAGGAAAGAGCTGGGCTTAGTGGGTTCGTCTGAGCGCGTACACCCCAATGTTTAAAAACACTTATTGATGATGATAATCCTCCTGTGTCTTTTGTGAAATTCTCTCCAAATGGTAAATATATTCTTGCTGCAACTCTGGACAACACTTTTAAGATATGGGACTACAGCAAAGGGAAGTGCCTGAAGACATACACTGGTCACAAGAATGAGAAATACTGCATTTTTTGCTAATTTTTCAGTAACTGGTGGAAAGTGGATTGTGTCTGGGTCAGAAGATAACCTGGTTTACATTTGGAACCTTCAGACAAAAGAGATTGTACAGAAATTACAAGACCATACAGATGTTGTGATTTCAACAGCTTGTCACCCTACGGAAAACATCATTGCATCAGCTGCGTTAGAAAATGACAAAACAATTAAACTCTGGAAGAGTGACTGTTAAGCCCTTTCAATGTTAGAGACTATCAAGAAGAAGTAGATCCTATGAGGCAAGAAACTAAAATATTTGAGAATGGTTTCTTGGCCTAAAGGAAAATCCCCTTTTTTTTTCCCCTGAAATGGGTAGCCTGTGAGAAGAGGCAGCATCTGCCTTATTTGACAAATGAATCCTTTTCTTATTTTTTTTTTGTTAAGGGGAAAAAAATTGCTTGTATTACTAGAAGGTCCCAAAAGACTTTGGTGATGCTTCTTGCCAACTCTCCCAAGACTGTCAAAGGAAGAGTTTCAATCTATATTGTGTATAAATAGAGTCAGCAAAAACCTGAATTTTAAATTTTTTATTACAGAAGTATAAATTTCATTTCATCAATGAATTTTTCCTCAACTAAGTGTACTGTAATTTTTTTAAAGATATCACTTACACTTACCCACTTCTAACTCTGTGACCAAATACAGCCATGTAAGTTTTTGGCTTTCTATCCCCCAGTTTCACTGGCCTTGTAGTGAAATATCTTTTAATCTTCTGAATAGTTTTACCTCTTGCTATGTATGTTTAATAGATACTATTATATCACAAGTTGTATAATTCCTTCCCCCCACCCCAACCATTAATTCCTGCTTGCACATTTTCAAGTCTTTCTGGGGAAAACAAAACAAAACTCAGAACATTGTAAAGTTTTTTCAATGTAAAGACAATTTTGTATCTTTCAAGTTCATAGTATGGAACTGTTAATGGCATGTCTGTAAATTCCTCCATGTGAATTGGAACAACCTCCAGGAATTGATGCAGAGTGAGAGGAGCAGAACCAGACAAACATTGTACACAGAGACTGATACACTGTGGTACAATCGAATGTAATGGACTTCTCCATTAGTGGCAATGCAGTGATCCTGAACAACTTGGAGGAACGTATGAGAAAAACCACTATCCACATCCAGAGGAAACACTGAGGGAATAAAAACACCGAAGAAAAACAACTGTTTTAATACATGAGTCAAAGGGATATGGTTGGGATGTAGACTCTAAATGGATATCCTAGTGTAAACAACAACATGGAAATAGGTTCTGATCAAGGACACAAGTAATACCCAATGGAATTGTGCTTTGTTGCAATAAGAGTGGGTGGAGGGGAGGGAGGGATTATTGTAACCAAGTAATAATGTTCTAAGTTGACTAAATAAATTTTTACAAATTGAAAAAAAAAAGAATGTCTGGAAGAGCTCAAAAATGATTTTAAGAAATCAAAGAGCAGTGGAGGAAAATTCTGAAAAAAAATGAGAGCAATGTAAGGAAATTATGAAACGATAATTTATATCTTGGAAAAAGAGGCACTAAATATGCTGAGGAAAATAAAACTTTAAAAATGAAGAACTGGCCAAATTGAGAGAGAGAGAGAGAGAGAGAGAGAAGTTCATTGGAAAAATTCCTTCCTTAAAAATTAGAATTTGGTAAGTTCAAGCTAATGACTTCACAAGATATCAAGAAACAAAAAAAAAAACATAAATTCAAAAGAATAAAAGAAAATGAAAAATGTCTCTTTAAAAAAGCTTACCTGGAAAGTAAACTAGAGAGAATTTAAGAATTTTTGAACTCTCTGAAATCTGTGATCAACCTAGCCATCATATTTCAAGAAATTATCAAGGAAAATTTCCCTCATATCCTAGAACCAGAGAGTGAAAATGAAATGAAGAAATCTATCAATCACTTCCTTAAAGAGATACTAAAATGAAATATCCCAAGAATAATAGAGTAAATTTCCAGAGCTCTCAGAGAAAATATTTAAAGTATCAAGAAAGAAACCATTCAAATGTCTTGGAACTACAGTCACGATCATATAATCTTTAGCAACTTACAAATTAAAGAAATGGAGAGTTTAGAATATGATATTCTGGAAAGAAAAGAGCTTGAGTTTCAGCTAAAAATCACCTCAGTATAATCTTTTTAGGGGGGAAAAGGATACTTTCTAAAATAGAGAATATTCAAGCATTCCTGAAAAAACAGAGATAAATAAAAAATTAAATTTTAAATAAAATACTGAAAGATGCATAAAATATAAATGTTATAGAGAAATTATAAGGCATTGAATCAAGTTAAACTTTTAAAATTATTATATGGGAAGACAATATCCATAACTACCAAGAATTTTAACATTATTAAGATAGGAATCTAAATAGGAAGAGAGCACACGAGTATGCTAATTAAGTTAGGAAAATTAAAAAAAAGTTGGGAAAAAAGAGGGATGCGCTGAGAGAAAGGAAAAAGGAGAGCAAGAATGTGAAAAATTATCTCACCTAAAAATGTCGTACAGGGAAGAGCTTTTATAGTGGGAAGATAAAGGAGGTCAGTTGGCAACAGTTAAAATTCACCATATGAATTGGTTAGAAGGGAGAATATATAATTACCAAGATTTAAAATCTAGCTTTCCCAATAAGGATGTATGAGATGAATGGGATGAAAGAAGGGTGGTAGACTGGTAATGAAAGTGCAGGTAGGTTATGAGAGGCAGTGATCAGAAGGAGAGCAGACTCTTCAGGAGGGACAGGGTGAAAAGAGAAAGAAGAGATAGATAATTTATAAATAGAGGGAAATGAACAATTAGTAAAAACTGTGAATGTGAACGGGATGAATTCAACCATAAAATGGGAGTAAGTACCAGAGTGGATGAGAAACCAACATCTTAAAATATATTCTTTTAAATAAACACACTTGAAAAATGAAACACAGAGAGAATTTAAATAACTGGCTGGAACAGAATTCATTATGCTATAGCTGAAGCAAAAAAGAAAAAATGCTTTCCTGATGCAATGTTAAGCTAAAGGATAAATGGAAAGAAAAAGATCAAGATTATGGGTAAAGAGGAAGAATAATGAAAAAAAAGGAATAAACAAACAACAATTATGAAACTTTAAAATATTTTGGCATACAAATTAATGAATAAAATAATTACATACAATTTTTATATAGGATTTTTACTTATAGACCACTATATGTTAATAGGAAATAGATGGGAATGTCAAATATGCAAGCACATCATTAATTTTCTTTTTTTTTCTTTACCCAAGCTTTTTCCTACCCAAGTGGGAAAGGGGTCTTGCAGTGTGAGTGCTGGTCCATTGCTATTTCTAGTCTTTTTAAATTTATGCTCCAGTTATTAAATTTAACCCCCTCTGTAAGGGAAGATAAACAAGAATCTTTCTCAAATGCTGCTTTCCTTGCAGCATTAGGTAACATTTATTCTTGTCTTTTTCTGAGACATGTTCTAAACAAGCACACCTTATTTATACAAAATAAGAACTCCTAAAAAATCTGTGAATGGAATTATTTTACCATTGACTTACATTGAAATTTCAAGAGGTCTTTAAGTGAATTTTATTGCCCACAACTCATAACATGCTATCATTTTTCCAGATGCTGTTTTTCTAATCTACTTGAGGCTTAAGAACAATGGTCTTGGACTTCCGGTTAAGATGGCGGCTTAGAGAAAGCTAAAGTTCAGATCTCCGGAAAACCCTTCCCGACCGATCTCAAACTATAAGCTCCTAAGGTGTCGAAATTCAAAACGATCAACAGCACAGACCCTGGGAACCCTCCTCCTGGACCTGGACCCGGTTCAAAAGGTACGGCTCCCCTCAAAAGTCAGAACCCGAGATCACTCGGACCTCAGGGGTAGGAGCGCAGAGTCCAAGGCTCCTGGAAGCCGCAGCCCAGCCCGGCTCAGAGAGCAGAGTCCTCTGAACAACAACCCTCAGGGCCTTCTACCCGAGTCCCAGTGAAAGTTACTGCCTGGGGCTTCCGCTGCAGAGAGCTGGTCTAAACAACAGCAACCCTCAGGGCGGGCAAGACAGCCTCACAGGCTGGATCCTGCTATCCAAGTCTCAGTGAAAGTCCCTGTCCTCCGAGCTTGGGGAAGCTGCAGCCCATCCCCCCGCAGGCCGACGAAACAGCCTCACGGCCAGCGATTCTGAAGGCAACTTCCGGAAAGCGAGCGGGGGGGGGGGGGGGGAGAGTGTGGCCTCGTGGTCCCACCCTTCCATTCCAGTTCCAGTGAGGCATATTCAGTTTAACCCAGGGAAAGCTCATAGAACCAACATCTGCCCAGGACTAAAGCCTCTGAACACCAGACAGAGATAAGAAAAGCTAATCCTCCACATTCAGAGATGGCAAACTCCACAGAAGCACAGAAGCCCCAAAATACCAAGAAAAATAAGAAGAAAGGGGCGACTTTGGACACATTCTATGGAGCCAAAATACAAAATACAGAGCAGATAGAAGAAGATATACAAGAAAATTCTCCAAAATCTTCCAAAGGAAATAGAAACTCTCCACAAATCCATGAAGAATTTGAATCAGAAATGACCAAAAAGATGGAAGCCCTCTGGGAGGAAAAGTGGGAAATAATGCAAAAGAAATTCACGCATCTACAAAACCAGTTTGACCAAACTGTAAAAGAAAACCAGGCTTTAAAGCAAGAACTAATAAAGCAAAGCCAAAACACCAAGAAATTAGAAGAGAACATAAAATATCTCACCGACAAGGTGATAGATCTGGAAAATAGAGGGAGAAGAGAGAATTTAAGAATAATTGGACTCCCAGAAAAGCCAGAAATAAACACCAAACTGGACATGGTGATACAAGATATAATCAAAGAAAATTGCCCAGAGATTCTAAAACAAGGGGGCAATACAGCCACTGACAGAGCTCACAGAACACCTTCTACACTAAACCCCCAAAAGACAACTCCCAGGAATGTAATTGCCAAATTCCAAAGCTATCAAACAAAAGAAAAAATCCTACAGGAAGCCAGAAAAAAGACAATTTAGATATAAAGGAATGCCAATCAGGGTCACACAAGACCTTGTAAGTTCTACTCTGAATGATCGTAAGGCATGGAACATGATCTTCAGAAAGGCAAGAGAGCTGGGTCTCCAACCAAGAATCAGCTACCCAGCAAAACTGACTATATACTTCCAAGGGAAAGTATGGGCATTCAACAAAATAGAAGACTTCCAACTCTTTGCAAAGAAAAGACCAGAGCTCTGTGGAAAGTTTGATACCGAAAATCAAAGAGCAAGGAATACCTGAAAAGGTAAATATTAAGGAAAGGGGGAAAATGTTATCTTCTTCTTTTACTCAAACTCTCTTCTATAAGGACTACATTTATATCAATCTATGTATACTAACATGTGGGGAAAATGTAATGTATAAATAGGGGGTAAAGAAAGACCAAATAGAATAATGGTTCTAACACAAAGATTCACATGGGAAGGGGAGGGGAAGAAAACTCCTATAAGAAGGAGAGGAAGAGAGGGTTTTTTTTTTTTTTTACTTAAACCTTAATCTCAGGGAAATCAACTCTGAGAGGGAAAAACATCCAGATCCATTGGGATCTTGAATTCTATCTTACACAACAAGGGTAGGGAGAAGGGAAAACCAAGGGGGGGGAGGGGGAGAGGGAGAACAAAAAGGGAGGGAAAGAGAGGGGGGAGGGGAGGGAAGAAAAAGGGAGGGACTAAAAAGGGAAACATCAAGGGAGGGGACAAGGGGGACTGATTCAAAGTAAATCACTGGATTAAAAGGTAGAGCCGAAGAAGAAAAGGTTAGAATTAGGGAAGGCAATCAAAATGCCAGGGAGTCCACAAATGACAATCATAACTTTGAACGTGAATGGGATGAACTCACCCATAAAACGTAGACAAATAGCAGAATGGATTAGAATCCAAAACCCTACTATATGTTGTCTTCAAGAAACACACATGAGGCAGGTTGACACCCAAAAGGTCAGAATTAAAAGATGGAATAAGACCTTCTGGGCCTCAACTGATAGAAAGGAGGCAGGAGTGGTAATCATGATATCTGATAAAGCCAATGCAAAAATAGACCTAATCAAAAGGGATAGGGAATGTAATTATATTTTGTTAAAAGGGACTGTAGACAATGAGAAAATATCATTAATCAACATGTATGCACCAAATAATATAGCACCCAAATTTCTAATGGAGAAACTAGGAGAATTGAAGGAAGAAATAGACAATAAAACCATACTAGTGGGAGACTTAAACCAACCATTATCAAATTTAGATAAATCAAATCAAAAAATAAATAAGAAAGAGGTAAAAGAAGTGAATGAAATCTTAGAAAAATTAGAATTAATAGACATATGGAGAAAAATAAATAGGGATAAAAAGGAATACACCTTCTTCTCAGCACCACATGGCACATTCACAAAAATTGACCATACATTAGGTCACAGAAACATAGCACACAAATGCAAAAAAGCAGAAATAATGAATGCAGCCTTCTCAGATCACAAGGCAATAAAAATAATGATTAGTAATGGCACATGGAAAACCAAATCTAAAACCAATTGGAAATTAAACAATATGATACTCCAAAACCGTTTAGTTAAAGAAGAAATCATAGAAACAATTAATAATTTCATCGAGGAAAATGACAATGGCGAAACATCCTTTCAAACCTTTTGGGATGCAGCCAAAGCGGTAATCAGAGGTAAATTCATATCCCTGAATGCTTATATTAACAAACAAGGGAGAGCAGAGATCAATCAATTGGAAATGCAATTGAAAAAACTCGAAAGTGATCAAATTAAAACCCCCCAGCAGAAAACCAAATTAGAAATCCTAAAAATTAAGGGAGAAATTAATAAAATTGAAAGTGATAGAACTATTGATTTAATAAATAAGACAAGAAGCTGGTACTTTGAAAAAACAAACAAAATAGACAAAGTACTGGTCAATCTAATTAAAAAAAGGAAGGAAGAAAAGCAAATTCACAGCATTAAAGATGAAAAGGGGGACAGCACCTCCAATGAGGAGGAAATTAAGGCAATCATTAGAAATTACTTTGCCCAATTATATGGCAATAAATACACCAATTTAGGAGAAATGGATGAATATATACAAAAATACAAACTGCCTAGACTAACAGAAGAGGAAATAGAATTCTTAAATAATCCCATATCAGAAATTGAAATCCATCAAGCCATCAAAGAACTTCCTAAGAAAAAATCCCCAGGGCCTGATGGATTCACCTGTGAATTCTATCAAACATTTAGAGAACAGTAAATCCCAATACTATACAAACTATTTGACATAATAAGCAAAGAGGGAGTTCTACCAAACTCCTTTTATGACACAAACATGGTACTGATTCCAAAACCAGGCAGGTCAAAAACAGAGAAAGAAAACTATAGGCCAATCTCCCTAATGAATATAGATGCAAAAATCTTAAATAGGATACTAGCAAAAAGACTCCAGCAAGTGATCAGAAGGATCATTCACCATGATCAAGTAGGATTCATACCAGGGATGCAGGGCTGGTTCAACATTAGGAAAACCATCCACATAATTGACCACATCAACAAGCAAACTAGCAAGAACCACATGATTATCTCAATAGATGCAGAAAAAGCCTTTGATAAAATACAACACCCATTCCTATTAAAAACACTAGAAAGCATAGGAATAGAAGGGTCATTCCTAAAAATAATAAACAGTATATATCTAAAACCAACAGCTAATATCATTTGCAATGGGGATAAACTAGATGCATTCCCAATAAGATCAGGAGTGAAACAAGGATGCCCATTATCACCTCTACTATTTGACATTGTACTAGAAACACTAGCAGTAGCAATTAGAGAAGATAAAGGAATTGAAGGCATCAAAATAGGCAAGGAGGAGAACAAGTTATCACTCTTTGCGGATGACATGATGGTCTACTTAAAGAATCCTAGAGATTCAACCAAAGAGCTAATTGAAATAATCAACAACTTTAGCAAAGTTGCAGGATACAAAATAAACCCACATAAATCATCAGCTTTTCTATATATCTCCAACACAGCTCAGCAGCAAGAACTAGAAAGAGAAATCCCATTCAAAATCACCTTAGACAAAATAAAATACCTAGGAATCTACCTCCCAAGACAAACACAGGAACTATATGAACACAACTACAAAACACTCGCCACACAACTAAAACTAGACTTGAACAAATGGAAAAACATTAACTGCTCATGGATAGGACGAGCCAATATAATAAAAATGACCATCCTACCCAAACTTATTTATCTATTTAGTGCCATACCCATTGAACTACCAAAATACTTCTTCACTGATTTAGAAAAAACCATCACAAAGTTCATTTGGAAGAACAAAAAATCAAGGATATCCAGGGAAATAATGAAAAAAAAAACACATATGATGGGGGCCTTGCAGTCCCTGACCTAAAACTATATTACAAAGCAGCAGTCATCAAAACAATTTGGTACTGGCTAAGAAACAGAAAGGAAGATCAGTGGAATAGACTGGGGGAAAGCGACCTCAGCAAGACAGTATACGATAAACCCAAAGATCCCAGCTTTTGGGACAAAAATCCACTATTCGATAAAAACTGCTGGGAAAATTGGAAGACAGTGTGGGAGAGACTAGGAATAGATCAACACCTCACACCCTACACCAAGATAAATTCAAAATGGGTGAGTGACTTAAACATAAAGAAGGAAACCATAAGTAAATTGGGTAAACACAGAATAGTATACATGTCAGACCTTTGGGAGGGGAAAGGCTTTAAAACCAAGCAAGATATAGAAAGAATCACAAAATGTAAAATAAATAATTTTGACTACATCAAACTAAAAAGCTTGTGTACTAACAAAACCAATATAACTAAAATCAGAAGGGAAACAACAAATTGGGAAAAAATCTTCATAGAAACCTCTGACAAAGGTTTAATTACTCATATTTATAATGAGCTAAATCAATTGTACAAAAAATCAAGCCATTCTCCAATTGATAAATGGGCAAGGGAAATGGATAGGCAGTTCTCAGATAAAGAAATCAAAACTATTAACAAGCACATGAAGAAGTGTTCTACATCTCTTATAATCAGAGAGATGCAAATCAAAACAACTCTGAGGTATCACCTCACACCTAGCAGATTGGCTAACATAACAGCAAAGGAAAGTAATGAATGTTGGAGGGGATGTGGCAAAGCAGGGACATTAACTCATTGCTGGTGGAGCTGTGAACTGATCCAACCATTCTGGAGGGCAATTTGGAACTATGCCCAAAGGGCGACAAAAGAATATCTACCCTTTGACCCAGCCATAGCACTGCTGGGTCTGTACCCCAAAGAGATAATGGACACAAAGACTTGTACAAAAATATTCATAGCTGCGCTCTTTGTGGTGGCCAAAAACTGGAAAACGAGGGGATGCCCATCAATTGGGGAATGGCTGAACAAACTGTGGTATATGTTGGTGATGGAATACTATTGTGCTAAAAGGAATAATAAAGTGGAGAAGTTCCATGGAGACTGGAACAACCTCCAGGAAGTGATGCAGAGCGAGAGGAGCAGAATCAGGAGAACATTGTACACAGAGACTAATACACTGTGGTATAATCGAAAGTAATGAACTTCTCCATTAGTGGCGGTGTAATGTCCCTGAACAACTTGCAGGGATCCAGGAGAAAAAAACACCATTCATAAGCAAAGGATAAACTATGGGAGTGGAAACACCGAGAAAAAGCAACTGTCTGAATACAGAGGTTGAGGGGACATGACAGAGGAGAGACTCTAAATGAACAGTCTAATGCAAATACTATCAACAAAGCAATGGGTTCAAATCAAGAAAACATCTAATGCCCAGTGGACTTACGCGTCGGCTATGGGTGGTGGGGGGGAGGAAAAGAAAATGATCTATGTCTTTAACGAATAATGCTTGGAAATGATCAAATAAAACATATTAAAAAAAAGAACAATTGTCTTAATTAAAAGCAGTTTGTTTAACAATAGATTTTATCAAAAAGATCTTTATTTCATGTCATTAGCAAGAAAGGACTTTAAAGAAAATCTCATTCAAGCCCCTAATTATAAATATGAGGGTACTATAACTAAAAATATTAAATAAATTGATAAAGATCATATATTTATTTATAAAAATGGCAGATACAGTACTAGATCTGGATCTTGTTATTCATTGTCCAAAGATATTTTTAGGAATTAATTTTATTTCAATAATATTATTATAAACACATCGCACATCAGACTTGGAAGGAGTGCCTATTATTTCAAGCTCATTAACATTATTACAGAAAAACCATAGCTTTTATGATCATACATTTTATCTCCACTCTTCCTGCCCTCTACCCCAATTTTTTGATAATATCATTGGCCATTACATTTTAAATTAGATCAATTTTGAAGCAATCAATGCAATTTTAAGAATCAGTTGAAAACATTAAGCACCTTTTATATTCTAAGTATCATTGAAATGTCTCATGAAATACAATATGGCAAAATAGAATGAAGTGAAGTGCTGATGTTAGGAAAAACTGAGGTCAGATTCTGTATCTGCTAAATGCTGGCTATATTACCATAATAATACCTAATTTTTGAACTTCTAACAATTCTCTAAGAAGACTTGCTGTTCTGCCTCAGTAGAAGTATATACACCAGGAGTGCCTCACCTGGAGGCAATAACAAAATTCCTAGCAAAATAATACTTTCTTATTTTATTTTTTCTTTTCCTTCATATTTCCCATCAATTCACAATTTTTTGCATTCCACATCTATTGTAGACTCTTCCACAGTTTCTACTTATTTGAAGTGAGTCACAATCATGTGTCCATTTTTCCTACTCTCTACTATTTGTGTTTTTTCTAACTCCACATTAACAGTTCAGAATTCTGATTGAAATTTATTTCTAATTTTTTTCTTTTCTAAACATTACTCTTTTGTGTCATTGTCAAATTTCTTCTTATCACAATTATAAGGATGTATGTAAGATTGTCTCTTTTATCCAATAATATTGGTTCATTTCCTATCATCTTTCAATATTTATTCAATGTTCTTTGCTTCCTTTTTGGCATTTTACTATATTTTTTCTACTGTTCTCATTGCCTGTGATGGATTATCTATATATGATTTGGGTTTCTATTCAGACTTCTGCACTTGAACGTTCGATGTTTTGGTGAATATCCCTTGAGTCAGTGTAATATAACTGCTTGCAGTAGCCAAAGAAATAGAGAGGGTGACATAGGGTTCTTGAGTGTCCCCACTCATAGCATAGTAACAGATACTTCTTCATAATCCAAAATCATCAGAAAATAAGATATAGTGGAATAAATGAGAAACTCAAATAACTGACTTATTAGAAATGTTTCAGTACAGATGACAATGACCAACAATCTTTGTAAATCATTAAATGGTCATGAATTTGACATTTTAAAAGTTGAATAAATGTAAAAAATGTGTGTAAATGTAAAAGTAAAATAATTTTAAAATGTGAAAAAATGTATAACAAAGTACATTAGAAAAACTGAAGTGGCCAAAATATTTTTTTCAGTTAGATGTAGAAACAATTTTTGACAATTGTTTTCTTACATTTTAGGATTTAGATAATCTCCCTCCCTCCCTTTTCTCCATTTCTAAGGCATTCAATTGCTCATATAGGTTCTACCAGTGCTTTTATGCAATATCTTTTTTCTTATTGCCCCCATGCCATAATATAGGACACATACACAAATACAATACAAAAATTCATGAAGGAAATTAAGTAAAAGAGGGCATGTTTTGATTTGAAAACAAACACCAACAGTTCCTTCTTTTACTGTGAACAGTATTTTTCACCATGAGTCCTTTGTGGTTACCTTAGAAACTTGTATTGTGTATGATGGTTTAGTTCTTCACTATTGATCATTATGTAAATATTTCAATATAATATTACTGTATACATTGTTCTCCTAACATGGCTTACTTTACTTTGCACCATTTAATATAAGCCCTTCCATGTTTTTCTGAACTCATCCTGTTCATCATTTCTTATGGAGACATAGTATTCCATTACAACCACATACTACAACTTGTTCATCCATTCCCAAAGTGATGGACAACCCCATGGTTTCCAATTCTTTACCACTAAAAAAAGCTGCTAAAATGTTTTGATATAGGCATATCCTTTCCCTTTGTCTCTGATCTCTTTGGGATACAAATACATAAGTTTTTTTCTGGCTCAAAGGGGATGCAAAATTTTATGTCCCTATAACCACGGTTCCATTTTGCCCTCCAGAATGCTTATATCAGTTCACAGTTCCACCAACAGTGTATGAGTGTCCCAATTTCCCCACAATCCCTCCAATATTTATAATTTTATTTTTTGGCCTTGTTATACAATCTAATAGATGTGAGGCATTATCTCAGAGTTCTTTTAATTTACATTTCTCTAAACAATTAGAGTGATTTAGAACATTTATATATGACTATAGACTGTTTTAATTTCTTATTCAGAGAACTACCTGTTGATATACTTTCATGATTTTTTTAACAAGAGAATGCTTTGAATTATTACAAATTTAATTCAGTTCTCTGTTTATTTGAGAAATAAGGCTTGTCAGAAACACATACTATATTTTTCCAAGTTATTTGTTTCCTTTCTAATATTAGTTGCATTGATTTTGTTTGTACAAAAACATTTTAAATTTACTGTAATAAAAATCATCAATTTATTTTTCCATAATGTTTACTACATGTTATTTGGTCATAAATTCTTCTCTTATCCTTAAGTCTAACAGGTAAACATTTTCTATATTTCAAAAATTTGTTATGGTGTCACTCTTTATTCCGACTTAAAGTATCCATTTTGAATTTATGTTGATGTATAATACTTTATAGTACTGCACACTAATTACCTAACACACTGATTACCTAATCTATTCCAAAAATATATTTAAAATGAAAAAACAAATTGATCTTACCAGTTATAGAAAGGAAATAAGTATGCACTATGTGCCAGGAGCTTTATAAATATTTCAGCTAATCCTCTCAACAACCCTGAAAGAAATTTGTTTTTCATTATCATGATTTTATAATAGAATAAATTGAAGCATTGAGAGGGTAAATTACTCTACCAGGTTCACATAGCAAGTATCTGAGGCCAGATTTGAATTCAGGCCTTCCTCATCAGGAATAGGATTCTAGCCACTGTACTGATTACATGCCTCTGGTGGGTATTTTTAAAATTAATATTCTCAGCTCTAAATCACCCAGAAATTTATCTTGTGCTAAACAAGAGAAATCTTAATAAATACATGCTTCCAATTTAGTCATTAGTGATCCATGGATCATAGCATACCAGATCTTTCTTTCTTGCACTGTCTCTCAGAGTCTGTCCAAATGCACATTTATTGTTTTCTTGACACTATCCATTTCATCCTCTTCTATTCATTTCTACTTTTGCCTCTAACCTTTCCCAGTATCTCAGTTTTTCCCAATGAATCACGTCTTCTTATTAGGTGACTAAAGTATTTAAACTTTAGCTTTAGTATTTGTCCATCCAAAGAATAGTATGAATTAATTTCTTTAATGACTGACTGATCTGATCTCTTTGCTGTCCAAGGGACTCTGAAAAGTCTTCTCCAACACCACAATTTGAAACCATTGATTTGGAAGTGTTCCTCTTTCCTTATAGTCCAATTATTACAGCCAAGCTATACATTGCTACTGGGAAAATCACAGTTGGATTATATGAACATTTATTGGAATGTGATGTCTCTGAATTTTAGTATACTGTCCATATTTGCATAGCTTCCCCTCTAGGAGCAAGTATCTTTTAATTTCATGACTGTAATCTGTCTTTAGTGATCTTTGAGATCAAGAATATATAATCTGACACCAATTCAATTTCTTCTTCTATATTTGCCAGGAAGTGATTGAACCAGTTGCCAAAATCTCAGTTTTTTTATGTTAAGCTTCAAGCAAGTTTCTACACTCTTGTCTTTCATTCTCATCAATAGACTTCTTAATTATTCTTCACTTTCCACCATCAGTGGTATCATCTGTATTTCTGAGATTTTTTTATATTTCTCCTCATCACCTTAATTCTTGCTTTTGATGTATCTAAATCATCACTACACATGATGTACTCTGTACAAAAATTAAATGAATAAGGTTTCATTTTATATCTGTGTTATACCCTTTTTTCCTGTCTTTAACCCAATGAATTACTTCTGTTTGGTTCTCACTATGGTTCCTTGACTTGCATACAATTTTCTCAGGATAAAAGTCAGATGACATAATGCTCTTGAGAACTTGTCAAATCTTATTGTGATCCATATAGTCAATCTTCTGCTTTTTTTTTCTAATCTTGGTTAATCTATTTGTTATTTTTTTTCATAAAACCTAGTCATATGTTTACTTATTAATTAAATGTTTTTCTTACATTTGATTTTATTGAAAACACCTTGTAATTTTTTAGGATTTCTAACCTGGTGTTTAATTGGGTATTTTTAATTTGTTCTTTTTCTGATTTTTTAAAATTACACTTCCAGGGGGCAGTTGGGTAGCTCAGTGGATTGAGAACCAGCCCTAGAGACAGGAGGTCCTAGGTTCAAATCTGGCCTCAGACACTTCCCAGCTGTGTGACCCTGGGCAAGTCACTTGACCCCCATTGCCTAGCCCTTACCACTCTTCTGCCTTGGAGCCAATACACAGTATTGACTCCAAGAAGGAAGGTAAGGGTTTTTAAAAAAAAAATTACACTTCCAATTTGTCAATCTGTTCTTTCCATATTTTATTAATATGATCATTTAGAGATATAAATTTTCCTCTAACTACTGCTTTTGCTGTATTCCATAGATTTTGGTATATTGTCTCATTATTATCATTCTCTTTAATTATTTATTATTTCTATGATTTTTTCTTTAACCCTCTTGTTCTTTAAGATTAAGTTAGGCACTAAATAATTTTTATTTTGTGTTTCCATGGTTCTTTATATATACAATTTTATTGAATTATTATTCAAAAAAGAAATATTTAATATTTCTGTTTTTCTACATTTAACTATAATGATTTTGTGACCCAATATATCATAATTTTTTATAAAGTTATCATGTACCACTGAGAGGAAGGTTTGCTCCTTTCTATTCCTGCTCAATTCTATGCAGATATCTATTATATTTAACTTATCTAAGATTCTATTCATCTTCTTAACTTCTTTATTATTTATCTCATTCAAGCAAGCAAGCAATATACATTTTAAGTGCCTATTACATGATAAGCACCATTCAACACTCTATGAATAGAAAAAGAAACAAAAGAAAGTCCCTTCCCTCAAGGAGGTTACAATATAATGGGGAAGACAAAATGCAAACAAAGCAAGTCACATCCTGGTATAAATTGGAAACCATTAAAAGAGGGAAAACACTAGAATTAAGAGGGATTAGAGAAAGTTTCCTGTGAAAGGTGAGGTTTTAGTTGGAATTTAAAGGAAATCACAGATATCAGTAAATAAATCAGAGGGAGGACATTAATTAGTCAGAGAAAATGTCTAGAACTTTGAGGTGAAGTGTCTTGTTCGTAGAATAGTCAAGAGACCAGTGTCACTGGATTGAAGAGTACTTATTGAGGAATTAGGTGTAAGAAAGAAAACTAGAAAGTATCAGGTGTCAATCAAGTTATTTGCAGGTTAAGGATTGAGATAAGAAAAATGGAATTGGCATCAGGAGGATCAAAAGCCAGACTTATAGACAGACACAAAGGTCCTCATGCTGATCAGTGACAAAGTTTATTGATTTGGAGTACATTATTATAGAGAAAATGAAGTAGACTAAGGAATTAGGTAAACCTTTTGCAGAGATAATGGCTAGTATTGATTTACATGATAAGAGACAATGGATATAGATTATCTCAGTGTTTCTAAACAGAGTTTTCTATAGATGATAATTCAATATGTCCATGTGTAACCATCTAACAGACTTTCTCATAGAATTCCTGCATCAGTAATTTCTTGGAAGGACATTTAGTATTTGTGGAGGAATTGGATTAATTTCTTATGCTGGGGGAGAATGGGAAGCTACATTCCTGACTACTTCTAAATTATGGCTATGATTTTCATGGGGTCTACTCTCACTAATGGAAGCTACAGGAAAGTAGGAATGAATTTTGAAAATAATGAAGGACTTTGAATGCCAAATAGAACATCCTCTGGACTTCAATTCTCTTAAAATAGTAACAGTGAGTTTAACATTTACAAAGGAATATTTACTTCAAAGGTTTAATAATGAATATGCAAACATATTCCTTAAAAGTTGGGGTATAATTACCTTTACATTGTAACCTTGATCTCTAGGGAGGGTAATGGAATTAGGTTCTTAGCCTAATTCATTTCCTATGTAGTATAGTCCCATTTCCAATTCCAAATCCCACTGTAGCAGATATTTTTCAGCCAATCCAAAATAAAACAAAGAGTCAAAGCTATAAGCCAATAACAAGTTTATTGAGAGAGACTGGTGTCTCTCAGCAAAGTTGGTCATTAGATTTCCTTCATAATCTAAGACAATTGAATGACACTATTCTTCCTTTTTTATACCCCCAAAATTATATCATTCAAGATTCCACCCCAATATCCATCCACATGTCCTAGGCCTCAATAGACATAGTGTCTATTTAGGAAGAATGGGAGCAAGGTATAAATTTTAACAATGATTTGGATGCTATCTTCTTAAAGAGATATTTTGTATCTTGGTTTGCTGGGATGGACTTTTAAGTGATATGCTAGTTTATGACCTGAGATTAATGAGATGCTCAAGGCACACTATCACTTTCCCAGATGTGTCAGGTCATGGTCCTTAGTCAGCAGGTCCAAGGCCCCTACCACTCATCTCTGGGCATGCCTAATATGTATGATATAAAGTTACAGTAAAAAGAGGAATTAGCTATATTTACTATGTAGTTAGAATTTTTTCCTTTATAAAATATAATTACTAGATTTCTATTAATATTACTATAATTCTGTTAATCACTAATTATTATCCCAGGATAATTACTTATTTTGGCTAAATACTGATTAATTTTTTAAGAATTTTTAAGAAACCATGGGGTCAGGGCTTCTCATTCTCTTTACCACCTTGGATTTAAAAGCCACAAATACTGACTTCTCAGGGTTTCCATGCTGGGAACATCTTCTCTTGAATCTGGTAGCTCCAATGTCATAATAACTTGGATTCCCAATTCTGCTGGAGTTGCCCCCTGTATCTGAAACTGAAAAGGCAAATGAAATGTAAGAAATAAAGACTCCACACTGATTTTTCAGAAAGGAGAGCAAGGGGACAAAATATCTCTCCCTTCTTCATCCTGAGCAGGAAAAAAAAAGTTCAACTGTCCCAGGCAGGCAGTTGTGCAGTCAGTTATAAGAGGCTACTTCCACCCATATAGTAAGTAGGAAACTACAAACTAGAAGGGAAACTCCTCCTAGAAGCAGGTACTCCATGTTAGGTAACCCAGGCACGTGCAATCCCAACATGAGATAAGACATATTATCTTTTGATCCTCAGGAAACCTTATTAGGGACTGTTATTATCTGTATTTTTCAGAGGAAGGAACAGAAGTTCAAAATGGTTGACATTGTCTAAGACAAAATTTGAACCTATTTCTTCCTGACTCTTGTGTTTTTTATCTAACCTTGTTACTTCTTCAAGATCTAAAGTTTGTAGATCTCTCAATAAGCAGTCTACAAAACCACCATTTCCAATGCCCATCTAAAAGAGATAGAGTAAAAGACAGATCAATGCAAGTTAAGTTCAAATATCGGTCTTTTGTGTCTCTGAGGGTTTTTTTTCCACCAACTTGCACATAGTAAGAGACAACAACTTACCAAGATAATTTTCCCCAACCACTCTTCCTTAGTTTGCTTCACTGATCTCCTTCTTATGACAATTCAGAGTAACATTCAGAAAAGCAATTAGAAACAAAGAGCAGCTGCTTTTGATATTACATTGGCTCCTTTCAGAAGCCATTGTTTTTGTAATTTTCTGCTATTCACATAAAATTGTTTGTCCTGCTTTTTCTTAATTCTATCATTTCAGAAATAATCTCCAGTTCTTTTCCTGGCATTCCTTCAGAATATAAGACTTCAAACATGTACTATTTCCCATAGACAAATGTAAGATGGCTCATAATGTACGTTAAAAGCTTTGTAAACTGTACAGAAATTTATACATTTTGTATTATTTTTATAAATATAAAAAGATAGCATTATTTGGAGACTGATATATCATGTTACAGTGCCACTGGGGCTAAAAACTGACCATATTGGGTACTCTAGACCAGTGGTTCTTAAATGGGATGAAAGAATTCATAGATAGATTTCAGAGAGTCCATGAATTTGCATGAGAAAAATTATATATTTATTCTCACTACCTCTTACTGAGATTTAGCATTCCTTCAATTACAATTTGAGGAAAAAAAATAATTCTGAGAAGGGGCTACATAAGTCTCACCCAACTGCTGAAGGTCTCAATGACACATACCAAAAGGTTAAGAACCCACCCCCCCCATCCTAGAAACAAGTAATCAAGAGTCTTCCTAGATTCTAAATAACTGCTTTTCTGTAGTAGGTACTTAGTAAGTATTTATTGTTGAATAAGTCATAGGAAGTAGAGGAATTTTTTAATGTTTCTATGGTAATAAAAACCCTACTAATATTATTTAATAAACCATAGTCTCCATGTACCTAGATTTATTCTTGATTGGAAGTTTGGGATCTTGAAGCTGCATTAATTTTTCTGGACCACCAAGTAGCTATTCAGTGTGCTGATAGAAAGACACATTAAATTCCTCAGTCTAAGACTATAGTAGAATAAAATTCATGTTAGCAGCAAATCAAGAAGAAATGAGGAAGTGTGGAACATTTGTAAGAATACATAAGGGTAAATTCCTATTCATAAATATCAAGTATACCCTTTATAAGCTGAAGAAGGCATTTAAAGAACAATATCTAGGGTTTTTTCAAGAATTTACAAAACTTCCATAGAAAGGATGCAGTTTAGATACTAGAGAACTCTGCCTCAGTTTCCAAAACTCTATTTTTGAGCTTGATAAGAGTTCACCTTCTAGAAAATTATTTTATCATTCAGTTGATTGTTGTTGAAGTGATCATGAAACATTTTATGTATTTTTCTCATTTAATTTCCATTTTTGATCTTTCAGGAACACCTGCATAAAGACAGAAGTAACATTGATCTTAACAACTTTAATCTACCAGCATTACAGGTTCTTTTGTTCCTTGTTCCTTTAACAAATCTTTAATATTCCCAATCAAAAAGGTCTTCTGATATTTTGTTTGCTCAGTTCTTCCTTCCTCACATCTGACTGTGCAGGTGGGAATATATTCAATGTGCATTTTGATGGAATGCATTTTCAGCAAGAAATACACATCCTTTATCCTTTTCTATACCAAAGCTTCTCCATAGCAATAATGTCAATATATTTTAATTTTTTGAACCAATTGTATGACATTACCATCTGCTACTACAATGGATCCTAGATAAAATTAACTGGTACAATGAATAAAGAGTTGAACCTGAAATCAAGGAGTTCTGAGTTTCAAATCTTTCCTCAGATACTTCATTGCTGTTTGATCCTATGCAACTCTCTATCTATCATCTGTAAAGTGGGGATAATAATAGAATCTACCTTCCAAGAATTTTCCACAAAAAAAAATTTGAGAATATTCTTGAAGCACATGGCAAACTTAATGTATTATATAAATGCTAGCTATTATTATTATCTCTGGATATTAACACTCCTTCCAAATGTAAAGATGGTAATCTATCCATGTCTTTTCCTCCTGCTCTATTCTTATCCATATCCTCTGGTATATTATCCAAAGAGGTTCTAGACAATGTACTCAAAGCCTAAGTTTATGTCATTAAAATGCCATGAATTCCAATGTAGTGCTTTAGCAGAATATAGACTTGTCACATTTATTGTGTTTCACTGTATTATATTGCACAGATATCACGTGTGATTTTTTAATAAACTGAAAGAAGATTTGTGGCAACTCTGCATTGAAAAAGTTTATTGGCACCATTTTTTTCAACATGTGCTTGTGTCATGTCTCTGTGTCACCTTTTGGTAATTCTTGTAATATTTCAAACTTTGTCATTATTGCTTCATCTGTTATGGTGTTCTATAGTTTTTGATGTTACTATTGTAATTATTTTGGGATGATATGAATCATCTCCATATAAGAAGGCAAAGTTAATCAATAAATGTTGTATATGTCATGAGTATTCCACCAACAGACTAATCTTTCATCTCTTTCCCTTTTCTTGGGTCTTGTTATTCATAGAGATACAATATTGAATAATAGTATATAAACTTAGTTGATAAGGCACTGGCAAGATATACAATCATTGAGTCTAGTTTTGAAAAAATCTATTGTAGTTAAACATTATCAGACATCACCTATTGCTACAGAGAAATATTTGGTGAAAGGAAAAGTCATTTGATTTGGCAAATTATATTGTTGTCTTATTTTAAGAAATTGCCAAAGCCATACTAACCTTCAGCAACCACCACCCTTATCAGTCAGTAGCTATCAATATCAAGGCAATATCTGCACCAGCAAAATGGTTATAATTTAAAGAAGGCTTAGATGAAGGTTAATGTTTTTAACAATAAAGTATTTTAATTAAGATATATACGTTGGTTTTTAAACAGAATATTATTGCATATTTAATAAATAGATTACAGTATAGTATAAAATAACTTTCATATGCATTAGAAAGCAAAAAAAAATCATGTGACCTACTCTATTATGGTGATCTAGAACTGAACCCATAAAATCTCCAAGTCATTTCTGTTTTAACATTCCTCTTTCCCACTATATAAATGTTCGCTCTTCTTTTCTGAACCCATATTTCCCTGATAATGGATTTCATGTCCCTCACACACAAATCATTATTGATAGCATGCCACAGCCTGCTTAAAATCATCATGGATTCCTCCAAAGAATATTGGACGTTACAACATAAATTTGAAATCAACAAAATATGTAAGTGGTAATAGAACTGTAAGGTTAATGGTATTGCTCCTGAATGCAGGAAAAATATAAGAAAAGTATCTCTTTTCCATAATGTCATGGGAGAGAGGCCCAGAAACTTATGCAAGTAGAGGAAGATTTACTAGCCATAAAAAGAGATGTCCCTCATAAAGGACAAAGCTTTAACAAAATCATGAGCTTAAAAAAAAAAAGGATGATATCAGCAACAAAAGAAATAACCACCTTGTATTGTAGCTATAAAGTTCCTTAGCAAAAAAAGAATGTAAAAATTAAAATGATATTGCTCTCTGCTGGATATTGAAAGAAAATTGTAATTTATCATTCATTTTTGAAGAGATCAAATTGAATTATAGAGTGGTATCTTGACTAGCCTGTGGATTAAATTTAAGTGAGGAAGAATTACACAAAGTTGTCAGCCTCACTCTCTTTTTTGAAGTCAAAGAAGGCCAGTGGCAAGAATCAAGATGATTGGCAATTGCCCATGATGCAATGGATGACCTTGGCATCTTTGATTTCTGACCAAGCTTTAAGAACATCACAGGCCCTGCTTCTACTGCTTTATGTCCTTTAGAACAAATTGATCTCTTCTACCCATTCAACAGAGATGAGGTGGGGATTTTTCACATGCTTTGTACACTTATCCTCCACCTCATTCATGGGTTTGAGGCTTGCCATTTACCCTCAATCTGGTTTAGCCTGTGTGAGGAAATAGCTTTTATTGGGGTGTGGTGACTGAGCATGCTACAGACTATTGAGTACCTGAAGAACAGATTCTGAAGTTAAAATATAAATACTATTTTGGGAGAATCAGACCAAAAAGAAGTCAGGGTCTGCTTTCACTAACGTTCCCAACTCACTGACATTTTACATGGAAGACTAACCTTTTTATTACAGACATTTTTATTAACAGACCATTAGAAAAATAATCATGATAGAAACCTTTAAGTTCATTCTTCTAATAAGTTTGTTATCTGATCTTCCTTATTTACAGCATCTCCATGTTGCCCAAGATGTACTATTTTTCTTCATTTCACATACTTTAAGAAGGTAATTTGAAGAGCCTCAGAAAGTTATTGGCAGTTTGAAGTGATTGTCAACAGCTTTGATCTCATGGATCATCTATGAAGATAATTCCATATTTTCCCAGAGGTTTTCGAATAAGGACAATATCAGTCAGGGCATTTATCTACTTTTCCATTAATAAACTGGTAAGTCAAGTCATTCAAGGACTTCAGTTTTGGGTAACCTCATGCAAATTTAGGTTCAACAATCATCAGCATTCATTGAAGACTTGTCAAGCTCAACAAAAGTGTTATTACAGATATGGAAAAGATGAAAAAATATAATACTTTATTAACCTTTGTGCTAATACTATTAATACCTCTTATTCTGATTACAAAAGCTAACAGGTTCAGCATATAACTTTTCAGTTTTGGAAATTACCTTGATAAAAGAAAGCTAGCAGGTAAAATACAGAAAGTATTGCTAATGATTAGGAGGTCTTGGGAAATAACTGAAGATATCAGAGCATCAATTGGTGATTCCATTACTACTGCTATTTAAAGAAAAGGGTTTCAGAAGTGAATGGAAGATTTGGCAATAGCTAAGATGATGGTGTCAGAGTAAAATTTAGACTTCTGAAAGATAGATTAAAATAGTTATAACTAAAGAGTTACAGGACTTGCAAAATACCTCACAACTATTTGATTTGGTCCTTACAACTCCATTATTTGCCAGTATTCATATTGAGGAAGGAGGACAGAGAGAATAGTGACATCACTATTCCTATTGTACTCGGGTAATCTGAATGAATGTGATTGGGGCAGAAGTTCTAGTTTCAATCCAAATGACTATGTGGATGCCTCAGGAATTTATAATGTATGATGATGAAATGTTCTCTATGTGTTAAAATAGAAAATCAAAAACACAAAAACTAATAATATTAATTTTATCTGCAAATGTAAAGATTTCATCCAATATACATCTTTTCATCCAATTTATTTATTCAGCATTCACTTTCAACATTCACTAGCTACTTATTAAACCTTCAATATATTCATAGCTCTGCAGAATTGGCTATTATGTGGATAACGATAGCTCCCGCCCCATCAAATCATTCTCAAATGAATGTTTGTACACACACCTACAAACACATATATGCAATTTCTCTGTGTATGTCTATATCTGAGTGTCTGAATATGCTGTTGATGAATTTTGACCAGTAAAACTGAATTTGGTTCCTGTGACTAGAGTTTTATTCAATTTTAGGTAGCTTGTATATCTGCATGTTATTTGTTCCTGTCATCTCCCCTCTCCATTATTTGCCAGTATTCATATTGAAGAGGGCAGCAAGAATAGTGGTATCACTATCCCTATTGTAGTTGGGTAATAATAATGAAGGTGAGTGGGGCAGAGATAAAGAGGGAAAAAATCCTGTTCTCCATTAAAATCTTCTAGTAATGTCACATAGTAGATTGGAGGTCACCTGGAATTCTCCAAATTAATGCTATCAAATCTATGTCATGTCCTAACAAGCTGGGAAGGCTTTGAAGATAAGCCTAGTGATGGATTATATATCTGTCACTGAGGACCAGCCTTGCTGAGCATGAAAAGAAGGTGAGGACCCTAGAGATGAGACAAGGTGATTAATCAACAGCAAGACTTGAAGAATATTTAGTAGGTTATATACATTTTTTGATCTACAACTGTGCCAGGAACCATAAAAGACCACACTGTTTGATATGGTCCATGTGGAAACCAGGGACTGCAAAGCAGCCCCCAGGAAGGATGGAAACATCCCACTGAAGCCACCCTAAGGGAAATTCATTATTAACATCCCCTTATAATTGGAATTGCTATGATTATTATTCTTACTTAGCCCCAGGAAAAAGATGAGAGCAACATGCTTGCAGGGTTAATACAGATGTCCCACTCTGTCCTCCCAGGATATTACCAGGAGAGCCCACATACAAAATTAAACCTAAGGATTCTTATATACCCACTTAGAGAGGACCCTCTTTGCTAGGCATAAAATTTTCTGGCAAATCCCTTAACCTATATCTGGGTCATGTTGATTCTACCCACTGATCCTACACTTAGCAATAATGTTTCATTGACTATATCCCTAGCTTTCCTGTCTGTTGTTCGGTTCCATGGAAACATGTATGTTGAAAATGAAGCTGTATGCCAAGTAGATGTGTCATCATGAGGGTGTAAATTAAAGCCAGGCCTCAGACAAAGTGGAGCAGTTTATCCTTTGTGCTGTGGGTTGAATGAGAAAGCTGTGTCCCATCCATCATTTTGCTGGCACCATCCCACCTCCAAGACCCCACCCCCTGTGGGAGACTGACCCGCCCCATAGCACAACTGTAACTCTATACTGACTCTGAAGAATCTGTGGATCCTTAAATATTATAATATTTTTTTTGTGAGTAGATTAATTTTAACCTAAACTAGTATTTGAAAATCCTGTTTCCCTTTTTGTGAGCCTGGAGTACTGCAATCAAGTCATCTAGCTGGTGGACTGAGATTTTTAAGTCGAAATAATGAAGGAACAATACTATACATGTAAGTTATCCTAGTAAAGCTTCTGTGACAAGGAAATCACTTTAAAGACTGATATATATTAATTTAAGGTTGCCAAGGAATTCAGCTATGTAATTCCTTAATGAAAACTCAAGTCAGCCGTCAACCTTTATAGAGTTTTATTACAAACAGGAGGAAGAAAGGAATTAGAGAGAGAGAGAGAAGGAGAGAGAAAGGGGAGAGAAGGGAATAGGGCTTAAATACCCCTTCTGTTTAGGCTGGGCCAAAAGGCCCAAGCCCTTAGATAGCTGGGGCAAAGAAAAGAGATCAGTCCCTATTACTCACGTGACCAAAATGGAGAAACAGTCTCAGAGGCCCCCACCTTCAGCTTCCTTCAGAGCAAGCTTCTCAGAGCACACTCCAACCACTCAGCCAAACTCCTCAACCCCCTCCCTGAGTCTTCAGACCCCCCTATCTTTAAGGAAACCATCCAAGTTCCCTCCCCTCAGTTCTCACATCTACCAATCACTGTCCATCAATTTCCCTGTGCCAATGGAGGCTCTAGCTTAACCCAGGACAGCCCAGAGGTCTCTGGCTTTGCACATGTCTGTTGAAGGTCATATTTTCAAATAATTAAATCTTTGATTCTTTGCTACAGCCCTTCCTAAATCCTGTTAACCTGAGTAGGGTAGAGATTGGAATAATTAAATTTTGATCTATGCTGCAGCCCTTCCTCAATCCTGTTAGGACTGAGTAGGGTGGAGATTGATTCCAAGTATCTCCATTGTATCAATTCTAAATTCAATCATGACTCAAAGAAATTCCTGTTCTATGCTTAAGCATAGGTCAAAGTCCTTTCCATTGTTCAGCAAAAGGTTTCTGTCCTAAAGTAATCTTAAGAAGGGAGGAGGAGGAACCTCCCATGCCAATGGGGTTCACATTCCAATAGACTATCAGTAAGAAATTTTCCAAGTATGAAATTTCCCAATGGTGAAATTTCCAACATTTATAAGTCTAAGAAATTTTAAGGTTTACACTTCAGAATCAGATCACAATTTGTGTCATTTGTTTATTGGTAGTAGCCAGATATATTTGCTGGGAAAAAAAAACTGATATGGATACAAATACAGAATTAAAAACTTTGGTAGAGCAATAAAGTTTCTTTACTTTGTCGGGTAGCTAAACACTTTTTCTTCCTGTGTGTATAAAGAGAACAAATATCTTTCTTGACCATCAACAAAAGAGGGAGTGACATCTTGACTCCCCCTCCCACCTCAAGCTGATGATTCCCTGTAGCAAAATAGAGGCAAATTTATTCAAACAATATTTGCTGAGTATTACATGCATGATGCATAGATATAGCTGAACACAAAGAATGAAAATAGTATGATAGAGGGATGAGAAGTTTGAATTATAGACATGATGAATTATTAAAATGTGAATACAAGTTCCACTTTGGTCATCCCTCTTGATGTCTTTTATATTCTTTTTCAGTACTTAGTGACAAAAATACCTACAGTTGCATTTCCTGTTCCTTGCATTGATTACTGACTGTAAAAATAATCTCCTCATTGGTAATTTTTGATTGTTACTTGGAGATTACTTTTACTTAATGTAAATGTAGACTCCCAAAAAGTATATTGCTTGAAATTCTGTCTATAAATTTAGGGCAATCAAAACGTAAGGGAGTAATATACTTGAAATCTACCTTGAGAGAGTCAACAGGCATTTTCAACTTCACTTTATTTGATACAATTTCCTTGTCTTCCCGACAAATTTTTATTTCTCCCCTTTCTGGATATTAGGTATAAAATGGCTATTAAATTTATGCATGTAAAATGGACATAAAGGAATAAAGGAACATACAATATGCCAAATTTACCCAGAGGAAACAAAAGGAAAAAGAAAACAAAAACAAGTGTGTATATAATACATATATGTGTGTGTATTATGTATATATATATATATATATATATATATATATATATATATATACATAATACACATTTAGCAATAGCACCAACTTTCTTTTTTAATTTAGAATATTTTTCCATGGTTACATGATTCATGGTTTCTGTGCCCCATCTCTTCCCTCCCCACTCAGGAGCTGACAAGGAATTGTTGACTTAAATAAGCCTTCATATGTAGAAAAAACCCATAAACCATTTGGAATATCATCTGGAATAGGCTAAACTGTTCCTCTTTTTCCCTCTGCCTCAACTGTGTCTAAGAACAACAGAGGAAACAGGCTTAAGGATTTGTATGGGAGTTGTAAAGATATGTCTCCAGGGGGTTTATATTGAATGGCAGCTCTTAATTTGCACTGAAGATCCCTGCCAAGCAAATTCATTGGTGAACTCAGTATTAGGAGAAATCCTATATCCTTTCCCTCTCTTCTTCTTAATTCCTTCCCTCTATATTAATTAAACCACCATAAAATTTCCAAACTGACTTGGGTATTTTATTTGGGATATTCCCTGGAAACCAATTAAATTTAGATTATGTCACAACCTTAAAATTTCCCCTTATCCATGAGCAATTAATGTTTTTACCATTACTTAGATTTGGTTTTCATTTTGTGAAAAGAGTTTTGTAGTTGTGTTCATATAATTCCTTTGTTTGTCTTGGTAAATAAATTACTAAATATTTTATATTGTCTAGAGTAATTTTAATGGATTTTAAATGGAGTTTCTCTTTCTAATTCTTGCTGAATTTTGTTGGAAATATATAGAAATGCTGATGATTAACACTGTGAGCTTACCTTATACCCTCCAACTTTGCTTAAGTTGTTAATTATTTCTGCTAGTCTTTTAGTTTATTTTCTAGGATTCTTTAAGTATACCATCCTATCATAACAGCAATGTTCTAACAAAACAAATAGTTTAAACTCTGATTGGACTTGGTCATTCCATTTGGGTACTACAAAGCACAAAATAAGTTGCCCTCCACCACCACTTCATTGACTTCAATGATTATGTCTATGCAGTTAAATCCTGATTCAATTAAAATTATTATATAAAAATTGGCAAAGCATTATGATATTTTATTATTAGTATTATTGTTTCTCCATTTTCAAAGAGCAGTGGCATATCAAAGACCATTTTCAAAGGACCAGTGACAGGGTAATATCTTGACTTGCTCATGATTTGAAGTTGTGAGGCAGAGTTTCAGAAAGTTGTCAACCTCACTCTGCCTTCCAAAGTCATCAAAATTCAGTGGCAAGATAAAATTTAGGATGACTAGCAATGGTCTGAGAAGCAATTGGCCTCTTCAATGCTTGGCCAATGTCTAAGTGCTCTAGCTGCTTCAGCTGCCTTCTTGAACATCCTTCAAATCAATTTCAATCCAAAAAATATATTAAATGAAAATAGTGTCAAGGTACTGAGTTCTAAGTCCTAGAGAATCAAAGATAAAAGCAAATTGTTCTTATCATTTGGAAATTTACATCAACCCCATTGTTCTCTAGATTATTTTTTACTTTCAGTCCTCTGAGATTATGTGGTGGTTTTTTTTTTTTTTAATTTATGTTTTACAGCCAAAGAAAATCACTGGGAAAATATTTGTGTTGGAGAGATGAGCTTTTTTTTCAGCAATGAACACTTTGGGATCTTTGAAATCACTGTGTACTTTTCCCAAATTGGTCAATTAATTGTTCTCAAACACCCCTTTAACCAGGAGAAGTCTTCACATACCTGGGGTAAACAACTCCCTTATATACCATACCAACAGGTTTGAGGCCTGTCAGTTACCCACATTCTGCTTTGACTGCCAAGATGATTTCCTTGTATGTGACCACTGCATATACTACAGCTTCCTGGAGTCAGTTGTGAGAGCTGGATGGCACTGTATATCCCAAAACAAGAAAGAATGAAGTGATTTGGAAAAGCTAGAGCACTGACACCTGGAATGATCAGGAAAAATGGCAGAGAAGCTGAGCCTTGAGGGAAAATAAATATTCTAAAAGATGAAGGGAATGAAGGCATTTTAAGTATGCTGATAGCTTTGTGCCAATACATAAAACAAAGGGATAAAAAAGTGAATTCAGGGAGAATTAGAGGTTCAATTTGACTGATTTGAAGGTTGTATGAGTAGGAGTCATGTGAAATAAGGTTGCAAAG
This sequence comes from Monodelphis domestica, assembly GCF_027887165.1. Lineage (NCBI taxonomy): Eukaryota > Metazoa > Chordata > Mammalia > Didelphimorphia > Didelphidae > Monodelphis > Monodelphis domestica. The sequence goes on from NC_077229.1 coordinate 265,582,030, forward strand.
GGACTTCTTGAAAGATGATTGAGTGAATGGATTTATTTAAGAGGTTATAAAATTCTAATGTTAAAAGCATTAATGATACCTTTACAAAAAGACAGCAAAATTCATAAATAAATGAAGAAATAAAAAATATTAAACACATTAATTGTATGTAATAATGTGATACCATCATCATAAATAAAGGAAATATAAACAGAAGATACATTCTCAGAAACTAAAAAAATAGCCTAAGTAATGGGTCAAAGAATGAATCATGGAAATAATAAATAATTATATTGCAAAGGCTAACAGTAAGACAGCATGATAAAATTTATGGATCCAGCTAAATCATTATTTACAGGGAAACCTACATCTCTAAATATATTTTAATAAGTATTAAAAAAGGGATTAGTGAATTTTGAATGTATTTTTAATACTACAAAACCAACAAATTGACAATACGTAAATGAATTTGTATTCTCCATAATATGAGGTGTTCTTTTCAACTGTTTGGATCACAGTGAATCCATGATATAATCTTGAGAGGCTACATTCCATGTCCCCCAATAATTTCTCCAGAGAAAGTGACTCAATGGATGAATGCCTCCCTTTGGATCTTTTTGCACTATGTGAATGGATACAAGTCTAACAAAGGGATTGTGTTATTGCTTATTTTAACTTTTTCTTGGCTGCTTACATCTTTTTAAAACTCTTTCCTTTCTTCTTAGAATTAACAGTACATATAGGTTTTAATGCAAAAGAGCAGCAAGAGGGACTAGAGAATTATGGTTAAGTGATTTGCCCAGGGTCACAAAGCTAGGAAGTGTCTGAGACTTTGAACTTGGGACCAACTCTCTCCAGCCTGACTCTTTCTCCTCTGAGATCTTTCTCCAGTTTTCCCCTGCTTATATCTTTTTGATAATCATTTTTATGCTTCTTTTCTTCAATGATTCTTCAAATATGTTGATGATGATTCACCTTTACCATGAATATCTCCATTGACCTTTTGAATACTTACATCTTTAATTTTTCAGAAACCATATTATTCTATAACTGAAATGTCTAGCATCCTTTACTGAACAGTGATGAAAGATTTGGACCAAAATTTTCCTAAATTCCTGTTTATCCCTAATGTTTTTGGATCAGCTTGTAGCTTTCACATTTTATGATTCTATAGTTGTTGGAATAATGTGATATTCACAAAGTTTCTATGATTTCATTACCATGGAAAATTAATTCCTATGGTATGGAACAAAAATTCTCCATAATTTCTCATATTAGTTTTTTTTCCATTGTTTCCTATAAAATTTTTCATAGAAAATCCACCCAATTGATTTTAGCCACTTCCATTATTTTTCTAGCCTTTTGGAAGTATGAATTAATTTTCTGTCTTGTCAATTAATTAGTTCTCATTCTTGCTACATGACAAGCCTACCTTCTTTTATTTCTATCATGAATATATTTAAAATGCTAGCTGCCACCCATGACATACTGCATCCAGTTTATACTCACCATTCATCCTTCAAATCAATTAAAATACAAAAATTTATAAAATGCAAATAGTGTCAAGGTACTGCATGCTAAGCCCTGAAGAATCAAAGGCAAAAGCAAATTGCTCTCATCATTTACAAATTTACATTGTTCTCTAGTTTATTTGTAATTTTCAGTTCTCTGAGATAGTATTTTTTTCATGTTTTACAGCAAGAGAGCATCACTGGGATAATATTAGTGTTGGAGAGATGGTCTTTTTTCAGCAATGAACAGTTTGGGATTATTGAAATCACTGTGAGCTTTTTCCAAATGCAATTGAGCCTGATTTCTTCCTCCTATTCAGTTCCAGGCTCACCTTATTATATATCTGTAGTGTTTGTCCAAGATACACCTATAGAACTCATTTAATCAACTTCCTGTCCAGTTACTTTTCATAATTTGGGCAACATTTTTTTAAAATTTTCTTGCCTTTTCAGTACCAGATAAATAAATAAGAAAGTTAAAATGCATTATGTCCATTAGTGAGCTTCATGTTAATGAGAGTTAATTTAAAGACTTTATAGTATTCTAATTATATTGGTTTCTTAGAGAAATTTCATTGATAAGAATATAGTAACAGAATGTAGAGAGAATGAAACCAGCCTGGCTCTCCTTTGTCTAATCACTAGTTATCCCTTGATAAATATTGCTGAAAATATGAAACAAAGCAATGCATGAAGCCTATAACAGTTTTCAAGACATCCCAAATGTAACTTAGATGAAGCCACAAAAGACTTATTAAAGTTTTCTTTTTACAAACACCCTAAAATAATCCAATAGTACAGTCTTATTAGACCATAATAAATCCCACTGGAAGAACTTAGCCTCAGGCACAGAACAATATCTATCCTTCATTCTAGTTAGTCACCTTGTAAATGCATGCAGTTGATTAAAAGGAAAAGGATTAGAGAAGGTTGGAGCACAACAAATTTATAATCACCACGAAAAACAATGTTCTATTGGCTGAAAATTTAGATGTTAATTCATTTCTATTCATTCTTAAAAATAATAGGTAATTATTATTTGCAAGTCACCGTTCTTGTACTGGGGATAGAAAGACAAATCATAAGTTCAGCTTTCCCATCTTGGTCAGTCCCTAGCTCTCATACTCATGAAGGGTAGAACAAAATGAGAGATTCTCTTCATACTGACAACTTTTTTATCATTTAATAATGTAAGTAACAAAATATCTGTTTTAAATGATCACATTTGCCCTTCACAGATATGAGACCTCCACAAATAAAAGGCTTATCACAAGATTGGAAGGAATATTGTAGGAAAGCAGTCTCATATTCTTCTTCACAGCCTGGAATTCATAGTTGTGCTCTACAGGTAGTTCCTAATTAGTGCAATTTGTGAATCTTCTGAACTGATCCCACAATTCAAATTCATAACAGTATCTTTTTAAAACCAATCACTACATTATATGTATTTATAATTTCTGAGTGTGTTTGAATTTGAATACAAGCAGTCAAGTAAGGCTATTAATTATTTACATTAATCAGAAATTACTTGTGTTCTTCAGTGAGTTCCTTACTAGATATTGTGAGTTATGTACTGTCTTAAGTTTTTACTTGGACTATCATGGCACTAATCATTACCAGAGATTAGTTAGTTAGTGAGCTTTTGCTACTGTGTGCTGAGGAACAGATGGGAGAGAATGATCACCACTCAAACCTCTGAAATAAATTAGAATAGAAAAATTCAGGAGTAATATGGACCCGAGTTCATCTTTGAAGGAATTAATACATTTTGGGAGGCAGAGATGAGGAACAAATTTATTCTAGATATGGAGAAATGGCTTCTATAAATTCATTAAAGAAGATGGAGAATTTAGTTAAGGTCATGGTAAGTATTTCCCTGAACTATTCAATAGGACATATCATTTTTTAACTGAAGTGGCATTATATAAATGTGTAAATATAGAAGGAAAGATCTTAGACAATAGCTACAGAGCTTACATTTTATCTTACAAGCAATAGGGAATCACTGAAACTTTTTAAACAGGAGAGGGGCATTTAAATATGTACTTTAAAAATATTATTTTGAGGGGGGCAGAGTCAAGATGGCAGGTCAGAAACAGGAAAAGTCAAGTCCTCTGTGAAAACCTTTCCACACCAATAAAAACCAAAGCTCTTTGAGGGGGACACAAAACCAAATACAACAACAGGACAGAGGCAGGGAACCCTCCTCTTTGATTTAACTTAAAAAGCAGAAAAGGTTGAATTTTAAGGTTTAAGGAAAAAGAACAAGGAAGGTCCCAGGATCATTCCCCTATCTATTGTGCTGTGACTCGAGTTGTTGCTGGCATCTCTGGGTGAGAGCTCCAGCTTGAAGCGAGTGCCTTGCTATCCCAGTTATGTGAGGCTCAGGGCTCTGACCACAGATGACAAGGAGGCAGCTGGAGGAAAGGGTCAGAGAGGAGGGCAGCCTGGTTACAGCCATCAGTGGCCACTCCTCCATCTTGGGCCTCTGCCTCTGGAGGTTTTGGCCTCAGAGAACATTCACCTCTGCAGATCAGCTCTGCTGATTTAATGTCATCTATCAATAGTGCAGATAAGAAGCCTTCAGAGGGCAGAGAAACTCAATATCCAATACCACTCCCCCACCTACTGTGCTGAGACCCTAAGTAAGAATTCGGCTGACTAGGATCCCAGAGCAAAGGTTGCAGTCACAACACAGTACCTATGTACCACCATGGGAAGTTCAGTGCTCTGACCTGGCAGCTAGCAGGGAGGAGGCTGGCAGAAAGGAGTAGAGAGAAGAACAAGGATAACTACCTTCAGGCTCCACACCTTCACTTTCATCTTCAGTTTCTGCTGGGATCTGGGGAAGATCTAGGCTCAGGGTTCATTAATTACAACAGATCAGTTCCATCAGCCTAATCCAATTAATCAGCAGAGCAGAGAAGAATCTCTCAAAAGCCCAAATCCACAGATAAAGTACATAAACAGAGGAGCAAGAGTACCAGACAATTTTTTTTGTGTGTGTGTGTGTGGGGGGGGCAAAGTATGAGTAAACAACAGAAAAAGAAAAAAGAAATTACAATTGACAGCTTCTATCCAGGTAATAAAGAAAGAACAAATGGAACAGAGGAGGACTAAGGAACACCAAGCAAAATCTCAGAACTCCAGTGAATTGGACACAGTCTTTGAAAGAATTCCAGAATCAATTAAAAAAACAATAAAGAGAGGCTTAAGAATATTGGGGAAAAGGCACTTAAAAAGCAAAATAGGTCACCTAGAAACAGAGGCACATGAACTAAAACAAGAAAATATTGTCTTGAAAGCCAGAACTGACCAGCTTGAAAACAAGGCAAAGAAAGTGAAAGATGATGCAAAAAGAAAAACAGATAAAAAAATCCAGGGATGAAATTCAGTCTTTAAAAATTAGAAATGAACAACTAGAAGAAAATGACTTTATAAGGCAGTAAGAGTCTATAAAACAAAATCAAAAGAATGAAAAAATTAAAGAAAATATGAAATACCTCATTGATAAAACAATAAATGTGGAAAATAGATGCAGGCAAGACAATTTAAGAATTATTGGACTACCTGAAAATCATGACAAAAGGAAAATCCTGGACATCATTCTATAGGAAATTATCCAAGAAAATTTCCTTGACATTCTTGAACAAGAGGGTAAAGTAGAGATTGAAAGAATCTACCAATCACTTCCTGCATGAAATCCCCAATAGACAATGCCCAGGAATGTTATAGCCAAGTCCAAGAACTTCCAGGCCAAGGAAAAGATACTATAAACTGCTAAAAAGAAACCATTAGGATATTATGGAGCTATAGTTAGGATAACATAGGAGCTGGCTGCATCTATACTGAAAGATCATAAGGCATGGAATATGATATTCCAGAAAGCAAGAGAACTGGATCTACAACCAAGAATCAACTACGCAGCAAAATTGACTATATTCTTGCAGGAAAAAAGTATGGTCATTTAATAAAATAGAAAACTTCTGAGCATTCCTAAAGAAAACACCTGACTTAAACAAAAAAATTGATGCCCAAACACAGAACTCAAGAGAATCACCAAAAGGTAATGAAGAAAGGAAAAATACCTTTTTCTGGGAATCAATAAGTTTAAATTATGTTTATTCCTATAAGAAAAGATTATATTGGTAACTCATAAAAATCATTATAATCATTAGGATAGCAAGAAGAACTATACTTAGAGAGTAGAATGACAAACTTTATGAGATAATATGTCAAAAATATATAAAACAGTGGTAAAAAAGAATAATACTAAGAGAAATGGGAAGAGATAAAATGAGGGTAAATATGTATTTCATAAAGAAGCACATGAGGAAGGGGAGAGGGAGAGAGACCAAGACAGTGGAAGGGTGGAAGAAGTTGGCTATAAGTATTTATAAATATTTACAAAATCTTAGGCACATTGAAATTGTCTTGGAGAGGGAAGAACAATCATATCCATTGGGGCAAAGAATTGTATTGTGCCTTATAGAGAAGTAGAAGGGTAATAAATGGGTTGATGGGGAGGGGAGCAATATAAGGAAAGGAGAGGCTGGGGGTTCATTTAAAAGGCACTATAGTAAGAGAGGAATAAATAAGAGGGGAGAGGATGGGAAGGAGATTCACAGTACGGAGGGGAAAAGAGAGATACTAACTAAAAGAAAAAATATGGAGGGGAGGGTAAGAGGTATAAGAGAAAAGGCAGAATCAAAGGAGGAAGTCAAAATGGAGGGGAGTACAGAAACAGTGATCATAACTATTAATGTGTATGGGATGAACTCACCAATAAAAAGGAAATGGATAGCAGAATAGATTAAAAACCAGAATACTACCATATGTTGTTTACAGGAAATATACTTGAGGCAGTTAGACATGCAGAGAGGAAAGGTAAGAGGGTTGGTCAGAATTTACTGGGATTCAACTGAGACAAAGAAGGCAGGAGTAGCAATTATGATCTCAGACAAAGCTAAAGCAAAAATAGATCATATAAAAAGACATAAGGAAGGTAATTACATCCTGATGAAAGATGGTATAAATAATGAAGAAATATCAGCACTCAACATTCATATACCAAATGGTACAGCATTCAGTTTTATAAAGGAGAAACTAAAGGAGCTTAAGGAGGAAATAGATAGTAAAACCTTGCTAGTGGAAGACCTCAATCTTTCCTTTTAAAAGTAAGGGAAGTGAAGTTTTTCAGATCATAATGCAATAAAAGTCATAATAAGGGCTTGTGGAAAAGGAGATTTAAAATTAATTGGAAACTAAATAATCTAATTCTTCAAAATTGCTGGGTCAAAGAATATAGCAAATAAACAATTACTGATTTCATTGATGAGAATGACAACAGGGAAACAACACATCAGGATCTATGGGATACAGCCACAGTACTCAGGGGAATATTTATATACATGAATGCATATATCAGCAAATCATAGAGGGAAGAGGTCTATGAATTGAGCATGCAAAGAAAAAACTGGAAAGAAAAGAAATTTAAAATTCTGAGATAAAAACTAAATTGGAAATAATAAAAGTCAAAGGAGAAATTTAAAAAATTGAAAGTGAAAGAACTATTGACCTAATTAATGAGACTTGGAGCTGGTACTTTGAAAAACAAATAAAATAGATAAAGAATGGCTAACCTAAAAAAAAAGAAAATCAAAATAACCGTATCAAAGATGAAAAGGGTGATCTTACCTCTAATGAATATGAAACTAAGATAATTATTAAGAGGTATTTTGTCCAGTTATATGACAATAAATATGATAATCTAGGTGAAATGGGTAAATGTTTACAAAAATATAAGTTGCATAGACTAACAAAAGAGAAAATAGAATATTTAAACAATACCACCTCAGAAAAAAATATTGAAGAAATCATCAAGGAACTCACTAAGAAAAAATCCCCAGGGCCTGATGCATTCACAAGTGAATTCTATCAAACATTTAAAGAACAATTAATCCCAATATAACACAAACTATTTGACAAAATAAGCAAAGAAGGAGTTTTACCAAATTCTTTTTAAAACACAAATATGGTACTGATTCCAAAGTCAGGCAGACGAAAAACCAAGAAAGAAAATTACAGACCAATCTCTTTAATGAACATAGATGCAAAACTCTTAAATACTAGCAAAAAGACTCTGGCAAGTGATTACAAGTGTTATTCACTATGATCAGGTGGTATTTATACCAACCATGCAAAGGTAGTTTAATATTAGGAAAACCATGCACATAATTGACCATATCAACAACCAAACCAACAGAAATCATATGATTATCTCAATAGATGCAGAAAAAGTCTTTGACAAAATATAACACCCATTCCTTTTGAAAACACTAGAAAGTATAGGAATACATGGTCCTTTCCTAAGAATAATAGACAGAAAATATTTAAAACAATCAGCAAATATCATCTGCAATGGAGATAAGTTAGAAACCTTCCCAATAAGATCATGTGTGAAGCAAGGATGCCCATTATCACCTCTATTATTTAACATTGTACTAGAAACTAGAGGTAGCAATTAGAGAAGAAAAAGATATTGAAGGGATTAAAGTAAGCAAGGAGGACACTGAACTCTCACTCTTTGAAAATATGATGGTCTACTTAATGAATCCTAGACAATGAACTAAAAAGCTAGTGGAAATAATCAACAAGGAAATAAGGAAAATGCATGAACAAAAATGTTTAGAGATGCTGTTGGTGATGGCAAAAAACTGGAAAATGAGGTATCAATTGGGAAATGGTTGAACAAATTGTGGTATCTGTTGGTGATGGAATAGTATTGTGCTCAAAGGAATAATGAACTGGAGAAATTCTATGTGAACTGGAATGACCTCCAGGAATTACTGAAGAGTGAGAGGAGCAGAACCAAGAGAACATTGTACACAGAGATTGATACACTGTGGCACAATCTAATGTAATGGACTTCTCTACTAGGAGCAATGCAGTGATCCAGGACAAACCAGTGGGTCTTATGAGAAAGGACACTATCCACATCCAGAGAAAGAACTGTGAAAACAGAAACACAGAAAAAAAGCATATGATTTGATCACATGGTTCAATGGGAATATGATTGGGAATGTTGACTCTATTGCAAATATTAATCCCAGTGGAATTGCTCGTTCACTCAGGGAGAGGGGAGGGAAAGAACACAAATCATGTGTGAAGATTAAATTAATTCTCCCCTGCCCATTTTTAGATTTAATCACCAAAACCATACACACCTAACTGAGACTTGAGTGGGGGAGGTCTGTGACCCACATGTGCAATAGTGTGTGATGAATCAGAATCGACTGACTGTACCCTGGGCAGTCCTAAGCAAAGCTTTAGCTGTAATTGGTACACGTCAAAGTGGAGGAAGTCACAGGAAGTGATGAAAAGAAACAGGCTTTAAAAATTTCAAGCACTTCCTGTGTGGGGCTATTCTCTCTTTGGTCTTTGACCTGATTTTGGAGGAGCTTGGGCTTGAGATCTCAGACTGCTTCCCTTTGGACTGATGTGATGAGTGAAAGACTGACTCCCTTTCCTTGGATTTTCTGAGAGAGACTCCCTGCATCCATAGATCCTCTGCTCAAGGCTGTGGCCCCTCCAGCTACAGACAAACTAGCCTTACCTGGGTTGAGTCAGGACTGAAACAAAATACTTAGTGTCTATCCTAGATATCTTACTCTATCCTCTCTCTGATTTTCTTAATTTCACTCTTTCTATTTTTAAAAATAAATTGTTAAAATTAATATCTTTGAAATTAATTAAATTCCTGGCAACCCTATTCTTAAATAATCCAGTCTAAACTTTTATAAAAACTCATCACATTTCTACCCCTTACACATGCAACCTTGGAAAAATATTCTAATTCAATTAACTAAGTAAATAAATTTTAAAATATATTATTTTGACAGCTATATGAAGAATAAATAGGAGATGGAGTTATTAATTAAGAAACTGTTATAATCCAGGTAGGATATTGTGAGGACTTACAATAAAGAACTTAGTGTACAAGTGGAAATAAAGGAATAAATATGAAAGATATTAGAGTAGCATTGAATAGATCAGGCAGTTGGTAATAAGAGATAAAGAAGACTCAACTCAGAAGTTATAAATTTGGGTAACTGAGGAGGCAAGATGTAGTCAAACAACAGGGAAATTTGAAGAATGAAAATTTAAGGGAGATTTTAGTCTCATTTTGGAAGAGGTATCTGTGGATAGTTGGAAATCAGGCTTGGATAGATATCATCTGGCAAGAATTGATCCTTGATGCCATGGAAGCTGATGAAAAAACCAATAATATCATATTTTAGAAAACAAGATATTTTTAGAAATATATTTTTATGAGATTTACCCAAAAGTGTCCCAGCCCCTTACTCCACTTCCTGCATCTCAGAAAGTATTATCTGAGTGACATATATGTTCAGACAAATTATGTCTTTCATGTTTCCACTTTTGGTTAACTTCTTGGAGGTAACATTCACAATTTATTCTTAAAGCATTAAATCTATAGCTGTGAATGATATTCTCTTGGTTCTACTAATTTAACTATTCATTATCCCACGTGATTATTTACAACCTTTTTTTTTAAAGTAGCCTGCTCATCATTTCTTATGGTACAATAGTATTCCATCACAATCATATTGCACAATTTGTTTAATGATCATTCCACAAGTGATGGGTATCCCCTCAGTTTCCAGTTCTTTGCCACCATAGAGATAGCTGCTATGGAAATTTTTGAAATTATATATTCTTCCCCTTTTTCCCTGATCCCCTTGGGAAACAGACCCAACTATTGTCATTGTTAAGGATAATCCCAAATTCCTTTCCAAAATGGTTAGATCATATCACAGCTCCACCAAGAACGTATTAGTGATCCCATTTTCCCACATCTTCACCTACTTATCATTTTGCCCTTTTCTCATTTTAACCAATCTGATAATTATGAGATAATATCTCAAAACTGTTATGATTTTCATTTCTCTAAACAATATTTAGTTTAAAATAATATAAATAATAAAACATTAATAAAAATATATATTTACAAATGAATATAAATAATAAATAAATTTATGATAATAGAATAATAAATAGTAATATATAATATATTATACATAATATAATAATAAATGATAATAATTATTAATATAGATAATAGATAAAAAATAAAAATAAAATAAAATAATCATTTAAAACATTTTTTTCATATACCTACACATGGCATTGATTTCTTCATCTAAAAAGTATCTATTCATATCTGTTCCCCATTTAACAATGGAGTGATGATTCTTATTAAAATTTTGTTTCTGAAACTCTAAGTTATCATATATGGTTAAGGATTTTGAATTCCTCTTTCACCATCACAGACAACAAAATCTCTATAGATATTGTCATAAAAACCTGAACTGGAAGGTCCTTCATAGAAAATCTAGAACTTATATTTGAATAGGAAACATCTCTTGAATATTTCTGAGAAGTGGTCATTTATACATTATTTTTTGGTGGAATTCTTCCAATTGTACTGAAAATACTGTTCTGTGAGATAATCAATGACAAAAACAAATCCAATAGGAAAGGTTTTTCCTAATAGTTCAGCCAAAATCTCATGCTCTCTAATTTCACCCATTGTTTGCAGTTCTGTCCCCCAGGGTAAAGTGAAACAAATTTAATACTATGCCCTCCTCCTGCAAGTGTACATTATACCAGAAAGAGCACTAAAACTGCTATCAGCAGAACTGGCTAAAATAATTAACATATACTAATTGTATGTTGTTAAAGAGATTATTTAACTCCTTAACTCTTCTATTTCCTCATCTAACAAATGAAGTATTTAAGTTTTGTCCTTTTAAAGATACTTGCCAGTTCTAACAATTGCTAATTCTGAGAAATTCCTGAAAACAATTCTATCACATTCTTCACAAGAAGTCTCAACTCTAAATTAAACTCCCAACTACCTTCAATTCATCTTCATGAGAAGGATACTACTTCAGGTGCATCCATCAACCTGCTCTTCCTTCTCTGAATGCAGCTTATTTTGTCAATGTTTTCTTCCTAGAAGGTATTTCCCAGAAATGCATGGAATGTTCTAGATATTATGACAGTAGAATAGAGATATCAAGATTATAATCTCCTTTGTTTTGGATATAATCCTTATTGAAAGTGCCCTATGAATCACTATTTTAGTCCGCCTTGTGAAGGGAGAATTTCTGGCCATTTTAAATGTGTCTCAGTGCATAATTTGCCAATGATGGTTTTAAGTTCTTTAAGTTTAAGTTCTTTATTCATTCTTTCAACTTGACCTGAGCTCTGAGGATGATATGGAACATGGAATTTGGGAGTTATCCCTAAGCAAGAATATGTTTGATTTAAGACAGAATCAGTAAAATGACTTACTCTATCTGAGTCAATAAGTGCTAGAAGGCCAAAGCGAGGAATAATTTCTTTTAAAAGCACCTTAGCAAAAAAAGCCACTGTGGCTCGGGTCTCAGGAAATGCTTCCGGCCATCTGCTCAGTTCATCTACTCTGACTAGACAAAATTTATAATGTCTGGCCTTTGGCATTGTTATGAAATCTATCTGTAGGTGCTCAAAAGGTGTGTAAGCCAGAGGAAGCCCACCAAAGGCTTTGCGATGAAAGGCATGTTGGTTATATGCTTGGCTGGTAGAGCAGGCTATACACACTTAAGAGGCTATAGTAGTTATACCAGGGGCTATCCATACTCTCTTAACAGAGTCCATGATACCATGGGTGCCAAAGTGACCATTTTTATGAATAGATTGGCAAATTTGGTGATGGAAAATTCTAGGGCATAGGGGTTTTCCTTCAGATGACACCCACACTCCATTAATCTGTTTTGCTTTGAATTTTTGCTTCCATTTTTCCACTTCCTTTTCATTATAGGAAAGTGATAAATGTAAATCATCAGTGGTTGTTAATGTTAAAATTAATTCAGGCTCTTCTATGGCTGCTAGATTTGCAGTGGCATCTGCTCAACCATTTCCCCTAGAGACAAGGTCAATGACACCTGTATGGGCAGAGCAATGAACTATAGCTAGGGCTTCAGGCAGCTGGAGAGCAGAAAGAACTTCATTAATAATTTCTGCATTAGCTATAAATTTTCCAGCTGAGGTTAAAATTCCTCTCTGGAGCCATACCATCCTGACTGAGTGACAAATGCCAAAAGCATATCTAAAATCTGTATAAATTGTTGCCCTTTTATCCTTGGCGATTACACAGAAATGTTTCAGAGCTATGAGTTCTGCCCCTTTAGTGCTAAAATTAGAGGGCAGTGAAGCTGACCACTCAGTGGCACATTCTGTGACTACAGCAGCTCCAGTGTAGCGTATGCCATCTCTCAAAAAAGGGGAACCATTAGTAAATAAGACCAAATCTGGATTTTCTAAAGGAGTGTCCAAGAGATTATCTCAAGGCTTTTCTGCCATGGACACTAGTATTTCCAAACTGTGTAATGGTTTTCCTGAAGTTGGTAAATCTGGAAGCAAGGTGGCAGGGTTAAGGGTTGTACAGCATGTAAAAGTAATGTTTTCACTATTTAACAAGGTTATTTCATAACTTGTAATTTGCTGATCTGAGAATGCCTGTGTTCTATAACTTAGCAACAATGTTTCTACCTCATGTGGGCACATAATTGTTAATGCTCATCCCAATACTAGATCAACAGTTTTGTCAATAGTAAGGAGCAGCTACTCCTTTAAGTCATGGTGGTGCTCCTCATGCTACTGGGTCCAGTTGGGCAGAATAATAAGCAATTGGGCACTGAGAAGGCCCCGACATCTGAGTTAAAACACCTGAAGCTACCTCTCTTTGCTCATGTACATACAAAGTAAATACCTTGTTGTAATCTGGGATGCCTAGAGTGGGGTCAGACTGGATAGCCTGTTGTAGATCTGATAGAGCTGACAGGTGTTCTGGCTCTAATTTGAGGGGTTCAGGGACTGAATCCCTTGTTAGTGCTATAAGGGGTTTAGTAATTTCCCCATAGCAAGGAATCCATTGTCTTCAAAACCCTATTGCTCCTAAAATTGCTCTCAACTGTTTCTTAGTGGTAGGAGCACTTAAATTTTGAATATTCTCAATTTGTTTGGGAGAAAAAGAGCGGGCACCCACAGTCAGGATGAACCCCAAATATTCTACTTTATGGAGACAAGTATTCTACTTTAGGGAGACAGCCCTTCTAGATCTTACATCCTCTTTTGTGCAATTCCAAGAGAAGGTGTTTACTATCTTCCTGACATGCTTTCTGTGTCTGTTGAAGCCAAGAGTAGATCATCTACGTATTTGATTAATTTGCTAATTTGAAATGTTATATTATCTGTGTCTTGGCTCAATATTTGTGCAAATAATCTCGGGCTTTCCATGTAACCCTGGGGAAGATGACTCCATCTATTTTGAGAGACTTTCCAGGTGAAAGCAAAGACATGCCTGGAGTTCTCATGTCTGGATATGGAAAAGAAGGCTGAGCACAAGCCTGCTACTATAAAGTATGTAGCTTGCTAGGAATAGAAGAAATAATCATATGTATGTTGGAAACTACAGAGTGTCTCTTTATAACATGGTTGTTCACAGCCCTCAGATCCTGTATAAATCTATAGAGGTGCTTGCCATCAGGCCCCCTTTTTGTTATTTTAAAGGACAGAATGGGTGTGTTGAATTCAGATTTACAAGGGATTATTATTCCCTGATGAATTAATGAGTTTATTACAGGGATAATACCCTCAATTGCCTCTTTTGAGAGAGGATACTGAGGAATTAAAGGAGGAGGACTAGATTTAGTTTTTATCTGCACAGGAACAGCTAACTTAAGTAAGCCTACATTGGAAGAAGCTGTGACCCAAAGAGACTCTAGTATATCTTCTGGTATTACAAAGGTGGGATGCTCTTTCCCTTATTGACTCTCTGAGAGAATTACAGGGAGTAAATTCAAAGATTCCTCAGGTATTTCCAATGATAAGGAACCATCTAGGGAGCAAGTTATTGTGGCTCTGAGTTTGCATAGAAGGTCTCTTCCCAAAAAATTTAAAGGGGAGTCAGGCATCAAAAGGAAGGAATGTTATAGGACCTAGGGGTCCTACAAGGCACCATTTTAGGGGAAGGTTTTTTAAACCCTTTGGGGTATTCCTGACATTCATATTACATTCTCTGAGCCAACAGAATAACAATGTAAATCAGGTGTACTCTTTAATACAGACCAGGAAGCTCCAATGTCTAAAAGACAATCATAATAGATGTTACCCACCTTTAAGATAACATGGGGTTCATTAGTATGGGGGGCAGTGGATAGGGACAATGGGTAGTAGGACATCAGGGTTTGGAAAATCAAAGTTGTATCCTATGATTCCTGTGCCCCAGTCCCCCTTGGACACCTTCATTGTATTTGGGAAGTTCCTTGGGTATACCCCTAAAGGGCAACCCCCTGAGGGGCATTAGCACCCCTAGTATTTTTTGGATGAGCACCACTTAAGTTATATTGTTGTGGAGTCATTTGGTTTGAGCTATCATTTTCCCAATATCTATTCCTATAATTATCATTCCTAAAGTTGTGGTTTCCACTATCGTTATTATAGTTATTTCTATAATTATCATTTCTGTCATTGTTATTAAACTGTGATTTCCTTCTGATTATCTTGAGTAAAGTTCTACACTCTATCATTTTGTGGCCCTTCTTCTCACAGAATTGGCAGGTAATGGATCGATGATTGGATTCCTGGAGAGGGGCAAGTGTCATTGGTTGAGTATCATGCCCACTTTCCAATTTAGCCATCTTATCTTTTAAACATATCAATTCTTTCTTTATTTCCTCTATGACATCATTATTTTCTTCCTCCTTTTCTTTGTTTCCCTTTGAAACATATAGAGCTGTTTTTCATAATTCTTCAAGGTCCATCTCTGGGGATCTTGGGCAATGTGTTCTAAAATAATCCCTAATCACTTTGAAAGAATTGACAAAGAGCCTTCTAACTTGTCTCATGACATTTTCTTTAGATAGGTCAAAATCCAGGTATGTACTCCCAAACTTGATTATTCTGTCCATGAATCTGGAGGGTGTCTCTTCTTCACTTTGCTTAATTTTTTTAAAATTCTGTCCACTTATCTGTTCTGTCTGCACACTCTCTCGTTGCTGTTAGAATGGCCTCTCTACAACGGTATAATTGTAAAAGATCCTCAGAGTCATTATAGTCCCATTCATGATGCTGAGATGGCCAATGTACTGCATTGCACCCCTGGGTTTTGTTGACATTAGCATTTTTTTTTATTTTTCTCATGTTCAATTAAAAAAGCCTGTAGCAAGTTTTCAATGTCCTTGTAAGATGGATTATATTGAAAAAATATGCCTGTCATTTTTTTGTTACTAGAAAGGGATCATGTTCATATGTGGGGATATTTCAGGTAAATTCATTTTTTTCTTAGGGAGTAAATGGTATATTGTGCCATAAAGTCACCACATTCCCGTTCTGTCCTATTTCAGGTACTTCTCTTAGAGGAAATAGGCCTCTAATTGAATTTGGTACCTCTGGGTCAGTTTGACTAAGAAGAGTTTCTTTAGAAGGAGATTTCTTTTGGGCTGAAATTTGGTTTTGTGTAGGAGAAGGAACATGAGAAACTGGGATTGGAGTGGAAGGGTCTTGAGGATTAAGTTCAGCCAAGATTTGCAGACCATGAGAGAACCAATCTGTTAGCTGACCTATAGGGAAGGAAATCTCTATTTTGGGGAAGGAAATTTCCTCATTTAGAGGTTGAGAAACAGGTTTGTCATGTCCAGATGTGTTTCTGGTGGGGTGGATGTTTTCTAGTTGATCCTGTAAGAAACATTTTAAATTTTCCAATTGGGATTGCATGTTCTCCTGCACTTTAGCCTCGATTTTAAAAATATTTTCCTATGTTTGAAATTGCACGGTTTTTATGTTTTCCTGTGTTATCTTCAGATTTTTGCATAATTTTTTGTATTTTAGCTTCAGATTCTTGCATAATTTCTTGTATTTTAGCTTCATAGTTTTGCGTGTTTTTCTGAATTTCAGCTTCAAATAATTTTTTCATGTTAGCATCTCTAAACACAGTAATGAGGAGTACAAAAATGACATTACCTAATAATATAAAAAATTGGAGGTATGCTGAATTCCTCAATGTCCCTAATTCTTCAACCATATAAATGTCAAAGAATGTAGTATTCATTTATATATATATAGTAATTATTTTTATTCATTTATATATATATATATATATATATATATATATATAGTAATTATTTTTCTAATGGGCTTCACAAAACATGTGGGGAGCAGGACAAGGCCAAAACTCTCTTTAGGTCCCCTTCACTCCAATTAAGAGTAATCTAGTCAGTTCTCTGAGGTAAAGGGGATTCGTAGGTAAACAGCTTTCCCAGTCCTGCTGCTTTGGATTTAAAAAAAGAAAAAAGAAAAAAGAAAAACCAAATTTACTTACCTCTACAGCTGATCAAAATAAGCTATTAAAAGCTGAACTTAGGGATAGTCACAGTAGAGAAAAGGTTTAGGAAAGTTAAGAAGATTGAGGGTATTTCATCACAACTGACATGGTCAGTCAAAACTGTAAAGGATAATTTTAGCATTGTGACCTAAACTATATTAATTATTGGACACCATGGATATCCCAAATAACAAAAAAATACCCAAGTCAGTCTGGAAATTTATGGTGATTTAATTAATATAGTGGAAATAAATTTAAGAAGAAGGGAGAAAGAAAAGGGTTTAGGATTTCTCCCACCTGGCTTGTGCTGGACAAGAAGATTAGAGACTCTAGAAGGTAAGGTTTTGAAGATAAAAATAGGAAGGAATCAGGCTGAACTCCAAGAGGGCTCAGCCAAGATGCCTGAACCTGAATTAGCTCAAGGGCAAACTCACTGCCCAAACCCAGACAAATAGCTGCCACCATGCCAAGATGTCGGAATACTTAGCACACTGCCAGCCAGAGATGCATCTCCGGGATTCTGAGCCATCTGTGTAAAGTCAGGCCATTGACTTCTTAGAACCAAGGTCTATGAAACAAATAATATTTTTAAAAGAGATTGCCATGTACAACTGAGGCTAACTCCAACCTGACCTCATTTTAAAATCTTTTGATACTGAAAAGGGAAAGTGGATAGAAGAGTAGCCATCAATATAGATAATTACTATTTCTTGAGGAATTTTAACCTATCATTAAAATGAAGAGAACAAAAAAAAAGTCTACATGTATTTCAAACAACAAAAACTTGATTTCTTGGTCAAGCTAAAATATAAATATTTTAGATAAAAAAATCTTAGAATATAATTCTATATACAAAATCTAATGTAGGCTAGCTAATTAAAGCTTATTAGCCATTTTGTATCATAAAACAATGAAACAAAAGTGGAAAGAAATTTCAGAAAACTTTGACAAAAAATTCAATTTAATCAATTCATCCTGACGATATTTAAGGATGCAACAAGAAGGTAAGGAAAAGATGAAAAAATGATCTATTCTTTTATACTTAGTTATTTTTCTATGAATCATAGAACTCAACATTATTTTATTCTGACATCTGAGTACCTGATGTGTTTTCTGAAGAAGCATTAATTGCCCAAAGGAAAGCAATAATGAGAAGCACAACTAAATTTGACCAAGAATACATGTTCTGAGGGTAACACAGTTTTAAACAACTTGAGGGTTTGATTTCAAAGCATTTAATGTGGTAGTGTGATTCCAAATGCTTAGGAAACTCTCTTAGCTTATGAACAAAAAGAAAATATCAGTTACCACAATTGCATATGGGTGTTTTATGTTATATTATGTATAATATACATTAATTCTCTTGCCTTTCATTGTTAGTTTTCCTTTCACCTGTTTTATCTTTTTCTTTTCTTTGTATTTTACATATTTGACCAGTTCTTAAAACACTTACATATCCATAGGCTTTGCTCTCACCTCAGAGATACCTTTATTTATTCCATTATTGTCTTTTTCTTCTTTCCCATTAGAAAATGAGATCCAATAGATTCTCACTAGGTAAAAGTTACCCTCTTTGCCCTTTTTCATACTAAGCTCAGACAAGTGGAATCTTATTTGTTGTTGTTGCTATTTGTCTATTTTTGCTATTCTGAGCTTAGTGTTGCATTGTGTACTAGTCCCTGACCCCACTCCACTTCTGCCAGGCACTGGGAGGGCTATCCTAAAGTCTCATTCTGTCTTTAAAAATCTTTTTTAATGAGAGATGTTTTCTTTAGTACCATCACTCTGTCCCAGGGTTTTTTGTTTGTTTGTTTTGGTACTAGCAGTCTATTCAAAAAGAAAGTCAAACATATAACTAAGTAGCAAAGGGGATATAATACCAGATCTAGAATTGATAAGATCTAGGTTTGAATCTGGCCCAAAATACTTCCCAACTATATGACCCTTGGCAAACCTTAACTTAATTACAATTGCTTAGTTCTTATCTCTCTTCTGCCCTAAAATTGATATCAATTATAAAACAGAAGGAAAGGGTTAAAAAGGTTAGTTAGCCAATAAGCATTTATTAAGGATATACTATGTGTAAGGCACTATGTTAAGTGCTACAATTACAAAGAAAGGCAAAAAGCAGTGTCTAATTTCAAAGAATGAATAATCTAATGGAATTAGGCAATTTATGAAGGGGAAGTGAAAGGGGGAGGAGGGAATGTACTCAGCATGGGAGAAGAAGAATGATAAACAAGTCCAGAGGACATTTCCCAGAGGTGGGAAATGAAGTGATGGATGGTTTGGGAACTTTCATTAAGTAAATGTTCTAGGAGAAGTTCTCCAGACTCTCTCTTCTGATCAGAGAATGGAAGAGAGCCCAGGGTCCAGGAGTCCTAAAAAGGTGTGATTTCAGGGCTGAATTATCTTGAAGGATGAAGAGGTTCCTGGGGTATGAAAGAGGAGTAAAAATACATAAGAAATGAAATAGTAATATTGGGTGGTATAAGAAAGGCAATATCTTTGTCTACTTTCCACTTTTGGTGCCCACCTGCTACCCAGCTCTCCTTGTGGCTCCAAGAAGCTACAGCATTCATAGCAGCAACACCCAGTAAAACTTTATTGACAGATGGGCTAAATCAGATTAAGAGAAACTGATGGGTCTCAAACCATCAATTAGGGGATGTCTATTTCAAATGTGAAGAGTTCCATGGTAGGATGTGAATAATTTGTTACAATGGGACATGAAGAAAGTAGAAGAAGGAGCTTTGAAGTGTTTGGGGCCTTAAAAGACATCAAAGATGCTAGTCATCCCCTGCATCCAAGGATGTTGTTGATCGTCCTTGCTCCTGGAATTCAGTGACTCTGGAAAAGTGTGGAAGAGAGTGAGGTTGATGACTCCAAGCATCTCTGCCTGACATATCCTATTTTTGCTCATGTCAAAAGACATCACCTATACCATTTTGCCCTTTTCCATTTTTTACATTTCTATGCCAATGTTCATATGAACTATTTGGGCCTGACCTGTGTTAATCTTCCAAGTTCTTTCTGGTTTTATTAGCTCCAGTTGCACATGGGGTACATCAACTGAGACATAATGATATCATTTTGGTCCTCTTTAAGTATGAAGGGCAACAACCAACCAATATTATACCTCAAAGCTACACATTTTTATTTTATAACAAGTCTTCTAACAATACTATCTTTGAAAGTTTTTGTTTTTCTTTTTAAATTCTCAGGCTTTATCCATTATTCTGCCATCTTGTCAGTGCTTTATGTGAAGGTACCCTTTGATATTTTCATAGAACTATTCTTTTCAACTGAATAGCCTTCCTATCCATTTTTTAGTATTGGCAGGTGGAAGAGAAAGTCAGAGCCCTGCCATTGGTTTTGTATCTTATATCTTTCTATTGTTGAAACACAAACTCATTATACTGTCAAGAAATTTTAAGTTAATCATGATAATATTCTTAGAGCTTTAATGTATTATTTCTTCATGCCTCACAATAATCCTATCAGGTAAATGTAAAGCTGTCCATTCCCCTTATTTTAAAGATGAGTAAATTGCGATTCAGAAAAGATAAATGATTCTCAATTATGAAATGTTAGATTTCAGCCCATTTCTTTCTGACACCAAGGCCAGGATTCTTTCTACTATGACATGCTCTGTCTCATACCTGATTTCTGTAATAAGGATTATTTGAATGATAAATGATAACTAAAGATCAGAGCTACCAATCTCTTCCCTTCCTCCTTTTCCTCCCTTCATGCTCCCTTTTTGTTCCTCCTCTTCCCTTCCTCCCTCCCTTTCTCGTTGCTTCTTCTGTTGGTCACTCTAAATCAATGTAGAGTGAATATTATGGTGAATCAAATCACTCCTTTCTCTTCTCTAAGATTAAGTAAGGGAGTTACTGGAAAGAAAGGGAAAGATAGGAAGATGGAAGGAAAGAAGGTTTGGGGTTTCTCTATTACTAGATTAATTCTGTATAAATGGAGGTTTTGATTCTTTGGACATCATCCCCCAGAAATCCCTTAGTATTTTCCCCAAATTCCCTTTTCCTGCATCCCCACGGTTTGCATGATTGTATTTAAGTGGCTGTAACTCCTCTCTCTTCCTCTTTTGAACCTGCGACAGGGCTGAAGTCAGGCAGTTCTTTTATTTATTATTAATAAAACTTTATAAAATATATTTAGTTATTGGTTATTGATTTTAAAACCCACAGTTTGGCAACCATGAGGGATTACGAATTCTCAAAAAAATTTGAGCAGTTTGCCTTACAGTAAAGATAGTAAGTTTTCCCAGTCGCTGCCCACCATGAGGTCCAGTGGTGGGTGTGCCTGTGCTCATGACCCACCCTTCTACCTGTGCATGCCACTGCCTGCTTTTTCTCCTGTCCATATGCTTGGCCAGCATTCCTCAATGCTCTCCACCCAGTTTGGAGCCTCCTTTTGTGGTAACCAGAACTGCCACAAGAGTCTGCCAATCCCAGCCATTTTTTTTTCCAGAGGGTGAAGTATAAAAATCTTTCTGCCCCAATCCCTTTCCAACCTCCATGTGTGTGTTTCTAGCCTACCATAGCTATTTTTCAGCACAGAGAAAAGAACCCCACACCTTCGAATTTTCAAGCAGATTTTTTTAAAGCTGATCCTGGACTCCTAGTTTAGAATACTGTTTCTAAAGGTTTTTCATAAGGAGTGCAGTTAGTTCTAAATCTGTAGATTTAAACTCAGTTTGGGGGAATAAGCTTGATTTTTTCCCCTCTTTCTCTTGATCCAAAACACTAAGGAGAAGCATTTTATATGCAAATATGGTATTGTTTTCCCTCACATTTTGCTTCTTTATGTTTACTCTTTAAACAAACCCCATTCAGCATCTTTTAGGAAAAAATGTATTGCAAAGCATGCTTGAAACTTTGAAACAACAGTTTTGAGTTGGTAGAGCTAAAAAGTTCAGTTTGGATCTGCTTAATTCTTATCCTGGGACTTTTTATTTTCATTGAAGATTTCCCACTTTATTTCCCTCTCCTCAAGAATATACCACAAGCTAGGCTGCTTATACTACAAACCAACCTGAAATATTTTGACAAAATTCTAAAAGTCCCAACTTCTCTCAAAGTGCAGAGTAGAGATTCTACCCTTCACTTCTTTGAGGAAATTTAGACCTCTGACAAACGAAATATAAGGGGAGGGGAAGGAAACTTTAAAAGAGATCTGGAAGTTTCTTGCTAACTATTTGAGTTTATTCTCCTTCTATAATAATGAACAAGTCTATTGGAATTGGTGAAAAGGATTTTGACTGCACTGCCTGCCTGTACCTTTATTTATATCATTGTATTTTCTGATTGCTTTAAGGTTTAATTTTTTTTGTTTATCTATACTAATCTAGTCAATACCTTTCTGTAATACTTAATCATTTTAAGCTACTATGTTTTGCCTATATTGATCTTTAATTTGTACCTTGCCTCTGCTGAAGAACAAAATATCACTGTATAAGCCCTTGTCACTAGATCCATCATAGATCACATGTTGCCTTTGTTAATTGTCACATAGATGATGATGGATGGATTTCAACAAAACTGGTTAAGTTATATACAAACTTTAGAGAATTTAATAAGCTAAAAATTTCATTGTAATTTTAAGGAATCTTCAGAAATGATTTAATTAACTAGTAGTGGATGATTATATATATATATGTATATATATATATATCATAAAGAATGTTGTATTAAAGGTAGAGAAACAAAGAAATATCAGAAATATCCCTACCAGTGTGTTTATATGTAATCAGGAATCCAGAAAAAGAGGTCCTGCAAAACTCTTCATTTTAATTTACTTCCATAATAATCTAGATTTCTTGATGATGTTCTAGACCAAATAAGTTTTACTTTGTTTAAAAATATGTTTGCCAAGGTTGAAAGATTTGCTACATCTTTAAAAATTGTGACAAATATCCATAAGTTAATAGTATTTTTATGTCATACAGCAACTTATTTGAAATATGGTAGTGGGTTTGTTTGCTATTTTAATTAACTGGGCTTTTATGAATTTCAGGGAATTTGGTACTTCTTTGAATGCACATTATCTACTGTATTACTGTTTTATTCTGAAAATTATTTTATACTCGCACAAGGCTGACACAGTGTGTCACTGATTTTAAGCTATATATTATTTTATTTTTAAAACTTTTTGATTATTGTTTTTCCTTGCACGTGCAATATAGTATCTGAATTTTATTTTTTTCTCTCTTTTTTGTATTTGAAGCACATGTCATCAGTATTGAGAAGATTTTTCTTTTATTTTTATTTTGCAGTAATATGTTTTAAATACATTTGTTCTAATATTAATGCATACCCCAAAAGGTTTAGACTATAAAAAATGATGCCCTTGATTGTTTAAAAAAATTATGGGACTTTGCTTAATGATTCTGTCTGATTCCAGGACAAGAGACTACCAAAAAAAGAAAAAGAGAGAGAGTGAGACATTTCACAGTGCCAAAGAAGCACAAAGCTAAACTGCATAGTGTCAATTGAGCACAAGGTCAAAGAGACCAACCAATCCCATTGAGATTGATGAAAATTTTGAGCCAAGACAAGAAGATTTGAACTTCTTTGGGGTTCGAGGTTGTGGCTGTTTAACATGTGTTAAAGGCAGGTCTCCCTTGTCCCACATTCTACCAACTATCTCAAATTTGGCTTCTACCTGGCTCCTATAATCTAGTCCCTTTTCTATCTTTCATGGTGTGTCAAACTTTTCTATAGTCCTGGCTATTGATTGGGTAAATACATAATTGCTTAAATCATTTAAATTGGACCCTGATTCAAGCACCTATTATAGAGTTGTTTTTCCTTTACTTAGATTTTCTTAGAAATAAGACTTTTACTTTTGAATTTCATCCACAAGTTATTTTTTTCTTTTATTTGGATTTTTCATATTTTTTATTTTCTTTTGCAAACTGATTCATATACTTTATAACTCAGCCATTCATCCCCTAGTGATGCCTGTGTTTGTTATTATTCACCTCAGGGGACCAAGTTATTGTTGTGAACTTTGATTTAAATTTGAGCAATTTTAGGATAAGAAACTTGTTACCTCCCATAATTCATAATGCACCATGAAGTTAGATGCCTGCAGAGACCACATGCTGCCCCAGAAGATCCAGAGTGAACTTTGGGATGTGAATTGAACTATGGGGGTTTGAAATGCCTTTGTTTGGAATATATACTCTTATGCCAAAGCGGACTGCCCCCAAATTGGCTTTTTGTCAATCTAGTAATCATTGAGTTTGTTCTCTTTTCCTTTTATCCACAAATTATTGCGATTTTAAGTTGATTATGTATGCATGATCCTTTTGGGGTAACTGGTTCCCCAATAGGATCACAGGAAGGTTACGCATAAATGGAGATTTTGAGCCTTTGTACTTCATCCTCCAGAATTCCCTTAGTATTTTCCCAAAATTCACTTTTCCTGCATCTCCACAATTTGCATGATTGTATTTAAGTGGCTGTAACTCCTCTCTCTTCTTCTTTTGAACCTGTGACTGGGATGAAGTCAGGCAGTTCTTTTGCTTTAGTTATTATTAATAAAAAAAATTTAAATATAATATTAAGTTATTGGTTATGAATTTTAAAACCCACAATTCCTAGGTTGGATGATGGTGGAATATAGTTCAGATATGGGAAAATTAGATAACAGGTCTGGAAATTTAGTCACTATAACAAAGTGGAGAAATCAGAGAGAACTGAACTTTTGTCCTTTCTTTCTGTACCCAAGCCAAGAGACCCTTCTTCCTTCTTTTCTCCTAGGCAAAAAGATCCTTCTTCCTTTCTGGCTCCAAGGCAAAGAGACCCAGATTTCAGTTTGTCTCCTCCTTTCTCAACAATCTTTTCTGGTCACCATTCCAATCAGACTATTCTCCTTGAGTTACAGCTCAGCAGCCCCAACTTCTCCCAACTTTTCCTATTTTTCTCTTTTCCACAACATTACATATCCCCCCTATAGCCTTTGTAAAGGATGAAACCAGCATCCTGTATTGAGGTTACTTACCTTTTAGATATATCTTGTCAATTTTCTATCTAATTCTTAACCCTATAATATGTTAACATTCCTTTACCCTCCCAAATTAATAAATCCTAATCTATCTTAACTATTCTATCTAATTCCATGCTAAGTCTGGGTATAGGAAAATGGATTAGGAACATAGGAATTTTACATGAATATAGTTTTTTGAACATAATAACAAACCATGTAACAATTTTAAATAATTTCAATGGTATTTTGAATATGTAAATGTCTTAACTCCTAATGTCGATAAGTTCTACAAATTAGATTTCCTTTCACATTGTATTCATGTGTAGCATGTGTATGTATATAAGTGAAATTAACACAAGTCTTACAAGACTTCATGCCCAAAAGTCCAAAATTTCAAAGTCCTTCCATGTCTTTTGATGTTGATTTTAGAAAATTATGTTTCTTGGTTTTTTCATCTGTGCTGGATATCTTTGTTGTCAGTTGTCAACTCTTGATTGAAGTCCTGTGCTCTTTAACATTCACAAATATACTGGAACAATCAGGAACATGCATGCATGTAAGGTTTTACACATGCATGTATGAAAGATTGACATTTTTCATTGTACATGGAAGAAAGATATGAATTCTTCATGAGTGCTTGTCAGTATTCATGAGTTATTCTTCATGTGTGGAAGTAAGCTTTTCATATGATGATCTTCATGAGTGGGTGTATGTAGTATAAGTTCTTAGATTTATGTTAAGAATATGAATTTGAAGTTTTCATATTTTTTGATGTTTGAATTTTCACAAGGGGATTTATTGTTTGCTCTCTTTGATGTTCATGTTAAGATATGTTGACTTTTGAAGTTTCCTAGAGATAAAATTTTGATATAATGTATTCTGTTTGGTCATAGAGTCATGTTTTCATGTGAAATAACTTTGTTATTTGCTTTTCTGTTACTATTGTTGGCAGAGAGTTTGTATAAACTATGTAGAGATTTTTCTTTGGAGCTAATTTTAAAAATGTCTGTTTTTTTCTTTTCTGTCTGTTTTACTGTCTATGTTCCTATCAAGAGCTGTTTTATTTGCTTTTTTTTTGCTGTTTAAAGTAATTGGCTTTTATTTGAAAATAGGAGTTGGGAAAGGGAGAACATTTTATTGGAAGCAAAGATGTACTCCTGGATATTACACTTAAACACCACTCAAAACGTGATCATAAAGCAAGTGGCATCTGTTTTCGCTTTTGCCCATCACTAAAAACAGCTTAGCTGTAGAGCTGAAAGTCCAGATCGCATTTAGATAACACTTTCTCTGTTTCCAGAGGTTAAGACTGCTCTCCAACAAATGGGGCAAGTGGAATTTTCAGATAACCAACGGTCGATGCAGTGAACATGGTACTCATGAGAACAAGGCAGTTTTCGAAGCTTGTTGCCTTCGGTGTACTCGGTAATGCAAACACTACAGGTTTTCAGTGCATTGCTCTCACCAAAATTTCGCATGGCCAGGTTGTCAATCTGTTCTTTGGTGAGTCCTCTTGGTTGGTCATCATCCTCCTCATTCAAGAGAAAAAACTGAGCCAGACTAAGGAAGGGCAAAGAGTCACTTTCTTCAAATGTGACCGAATTTCTATCTGTATCCCTATCCCTATTCCGACTTTCCCGTCTAATGCCCGATGAGCTTCCTTCGTTGCTACCATCGTATAACTCAGAGTTGGTTTCTAAACTTTCAATGCTAGAGCTGCTACTGCTACTGGCACCTCTTCCACCAGTACTAGTACTGGAACTAACGCCAGATGTACCAATACCGCTACGACCCAGTCCTGGGTTTTGAAGATCTGGATCGTCAAGGGTTGGACTTAAAGATGGACCACCTGACTCTGTGTCACTATCACTGTACATGAAGTAGCTTAATTCACCAAAACCAGTCATTATCTGTCTCAGCATTGTCTGAATTGCAACTGAAGTAGTCTCACTTAATCCTGTATTTAAGATTCTACGAATAGGTATTCTGATAGTGCTGACATAAGTTCTTACTTCTGCTCTTTCTGATCTTGAAAATGTACGCCTGAACCCTCCACGTTCACTTTCATAAGTGATGGTGTTATTTGGTGACTGAGATCTTGACCGAGTCCTACTAGCTATACTGTCTCTCTGCCTATATTCCCCTGGATGAACTCTTCTCACTTGAAGACACAGAACTATACTTGGAGGTCTCTGACCAGGAGCTAGACTTTCATTACTCCCACTGGTCTCCGATGAACCTGATGCCCGAGGGATATTTCTCATCTCAGAAGCTGAAAATGAAATTGCATTTTCATTGGTCAGTTCACTTCCCATCATGTGTTGTCTCGATGTCACATGTTGCCTTGTTCTACAACTCCCCTCAGCCTCATTTACCACAGAATGTTCAAAAGTCTGAGATGTGATATTATGATGGGCTCTTCGGGGAATCTCAGTTACTGAAATCAAAGATGACCTACTTCTATTGGTTCTAGCTCGGATCCTCCGTTGCTCTGGACTCCTGCTTCTGGCCCTTCTCTTACCTCTGGGAAGAGGAGCTTCTTCGGTTAATTCCTCAAGGATACTTCTTTCAGATCCATGTGGCCTGATAAATGGAGACTCAGCTCTTGGTGTTTCAATGTCACTTGGGTTACTACTATTTTCGGTATCTTCCCTGATGGAAGGCTCTGCAGATAGATCGTTTTCGTTCTCTGAATTTGGAGGTCCCATTACAGTTCACATTTCTTTCCAAACTGAATCTAAAGTCACCACTATTTGGATTAGTCCGGCTCACTGCTCTCCAAGACTGATTTCCTCTCTGTCCACTTCTTGTTGTATTTCCAGTCTGTCGGACTGAATTAAGCCAGTCAATGATGAAATCACTGTTAGAGATATCCTCAGCTGATTCTCTGTTGTCATCACTGTTTTGTTGTGGGGGACCTTCTTTAATCTGATGAAGTCGTCTTATTAATTCTTCTTCCATAATCTCACCTGGTGTTCCTAGCAAATTGTTATCCCTCATAAACCTATAATCAATTGTCTTCACTCAGATTATTTACAAAATGGTAGAATGCCTCTTCTCAATCCAAGCCATCCAGCTGACACCTGCGTTGAGCTTCAGATGGATGCATACTGCCTTTATCATTAGAATCTGAGTTTTCCATTTTGATGAATGAATGGAAAAATTACCTTTGGAAATAAGAGGTCAAGGTAACCTAAGCATCATTCACTTGCCACAACACTCGATGCACTTTGCTTTTCTTTCCTCCAAGCTCCAAATTTGAGGGTCGCTGCTGGACTGCGACTCCCTTGCGAGGTGTCCGGCGGCTGTTCCCACCTCCTGCCACCGTCCTCTGAGCCTGGTTGAGAAGACTCAGTGGTAGATGTTGGCCACTACCCTGCACGTCGCTCAGGCGGCCATTTCCTTCTCCATTGTTCCCAGGGAACCGCCGGAAATGACTCCTTTTTTTGTTGTTGTTTTTGCTGTTGCTATGAAGTCCGTTTTTGTCACCTTGGGCACCACCAGTTTCTACGAGCTCGTAGTCTGTGTGTCCTCCAGGGCTACGCTCCAGAACCTCAGGAGACTTGGATATCGCAAGCTTGTCCTACAGATTGGAAAAGGAAGAGTGGTGCCAGACTCCTTTGCTTCTACAACTTTTTCCTTGATTGTTTACAAGTACAAGAATTCCTTGAAAGAGGACATTAAGAGAGCAGATCTCATCATTAGCCATGCAGGTGCGGGGAGCTGCTTGGAGGCCCTGGAAGAAGGGAAACCTTTGGTGGTAGTTGTAAATGAAAAGCTAATGGACAATCACCAGTTAGAGCTCGCCAGACAGCTACACAAAGAAGGTTATCTTTTCTATTGCTCATGCAGCACCCTTCTTGAGCTGTTAAGTTCAGTGGACTTATCATCATTGAGGCTCTTTCCTCCTGGCAAGCCAGAGATGTTCTCTGAGGTTTTGGATAAAGTTGTGGGGTTTGAAAAATGAATGCCAGGTTCTCAGCAATTTTAGTCAACCCATCTGAGAACCCATACTCACACACCTCTAGAAACCTTCCTAGGAAATGCATGTCTTTAATGTATTTTTGCAAGACAATTTGCCCTTAATAAATTTTCCACGTCTGATGGATGCACCAAAAAAAAAAAAAGCAAATGTTTTTCCTAAGGGGATCTGTGACATATAGCTATTTAAAGAATTAATCTTTCCTTGTGGGTTTTCATATAGATCTGTGTGTGTTTTCAAATCATTTACAGCTCCATTAATCTCATGTGAAAGAGTAACCATGTCTGTTGTCATTTGTACTCCCATGTTTTTTCTTTATTTTAACATGTGCAATGCTCTCTTGTCTGTTCTTTGTTTTGTCTTTAATAGATTTCCATTCATAGAGACTGGTGCTGGTTATTGCTAGGGCTATTTGTGTTGTTGATTATGATGGGTTATTTGTTTCCACTGTCATATTTATGTATCTTCATTTATGTTATGACCGCATTGTCATTTCTTGTGAGATATCTGAAACTATGAGGTAATATCTTCATGGCATACTCTCCCTCTCTTCCTTCCCCTGATAGACATTTATTTTTAGGATGAAGGTTGAGAGAATGGGTAACCTGTTTCAGTTCTCGTCTATAACTTGATGTTAAAGTTTTTTTTTTTTATAACAAATTCATCCAATGTGAATAGATGCTTCAATAGCATCCTAGGTGTTTCCCACCTTCCATTACTGTGTGTTTGTATTTGTCATTGTTATGAAGTTGGAGTTTGCTACTAAAAGTTTAGGGGTTTTCTTGTGATTAAATTCCTTAGTTGTTCCTTTGCAAGAATATTTTTTTTCTTTTTATACCTAAGACTAGTATTTATTCTCACAAGGTTTTGTGTGGTATGTTACCCCATGGAACTCAAACTAATCTTGGTTTCAATCTTTCTCCACAGATGGTATTTGTCATGTTTTTGAAGTGAGAGAATATTTGTGAAATTATATATCTATCTCCCCTCTGGTTTGTTCTTTAATATGTTTCTTGCCATTAATAATCACTATCTGTATTTGCCATGTAATTCAATTTCTTTATAAGTTCTTCATAACTATTAGCTCCTAATCTAGAAAACAGTCCCTACATTGATAAAGAACTTCTTCTGTCCCCAAAGATCTCATAATCATCATCATATTCACAATATTTTAATTGTTCTGGGTCCAGGTATTCACTTTGCTCATTTGTATCCCACACATACCAATCTCTGTCAACTTCCTCATAAAGCTTGTAAAACTCATAGGGTTCTTGTTCTTGATCACTGTTTTGTTCTATTATTATTACAACATCTGATATTTCTTCTAGATCTGATTCTGATTCTGGGTCACTGAATTCTGTAATCCTTATGTTTTTCACTGGATTTTGTTCAGTACCATGTAAACTTGTGACAGATATTAACTGGTTTCTGTTTTGATCTAACCCTGTGTCACTGGCTTTTATCTTCCCCAAATCTGTTTCTGGTTGTTTCTCATTAATAAACTTTGGATTCTTGTTTTGAGGTGATAAACATGATTTTATGGGGTTAACTGCTTCTTAGAAATATGCAATGCTGTTACTAAAATTCATAGGTTCTACCCTATCATCAGGATGAAGTTTTTATTTATTTTCACTCTCTTTTGATTGTGTAGAGATAGAAACCTTTCCCTCTATGATGTTATCTTCTGAGAATACATTTAGTACAGTTGCATCTTCCCCTGTATCACTGGGATGTGTGTATTTATTATTCCCCATTGTACTCCATACATATGATTCTTTTTTTGTGTGTAGCTATTGAATTTATTGTTATTCAATCACTCTGCACTGCTTTGCTACCTTCTGCCAGTTGTATGGTTGAACTAATTAAATCTTCATGATTTAAATCATTTCCTATGAGATCTTCATCTAAGTTTGATTGTACTTTATCCTCTACTTCATTGGAAAATGAATTTTAATCATATCTATGGCTAATATCCTATAGTTTTACTTGGACAGACCACCCCCCTCCATTTGGAATGTTGGTTTCATGCCTGTTATTTGAATACTTGGCTGTTCTATCAGTTACTAAGTTTTGCATTCTATTCATCTTTTCAAATTTAACTGCTACTATACCTCTATTACTTTGAATATGATTATTATTTTCAAATGTAATGTCAGCTTCATTTTCATTAAATTTTGTATTTTCAAATTAGTCATTGTAGGATGAAAACTTTTAGCTTATGGATTCAAACTAGATGTTTTTCCTAAGGGGATCTATGACATATAGCTATTTAAAGAATTAATCTTTCCTTGTGGGTTTTCATATAGATCTGTGTGTGTTTTCAAATCATTTACAGCTCCATTAATCTCATGTGAAAGAGTAACCATGTGTTTTGATTTTCTGCTATGGTTATTTTGCTGCAGGGAATTGACATTTTATTTCTTTGAATCTGTCACTAGATCCTGTTTGAGTTTATGTGAATTTTTCTGACTCCTTCTTGTACAAAATTCATCCCGTTTCTAATCTGCACTGAAAATAAGTTTTCTAAGTATGTTTTGACTTGCTTTCTACTTTTCTCATGAGTGGTTACTATACAGTTTCACTCTAAGTCTCCCATCTCAGTCTGTATTTGAGCAATGGTGTGTTTAATTTCTTCATCAAGTTTTTTTTTCACTTGTCTCTACCTTTCATTTGATCTTTTACTTGGCTTGCACTTCTCAGCACTCACAGATTCAATTTCTTGCATCACCTGTTCATTGTTTCTTTTTTTGTTTTCTCTTTAGCTTTATAGCAGCCTATCTTCTACTAATTTTCATTTCTCTATCTCCATGCACCAAACTAAATACACTATAGTCCTGGCTTCATAATTGTATCTTAACTATTTATACATATTTGGACTTAGTCCCTGCATTGATAGCTTCTCTTATTTCCTGAAGATTTGCTGCATGCTGACTTGATTTTATAGAGCAGTGGTTACAGCATGTATTTTTCTGCTTATTATATTTGTTTTAACTTGTGAGTACTTGTTGTTAACTTCATATTCTTTTTGAGAAAACTGTCTTTGGACAGGTGTCCAGTTTTATGACAGAAAAAGCATTACCTGGTCTCTCTCTGAATTTTTCTTTGTTGATAAACAGGTTTTGTGTCTGTTCTAACCATGTTTAAAATTTTGATTTCCTGTATCTCCTTGCCCTTCAGTTTTTGTTCTGATTCATGCAACTTCTGCTTTAATTCAGATAACTGCCTATTCTGATCTGTGTGATTGTCAAAAATTTATGATGCAGAGTTTCTCAGCTCTGTCAAATTTACTGCATCATATCTTGGAAAGTAATGTTTGAAGAAATTTCTAATGTGTGGTGTGCAACTTTCAGAAATTGTCTCCTAACATGAGGCATAGGCTAGTTCATCTCTTTCTCTATGCCCATGATAGCTTTGGCTACCTCAGAAAGGTGATCAATAAATGTAGCAGGATGTTCTCCCTTCTCTTGCACCATCTTATCAAATTTTCCCCAAGCATTTGGCTTGGAGCAGCACATCTTAATGGCTTGGAGCAAGTCCTCCCTGCATTTCCTCAGGTAGGTCATGCTAATGGGATTAGAGAAGTCAAAGTCCTCTCTTTTCTCCTCTGTTGGCCAGCTTGTCAAGGTGCTTTCTAATATTGTTCTATCAATAAATTGGTGATGTTCATGGGGGATAAAAAGTTCTGCCAGAAGAAATTCAGCATCTTCAAATGTGGGCTCAAAAATTCAGAAAGCCCTTTTTAATTCATTATGGAATCTATGGGGCTCAGATATGAAATTTGGAAACCTTTTCTTTATGGCATATATTTCTTGAACAGTAAATTGCTCATGAACTTTGGAGTGCAGCACATCAGCTGATCTTAGTAATATCTTTTAGTGGAAGGATTTTTTCAGCCTCTTTGTTTGCATTGGTTTCTTTGTCATTGTCATTTCCCTGTGCACTTGACTTTGTTTTCTTGGTCTTTCATTCTTTATCCTTAGCTGCATTGTCTGCATGACCCTTTCCCTTATCCTTTATCTGATCTAGCCTTTTTGCCTTTAAGAATGCCTCAAACATGTTCTTCACCGATATTTCCAGATTGGTATCAACTACCATGATCTGTGCTGTCTTTGGAAATACACATCTATAAATATTCTTTATATAGGTGAGGATTTGTATTGCAGCCATGGTGGTAGGGGCATATGCACTGATGATTGTGGCATACCGGTATTTGCTGAGAGGCAAACGGATCTTCATGAGCCTCTCACTGATGCCCACAGGCAAGTCTGGCAGCTGTTTGAGCAAACTGGTCTTGATAGCCAGGCCAACACCATGGATTCTGTCTTCATTTGTGGCTCTACCTTTCCAGAAGAAGGTGTATCCAGTGGTGGATTTGCTGAGTGATCCCTCTTCTGGTAAGCATGTTTCACTTAATGCTGTGATGTCGATGTTATATCGCACCAGTTCTTTACCGATTAGAGCTGTTCTTCTCTCAGGTCTTGGGGTATTCTCTCTATCAAGTAATGTTCTGATGTTCCATGCTCCTAGTAGGAGTTCTTTGTATTTTGTTTCTTTTGATTTCGACCGCTTAAAGGAATGACCGCCAGCCGCGGTGTGCTGACTGGGTGTTTGTAGGGCAGGCAATGTTTGGGACACCTTTTCTAGTCCCCTTCCTTGATTAGGGTGAGCAGTGCTGTCCTAGAGAGGGCTGCTCAGTTGCCCAGGATGCTGCCGAACATCCCTGCTGCCCTATAGGGCCGAGTGACTGGTCCATGGGCCACCTACATGCAGGATCGTGACTACAACTGCCAGTGGTCACCTCCACCTGTTGCGTCGCCACTCCCCCATTGCCACAGGTCTTGAAAAGGGTGGACGGGGTTAGGATAGATGAGTGTGCACAAAGATACTTGTGCGTGAAGGAGATTTAAGTGGAAAAGTTGATGCACAGAGACAGTCCCACTCTGTCGGCGGTGGAAGCCTGAGACCAGTGGTACGAAAAGTTGTTACACCTGGAGACTTCCTCAGCTGCATTGGATGGTCCTGTTGTCTTTTGTGCTCCAACACACCCTAAGCACTCCACAGTGCTTTGCTGTGTCGCCATCTCAGCCATTGAACCTTTTTATTGGTTTCTTCTGCCTGTTCTGCCGAAGCAGTCTTCACATGCTGGGTGAGAAAAGCCCTGATTCACCAGGGGTCAACGACCTGATGGCTACCCTCACAAGGTTTAGCCAGCCTGTCCAAGCCATTGCCCAGGGTGTGGCTGCTGCCGCATGCTAGCAGCTACTGGGAGCCACAAGTGAGAGCTGGGTGTCAGGTGGGGTTCAGAGGCTGGAGAGCTGCCCTAGGAGGGCATGACAAGCCCTCCATACCAGAGATACTACCCCTCCCTGAACACCCCATACACCCCTTGTGAGGGTAGCCATCGGGTCATCGACCCCTGATGAACCAGGGCTTTTGGGGTGTATACAATACCATACAAATGTATTGCAGCCATAACAATAATGTAAACCTGTGTCAGTATTTGTCATAGTATGGTGTCTTTTTGAAAAGGCATGTTTAATATGAATGTTGCGGTGTTAGTCATATATCCCACAGAATCTAAAATTATAGCTGTCATTGTACTATACTGGATATTGTATATCCAATATCCTGCAATGGCTGCCAACACTACCTTCCCACAGAAAATTTACTTAAACTTCTTATCTTCTTATTGGCTTCCTATGTTAGCTGTGAGTACAGTCTGTTCAGGATTGTGGATACAGTCTGTTCAGGGTGCCAAATTGTAATAAGGATTATTTGAATGATAAATGATGACTAAAGATCAGAGCTGCCAATCTCCTCCTTTCCTCCATTTCAATCCTTCACCCTCCCTGTTTATTCCTCCTCCTTGCTTCCTCCCTCCCTTTCCCGTTGCTTCTTCTGTTGGTCTCTCTAAATCAACTCAGAGTGAATAGTATGGTGTATCAAATAAATCACTCCTTTCTCTTCTCTAAGATTATTGGAGAGAAAGGGAAAGATAGAAAGATGGAGGGAAAGACAGTTTTGGGTTTCCCTATTACTAGATTAATTCCTAGGTTGGAAGATGTGGAATATAGTTCAGATATGGGAAAACTGGATAAGAGGTCTGGAAATTCAGTCACTATAGCACAGCAGGGAAGGCAGAGAGAGCTGGACTTTTGTCCTTCTTCCATTCTGTCTCCAAGGCAAAGATACCCAGATTTCAGTCTGTCTCTGCCTTTCTCAACAGTCTTTTCTGGTTACCATTCCAATTAGAATGTTCTCCTTGAGTGACAGCTCAGCAGCCCCAACTTCTCCATCTCTGTTGCAAACTTTTCCTATTTTCTCTTTCCCACAACATTACACTTTTCCTTTTCCTGTTACAAGTGTATGTGATCTGTCTTTGGACCAAATCTTCCCCATCATTCCCAAGAGCCACACAAAATTACCCATCAGTGACATAAGCAATTCTTTTAATGGGAGATATAGATAAATAATATACAAAGAAACTGGCAATAGAAACTGCTTGATTGTTCCACTTACTTCATAATATCATTTAATTGTTTTGTTAACCATAAATTGATATAGAATGGTAATCTATTGTGGTGAGGAAAATAGTTTATAAACTCTCATAATTTGTCTATGAAAATATATATTATATATGTCTAAACCTTTGCCTCATTAAATTCCTTTACTTATATAGGGACAACTAGAGGTAAAGGAAGTAAATATCTGCAGTTTTGCTTCAAAATAGGGAAATTACCTGATAAAAGAGTGACCTAAATAAGTTACCTAAACAACCTGAAAACAGACTGTGAACAACCTGTTATTGTAGCAATTGAAAAGTTGAAATGTCTGAGGAAATAAAGATTTGATTTTATGAACATATTGATTTATTATTCAATGAATGCCAACTGCTTAACAGATTTAGACCAGATTCCTTCTTCAGGTTAGGACTAGACTGAATATAGAAGGAGCAAAGTATTATACATTAAAAAAGTAATCAAATGAGGTAAATTAATTAAAAGGAAATAATAAAAATCATTAGTTGGTCTGATTTCTATTTGGAGGAAAGTTGGAAGAGGTAAAATGGACTGGTAAAATTCCCAATAATCAGAAAAAAAGAGATGCCTTATTCTTCCCAAGTTCCTGGAAACAATAAAAAAGCATGAAAACAATAACTGATTGATCAGTACAGGGTCAGTTTTCAGATAAGACATATGAGAAGTACAATTGCAAAAATATTCCTTGACTCAATCTTAGGATCAGACTTGACTTTTTGTCAGCATAACCTTAGACATCAATAAGGGTGCTATACTAGTTTGAAACAATGTAATACAGTTTTCTCTCAATTCCCACAATTGAATAAAGTTTTCTTACAAGATAGAAGTTGGACTAGACCCATAATTGAATAGAAAGGTAAGTGAGCTAATTCCAGAATTGAGGCCCTAGATGGATTTAATGTGGCTCATTTAATTCCAATAATTAACCATTCGTGATTTCAAGCCTTTCGATTCCCTCATTATGATTACAAGTTACTGGCAATTGGATAAAGGTAACAATTGGATTTATTGGCCTATATAAAAAGCAAGCTTTTTCCAATTCTCAGTGAGCTCTGAAAAAAGACTTAACTCTTGAGGAAATACTCAAGTCTGAGTTCTTAAGGATGCTCCAAGGACTTGATCTTCTCCTATTCCATTGTACTTATTGTTGTGACATCCAAAGAGGAGGGCAGAAAGGAATTCTTTTTTTCTTATAATCTCCAAAGGCAATGACCTCTTAAATTATGGGCAGATGACCATATGAGAAAGATATTTTACATGCCATCTGAGAGGGAGATTCCAGTATATTGATTCTCATACCCTAGAATTCTGTGTAAAAGATGGGGATTTATGAATTTCACAGTGAGTATTATTTTCAAATCTAGTTTTTAAGCAAAGAATGGCTATTTCTAAGGAAGAACCAACTTTTAAAGTTGCCTTTTTAGTAATTAATATAAGTAACTTCACATGTTCTAGACATTGGATCTTCAAGGGAGAGATAATATCCTGTTTCTCTGAGGAGCAGAAAGAAGATGATGTTTCCCATGTAGCATCCTACTCAGAGCAGAGTCACTAGTTCAGCAGTCAGATGATGCAATCAGTGGAGATTATAGCTAAACAGTATCCAGCAGTGATCTCTAAAGTGACATATAGTGAATACTTCAAAATCAAAGTCAAAGGGAGCAATATGAGGATATCAGCAGCTTGCATGCATGAATATTATGTAATATATAAGAATTATTACTCAAGTTGCTAATAATAATTTCCATCTCCCTTGCAGGACCACTTTGATTTCTTCATTCTTTATCTTTTTTCTATCTTTTTTCTATCAGGCTGCCAAAGAAGGAAGGAATCCGCCTAAGACATAAACAGATTGGATCAAAATACATCAAGATTGACTCTTTTACTTCCAGCCTAGATGAAATAGGGAAACTTAGTTCAATAAAAAGACAACAAAAGAAAACAAAACAAAACAAAACAAAAAAACCCTGCTAAAACTTACACTGAATTCTACTGACAGAACCTAGAGTCACTATCATCACAGGTTATTGGCTATTGGATAAAGGTAAAATTTGGATTGGTCTGTCTACATACAAAGCAGGCTTTCAGGCAAACTTGTTTTTTTTTTGTTTTGTTTTGTTTTGTTTTGTTTTGTTTTGTGGTAGATTGTCTGGTGCTAAATCTTTTATGCCTTTATCCTTTGGTTCATGACTTTAGTGCTCTGTACTTTTTTTTTCTCATTCCTGAAACAGTTCTGTAAATGTCTTTTCCATTATCTGCTGATGATTTTCATTTGGCTTTATCTTCATTTTTCTCTCTTGAGTCTACAACTACCTTCTCTTTTCTTCTTTCTTCTCTCCTCTACGATGTCTGAAATTAATAATGCCTTTCTTCTTCCTTTACCTTTTCCTTTTCTCATTATGGTTACTCTATTTATACAAACTTCTTTCATTTGTTTTTGGATTTTCACAGTTCCTGTTCTACCTTCTTCACCTTTTCCCACCCTCTGTGTTCTTTTCTTTTTTCTAATTTTTATTTTTAATTTCATACATTGTTCCTTGGTTACAAAAATCATTTTATTTCCCTCTCTCGCTTCCCCCAACCCTCCCATAGCCGATGCGCTGTTTGACTGGGTATCGCCTGTGTTCTTGATCAGAACCTCTTTCCATGTTGTTGGTATTTGCAATAGGGTGGTCATTTGGAGTCTATTTCCCCATTCATACCTCCTTCGACCCATGTCATTAAGCTGTACTTTTTCTTTAGTGTTTTTACTCCCACAGTTTTTCCTCTGGATGTGGATAGTGTTTTTTCTCCTGTACCCCTCTAGGTTGTTCAGGGTCATTGCATTGCCACCAGTGGAGGAGTCCATTACCATCAATTGTATGACAGTGTGTCAGTCTCTGTGTATCATGTTCTCCTGGTTCTTGTAAACCTTAAAATTTCACACACTTATGAATGTTAAAAATTTTACTCCACATTGAGGAATCCTCCAATTCCCTACTTGAAATAATTCCCTACCAGATAGTGAGAACTCTACTTGAATGTGAAAACTCCTTGCTATGGGAGTATCCCTACTCCACCAGTACTTAAGACTGCTTTAGGGCAGAGAACTCCTTGCTAAACAATGAAAGTACTTGAAAACCATACTTATAAAGGAAAGGAGTTCTTTGAGCCATGGCTATTTTTGGAATTGATACAATGGGATAGTAGGTGCCTATAAAGGTGGGGCAACTTGTAAACTACTTAGACCTAAAAGGTGAAAACTTACTCAGAGGTTTTCTCTTAATGAAATTAGTTGACACAGCAGCATTTTTTTCTGACTTACTAAAGAGATTAATCTACTCAGCTGTGAATTCAAAATGGGCTGTCTTTTGAAAAACATCTACAGTGATTGGTAGATGGAAGAACTTAGGGGAGGTAACATAGGAGATTTTGCCCTTAAAAATAAGGAGCTCAGAGAAGAGCTGGAGGTCATTCTGAAACATTCAGATTGAGGAAGGACTGATTCTGAAACATTCAGATGGAGGAGGGAGCTG
The DNA here is from genome assembly GCF_027887165.1 of Monodelphis domestica. Lineage (NCBI taxonomy): Eukaryota > Metazoa > Chordata > Mammalia > Didelphimorphia > Didelphidae > Monodelphis > Monodelphis domestica. The sequence continues at coordinate 265,621,020 of NC_077229.1, forward strand.
GTGAAAGCAGCTGAGATGATGCTGTCCTGGTGTCACTAAAATCCTTGCTTAGGCAGACCTTGTGGTGAGTGTTAAAAGACTGACTGACTGATCTCTCTCTCTTAAGACTCAGGTCTAGGCCATATTGGCTTAAGGCCCTTCATACTTATTTCCCTTTTTTTCTCTCTTTCTCTTTTTTCTTTAATTCCACATTTGTATTAATTAAAATCTCTATAAAACTCAGTTGACTTGGGTATTTGAATAATTGGGAATATTTCCCTGGTGACCACTTTATATTTGATTTAAAAACCAAGACACTGTAGTGAAACATACTTTCTGAGGTCAAATTTACTCACCCTCTCTTATATCTATCACAATTTATATCTTCCACCATTTTAACTCATTACAGTTTATGGGATTCACTATTTTAAATCTCACATTCTGCTCCTCTCACTCTGCATCACTTCCTGGATGTTGTTCCAGTCTCTATGGAATCCCTCCACTTTATTATTCCTTTGAGCACAATAGTATTCAATTCCATCAACAACATATACCACAATTTGTTCAGCCATTCCCCAACTGAAGGGCATCCCCTCATTTTCCAATTTTTTGCCACCACAAAGAGAGCAGCTATGAATATTTTTGTACATGTATTTTTCCTTATTATCTCTTTGGGGTACAAACCCAGCAGCAAAATGGCTGGATCAAAGGGAAGACAGTCTTTTATCACCCTTGGGCATAGTTCCAGATTGTCCTCCAGAATGGTTGGATCAATTCACAACGCCACCAGCAGTGAATTAATGTCCCCACTTTGCCACATCCCCTCCAACATTCATTACTTTCCTTTGCTGTCATGTTAGCAAATCTGCTAGGTGTGAGGTGATACCTCAGAGTTGTTTTCATTTGGATTTCTCTGATTATAAGAGATTTACAGCACTTTTTCATGTGCTTATTAATAGTTTTATTTCTTTAACTGAAAATTGCTTATTCATGTCCCTTGCCCATTTATCAATTAGAGAATGGCTTGATTTTTTTGTACAATTGCTTTAGCTCTTTATAAATTTGAGTAATTAGACCTTCGTCTGAGTTTTTTGTTATGAAGATTGCTTCCCAGTTTGTTATTTCCCTTCTGATTTTGTTTACATTGGTTTTGATTGTACAGAAGCTTTTTTTATGTAGTCAAAGTTATTTATTTTACATTTTGTGACTCTTTCTAAGTCTTGCTTGGTTTCAAAATTATTTCCTTTCCAAAGATCTGACAAATATACTATTCTGTGTTCACCTAATTTACTCATAGTTTCCTTCTTTATGTTCAAGTCATTTACCCATTCTGAGTTCATCTTGGTGTAGGGTGTGAGGTGTTGGTCAAAGCCTAATCTCTCCCAAACTATCTTCCAATTTTCCCAAGAATTTTTATCAAATAGGGGATTTTTGTCCCCAAAGCTGGGGTCTTTAGATTTGTCATAGACTGTTTTGCTGAGGTAACTTACCCCAAGCCTATTCCACTGATCCTCCTTTCTGTCTCTTAGCCAGTACCAAATTGTTTTGATGACCACTGCTTTATAATATAGTTTGAGATCTGGGATTGCAAAGCCACCTTCCTTTGCATTTTTTTTTTCATTATTTCCATGGATATCCTACATCTTTTTTTCTTCCAAATGAATTTTGTTATTTTTTTTTCTAATTCAGTAAAGAAGCTTTTTGGAAGTTCACTGGGTATGGCACTAAATAAATAGATGTTTGGGTAGGATGGTTGTTTGTATTATGTTAGCTCTTCCCACCCATGAGCAGTTAATGTTTTTCCAATTGCTCAGATCTATTTTTAGCTGTGTGGAGATTGTTTTCTAGTTGTGTTTATATAGTTCCTCTGTTTGTCTCAGGAGATAGATTCCAAAGTATTTTATATTGTCTATGGAGATTTTGAATGGGATTTCTCTTTGTATTTCCTGCGCTGTGGTGGGTTTGAGATATATAGAAATGCTGATGATTTATGTGAGTTTATTTTGTATCCTGCTATTTTGCTAAAGTTGTTGATTATTTCCACTAGCTTCTTGGTTGATTCTCCAGGATTCTTTAAGTAAACCACCATATCATCTTCAAAGAGAGATAGCTTAGCCTCTTCATTGCCAATTTACATACCTTCAATTTCTTTTTCTTCTCTAATTGCTACTGCTAGTGTTTCTAGTACAATGTTAAATAATAGAGGTGATAATGGGCATCCTTGTTTCACTCCTGATCTTATTGGGAATGCATCTAGTTTATCCCCATTACAGATGAGGTTTGCTGATGATTTTTATGATGATGTTTATTATTTTTAGGAATGACCCTTCTATTCCTATGCTTTCTATTGTTTTAATAGGAATGGGTATTGTATTTTATCAAAGGCTTTTTCTGCGTCTATTGAGATAATCATGTGGGTTTTATTGGTTTGATTGTTGATATGGTCAATTATGTGGATGTTTTTCCTAATATTGAACCATCCTTGCATTCCTGGTATAAATCCTACTTGATCATAGTAAATGACCCTCCTGATCACCTGCTGGAGTCTTTTTGTAGTGTCCTGTTTAAGATTTTTGTGTTCATTAGGGAGATTGGTCTATAGTTTTCTTTCTTTCTCCATTTTTGACCTGCCTGGCTTTGGAATCAGTACCATGTTTGTGTCATAAAAGGAATTTGGTAGAACTCCCTCTTTGCTTATTATGTCAAATAGTTTATATAGTATTGGGGCTAGCTGTTCTTTGAATGTTTGATAGAATTCATTTGTGAATCCATCAGGCACTGGGGATTTTTCTTAGGCAGTTCTTTGATGGCCTGTTGGATTTCTTTTTCTGATACAGGATTATTTAAGAAATCTATTTCTTCTTCTGTTAGTCTAGGCAGTTTGTATTTTTTATATATTCATCCATATCACCTAAATTGGTGTATTTATTGCCATATAATTGGGCAAAAATTTTTTAATGATTGCCTTAATTTCCTCTTCATTGTAGGTAAGGTCCCCCTTTTTATCTATGATGCTGTTAATTTGCTTTTCTTCTTTCCTTTTTTAAATCAGATTGAACAATACTTTTTCTCTTTTGTTAGTTTTTTCTAAGTAGCCACTTTTAGTCTTATTTATTAATTCAAAAGTTCTATCACTTTCAATTTTATTAATTTCACCCTTAATTTTTAGGATTTCTAATTTGGTTTTCTGCTGGGGGTTTTTAATTTGTTCACTTTCAATTATTTTTTTATTTGCATTTCCAAATCATTGATCTCTTCCCTACCTAATTTGTTAATATATGCACTCAAGGACATGAATTTTCCTCTGAGTACTGCTTTGGCTGCATCCCATGAAGTTTGACAGAATGTCTTGCCATTGTCATTTTCTTCAATGAAATTATTAGTTGTTTCTATGATTTGTTTTCTAATTAACTGATTTTGGAGTATCATATTATTTAAATTGCAATTAATTTTTTATTTTGCTCTCCATGTATCCTTACTGATCATAATTTTATTGTCTTATGATCTGAAAAGGTTGCATTTATTATTTGTGCTTTTCTGCATTTGTATGCCATGTTTCTATGACCTAGCGTATAGTCAGTCTTTGTGAATGTTCCATTTGCTGCTGAGAAGGGGTACTCCTTTTTGTCCTTATTTATTTTTCTCCATCTCTATTAACTCTAATGTTTCTAAGATTTTATTCACATCTTTTACCTCTTTCTTATTAATTTTTTATTTGATTTATCTAAATTTGATAGTGGTTGGTTTAAATCTCCCACTAATATAGTTTTGCTGTCTCTTTCCTCCTTCAATTCTCCTAGTTTCTACATTAGAAATTTGGGTGCTATACCATTTGGTGCATACATGTTGATTAGTGATATTTCCTCATTGTCTATACTCCCTTTTAACAAGATGTATTTACCTTCCCTATCCCTTTTAATCAGGTCTATTTTTGCTTTTGCTATCATGATTGCAACTCCTGCCTTATTTCTATCAGTTGAGGCCCCAAAGGTCTTACTCCAACCTTTGATTCTGACCTTGTGAGTATCTACCTGCCTCTTGTGTGTTTCTTGAAGATAACATATGGTAGGATTTGGGATTCTAATCCACTCTGCTATTCATCTACATTTTATGGGTGAGTTTATCCCATTCATGTTCAAAGTTATGATTGTCACTTGTGAATTCCCTGGCATTTTGATATCCTTCTGTAATTCTGACCTTTCTTCTTTTGATATAACCCTTTAAACCAGTGATTTACTTTAGGTCAGTCCCCCTAGTCCCCTCCCTTGATCTGCTTCCCTTTCTAGCCCCTCCCTTTTTGTTCCCTGCTTGTTTGTCTGTTTTTAGGGTCTGTTAACTTCCCTCCCCCCTCTACTTCCCTCCCATTTTATACTCCCTTCCACCTGCCCCCCTCTTAATTTTCCCTTCTCCCTTACCCTGTTGGATAAGATAGATTTCAAGATCCCAGTGGATCTAGATGCTCTTCCCTCTCAGAATTGATTTCACTGAGAGTAAGGTTTAAGCAATACCAATTAGCACTCTCTTCCTCTCCTTTTAGGAGACTTCTTTCCCTCCCCTTCCCATGTGTATCTTTGTGTGAGAATTATTCTATTTATTTTTTCCTATTTCTTCAAGTATATCTTAGCACCATCAACCACTCTCCTCCTTCCTTTTTCTTTCTTACCCCCCTTTCTCCATATCATCTTAATGCCCCAATATTTTCCTGTGAGTGATTCTTCTAACTACTCTAATGATGCATACAATTTTTGAGAGTTATACATTACATTTCCCCCACATATTCATATATATAATTTGATATTAATGTAATCCTTATAGGAGGGAGTTTGAATAAAAGAAAAAGATTATATCTTTCTCCTTTTCCCTTTCCTTCATATTTATCTTTTAATGTTTCTCGTAGTCTTTGTGTTTGGATGTCAAACTTTCCACTGAGTTCCGGTCTTTTCTTTACAAATACTTGGAAATCTTCTATTTTGTTGAATGCCTATACTTTCCCCTGCAAGTATATAGTCAGTTTTGATGGATCTGTGATTCTTAGTTGAAGGCCCAGTTCTCTTGCCTTTCTGAATATCATGTTCCAGGCCTTGCAGTCATTCAGTGTGAAAGTTGCAAGGTCTTGTGTGATCCTGATTGGCATTCCTTTATATCTAAATTGTCTCTTTTTGGTTTCTTGTAGGATTTTTTTTCTTTTGCTTGAAAGTTTTGGAATTTGGCAATTACATTCCTGGGAGTTGTCTATTGGGGATTTAGTTTAGAAGGTGTTCTATGAACTCTTTCAATGCCTATTTTGCCCCCTTGTTCTAGAACCTCAGGGAAGTTTTCTTGGATGATATCTTGTATTATGATATCAAGAGTTTTGTTTATTTCTGGCTTTTCAGGTAGACCAATGATTCTCAGATTGTCTCTCCTTCCTTTGTTTTCCAGATCTGTCACCTTGTCAGTGATATATATTATGTTATCTTCTAATTTCTTAGTCTTTTGACTTTGCTTTATTAATTCTTGCACTTTTGCAAGATCATTGTCTTCCAGTTGCCTGATTCTGATCTTTAAAGACTGGTTTTCCTTTTCAGTTTTGTCTCCCCTGCTTTTTGAGTCTTCCAGTTGTTTCTCTAATTGGGTGTTTTTGTCCCTTAGATTGTTGAAATCCCTTTGTATTATTTCCCATTTTTCTGCCAGAAGGCTTACATCTTTTTGATAACATCCAATTTAAATTCTTCAAGAGCTGGTGAACAATTTCCATTTCTATTGGAAGGTTTTGGAGAATGTATTTGGATTTCCTCTTCTGGTATTTCCTCTGTATTCTGTATTTTTCCTCTGTAAAAAGTATCCAAAGTCAACTCCTTCTTCTTGCTTTTCTTGGTGTTGGGAAGTTGTTCCTGGACACTGTTTGCCATCTCTATGGGTTTTTTTCCCTCCCCTTTCCAGTCAGAAATCTGAGTGAGGAGGGCTGCCTCTCTGTGTATGGGTCTAATGATCAAGTCTTTTGCCTTGGGCCAATTCTCTATTGTCTGCAGCTGCACTGTCTTCCAGGTGAGACCAGGGTCTGCCCTCCCCTGCCTGCTGGTGTTTCAGGTGTTACTGCTCTCAGGGGTAAGTCCTTGGTGGTCTTAGTTAACTCCCAAGACCTATTGGTGCCCCTTGTTCACTTCAGGGATGCCCCTTGTGCACTTGTTGATTGTGGCATGCTGGTTCTGAGAGCCTGGAATCTGAGCTCCCTTTGCCCACCTGCCGGGGTTTTGGGTGTTACTGCTCACAGGGGTAGTTCCTTGGTGGTCTTAGTTAGCTCCCCAGACCTGGGGGTGCCTGTTGCTCAGTCCTGAGGTGCCCCTCCCTCACTTGTTGATTGTGAGATGACTTTAACTCTGGCTCCTTAGGTGTGGTGGGGGAGGGTAGGTCAGCTCAGGGTTGGGTGGGAGCTTTTTCATTCCCTTTTATTGTGGAGATGCCCGAATCCCATGTACCTTCAGTCCTGAACCCTACTGTGGATTTCCTTTGTTCTTATCAGGATGGTTTTGTGGGGGTCTTTTGAGGTCGTCTGTATCATTGGGTCTGAGGACGGGAAGTGAGTGAGCTGCATCTAATCTGCTGCCATGCTTACCTGGAAGTCTGTCTATGTTCTTTTCTATCAACCATTATGCAGTCATTTATATCTATTTTGTTCCTTCAAGTCTTAAACATTATTTTCTCCCTTAACATTTTTCTTTATGCAATATTTTTACATGATAAAATGGTGCACTTCATAAAGTGTGTCCTGACACCCAGAAGTTCAAATTAATGGAACCAATATTTATTTGTTACTGACCAGTGCAAACCTTCATACTGAAAACTGCACTGTATGGTTGTTACAATAGAGTTTTTATAGGGTGCAAGATACAAAGCAAGCAATGCTCATTATGAGACATAACCATAAAAAGATCAAGCAGGGTTATCATTTAGAAGCTATATTGGTCAGTGGCCCGGGGTACAGGGCATTTCATTGTATATCTTATCCAGCACTAAGGAAGTTATTTTCTCATGGATTCTAACTATTCTGAGCTGACTGAACTTCACAGGAAATTTCATTTGTGATTTCTACTTTCCCAGGGAAAAACAGATTTTTCTGATCAATGACTTAGTTTACCTCACTTCAGTGGTCCAACTCTGACATCTTGAGAGGGATGACAGTTTTCTCCTCTTGATTGTTCCTCTCATTTTAAAAATTTCTTTGTGCATTAATAGAAAATCCCTTATGTACCATGTACCTTTCCCCTCCCCAAGAATAACTTTGTTTATTTATTTATTTCTGTTTTAAAATATTTTTTGTAAATCACATTAGTACACTTTACAATAATTTTCTGACATTCTTCAATCCATGTTCTCTTCTTTGCTCCCACTCCTACACATGATGGAAAGCAATATCATATAGGTTGTACATGTTTTATTTTACATTACATATCTCCATGTTCATCATGTTATGAAAAAAGAAACACATCCCAGTTTCTGGGATATGAGAAAAATTCCTAGAGCAATTAAAGTGAAGAATGGTGTGCTTCAATATGCATTCAGACATAGTTCCGCCTAGAGCAGAGTATAGCTTTTTCATCATAAGTCCCTTGGAGTTGTCCTAGATCTTTGCAATACTGATAACAGTTAAGCCATTCAGAGTTTATCATCATACATTATTGTTGTTTCTAGGTACAATGTTCTCCTGGTTCTGCTCATTTTACTTTGCATCACTTCATATAAGTCTTTCCAAGTATTTTTTCCTCATCTCATTTATCATGGCACAATAGTATTCCATTATAATCATGTATCACAATTTGCTCAGTCATTTATTGATATTTCTTCAGTTTCTAGTTCTTTGATACCACAAAAACATAAATTTTTTGTACAAGTAGATCCTTTCCCCCTCTATTTTTGATCTCTTTGGGATATATAGCAAAGGCATGCTCATTTTTATGACCCATTTGTCATGTTCCAAATTGCTCTCCAGAATAATTGTATCATTTCACAACACCACCAACAGTATATTAGTATCCAGATTTTTCTATATCATCCATCATCTACCTTTGCCCTGTTTCCAAATTTTTGAAAAAAAAATCATCTTTTTAGGACACATGACCAGAAAAGGTGGTCTCTATTATTTTAGATTTCATTAATCTTTCTAGCATATAAGCCTAAGAATTCACCTAGCTTTTTACCCTTTTTATGAGTATAGTTACACATAAATGAACATCCTTCTATGTTCTATTCTTATTGATTAATTCTAATGTTTTTTCTTAGGAGGCTATTTTATAGTTACTTCCAGACTATTAATTTTTCACATGGTACTCTTGAAAATTCTCTTCACCTATTGTCCTTGACTATTCCCCATGTCTGCAATGCACTCTCTTCTTCATCTCAGCTTCTCAGAATGACTAGTTTCCTTCAAACTTCAATTCAAGATCCACTTTCTACATGAATGCTTCCCTAATTCCTACAGCTGCTAGTTCATTCCTCCCAAAATTATCTTGTATATGAATACTTGAATATACCTTGTCTAGCTCAGGCTCTCATCCCACTTTCCAAGCTTTCAGTCACAGTGACAGGTCTCCATATGTAGGTTAACTACTTCCTAAAGGATGCTAAGGAAGACTCTAAGGATTTGGGTAATTATTTGCTGTGGTCTCATTAGATCATGACCTCCTCAAGAGTAGGTACTTGTTTTTTCCCTTTCTTTATATCTCCAGCACATAGAATAGTGCCTGTCAAACAGTAGTTTCATAAATGCTTTTAACTCATTGACTTGATTATCATTCAAAATCTCCCACTACTGCTCCCCTATTGATTATCAATTGCCATTAATTGATATTAATTAGCCAGCCAGAGTTAAGGAGTGTTTAGTTCAATATATTTATCATAGTGGCATAGTAAGAACAGTTGATAAGAAATATTCTCCTAAAAGTCTGGGACACACTCTCCCAGAAGTCTACATGCAGAAGTGAGTTAAATATTTAAAAGATCATGTGGTGATGAGGTAAACTTGCTGCTCCTGTAATTAGAGGTCCCTTTAAACTTTTTGTTTTTTTATTTTTATTTTTTTAATTTTTAAAATCTTTTCCCTTCTGTCTTAGAATCAATACTACATAGTGGTTCTAAGACAGAAAAGAGAAGTAAGGGCTAGGCAATGGGTGTTAAATGACTAGCCCACACAGCTAAGAAGTATCTGAGGCCATATTTGAACTGACGACTTTCCATCTCTATGCCTTGTTCTCAATCCACTGAGCCACCTCTCAGTCCCCTTCCCTTATCCTTTTGTGAAGTCCTCATGATTCTCCTCAGGTACTGGTGGCACAATGGCTATAGCACTGGGTCTAGAGTCAGGAAGATGAATACAAATCTAGCCTTACATACATTCTAGCTTGTAACCCTGGGTAAATCACATATGTTTTCCTGTCTCAGTTTTCTGAACTCAGAAATAATAATAATAATTGATATTTGTAAAATGCATAGCATGATGCCTGACACATAGTTAAGTACAATATAAATGTGTAATCTCTCCCCTTCCCCCTAATCAAGTTTCCTATTATATATTACTTTCAGCAATTTTTGGAGAGTTATGAATCTGACTTTCCTTGGTCTGCCTAGTTTTCTCTCAGAACCCAAAACACATTTTCAGTCAGTGCTATTTTGATGATACTTTTACTATCAATGATAGGAAGCCAGATTTCCTGAACCAAAGTTTACAAGCTTGTCTTCTTGTCAAGGAGTAAAGAAGGAGAAGATAGGGACTCTCTTCTCTTTCCCTATTGTTCCAAATGATTTCTTCTTGAGAGTTTGTAAAGGGGTGACTCCAGACTTCCAGGTAAACATGGTGGCAATGTAGATACAGGACTCTTCCTCTCCTTATTGCTTACCGATAAATACTACCTCAAAGGACCAAAAAACCTCAAATTCATATGAATGAAGGGACTTTGGGAATTTCCACACTACAAGAGAATAAAATAGATTACACCAAAGCATGAGCTGATCAAACCTCCCCCATCCCACCCACAGTGCACTAGAGTCAGAGCCAGTGCACTGGAATTAGTGAGCAAGCTAGAGGCACCCCTGAAGCAAGTTAGGGGTACCTTGAGGTCCTTGGCAGCTGACTGAGACCACCAAGGACCTAGCCCTGAGAGCAGTTAGACTTGAGACCCCAGCAGGCTGAATATCCCAGACCTTGGACTCGGAGATAGTGCAGGCAAGGGCAGGTGGCAAACTTTAGAAGCTATGGAGACTGGAGAGGTGGCCTCAGGAAAAAAACCTCACTCCTTAGCTTCATATACAGAAAGCCTGCCCTCCTCACTCAGACTTCTGACTGGAAAGGGAAGGAAAAACCAGCATAGTGATTGCAAACAATGCCTAGGAAAAACAACCTCCCAACATCAATAGGAAAAAGAAGAAGGCATTAACACTGGATAATTTTTATGGAGGAAAAATATAGAATACAGAGGAAATAGAAAAAGTGGAAGAACAAATACATACATGCAAACCTTCCAAAAAAATGGAAATTGGTTACAAGCTCTTAAATAATTTAAATTGGAGCTTATGAGAAAGATGGATGAATTTTGGCAAGAAAAGTTGGAAATAGTTCAAAAAGAAAATAACAGTTTAAAAGACATGAACTCCCACCTGGAGACCAACATTAAACAGCTGGAAGCTATGAAAAGGAATATATAGACCAAACCAAAAAGAAAAATCAAAAGATTAAAGCAGAAAATCAAAAGATTATAGCAGAAAACCAGTCTTTAAAGACCAGAATTGGGCAATTGGAAGCCAATGACCTTGCAAATCAGCAAGAATTAATAAAGCAAAGTTAAAAGACTGACAAAATAGCAGGAAACATAAAATATATCACTGACAAGATGACAGATCATTAGAACCAGTCTCAAAGAGACAATTTGAGAAGCATTGGTCTATCTGAAAACCCAGAAATAAACAGAAATCTTGACATCATACTACAAGAAATTATCTAAGAAAACTGCCATGATGTTCTTGAACAAGAGGGAAAAATAGACATTGAAAAAGTTCATAGAACACCTTCTATTCTAAATCCTCAAAAGATAACCCCCAGGAATGTAATATCCAAATTCAAGAGCTTCCAAGGTAAGGAGAAAATTTTACAAGAAGCAAAAGAGACAATTCAGTTATCAAGGAACACCAATCAGGATTACATAAGATCTGGCAGCTTCCACACTAAAGGACCACAGGACTTGGTATATGATACTCAGAAAGGCAAGAGAATTGGGTCTTCAACTAAGGATCACCTACCCAACAAAACTAACTATATACTTCTAGGGGAAAGTATGGGCATTCAACAAAATAGAAGATTTCCAAGTATTTGTAAAGAAAAGACCAGAACTAAGGAGAAAGTTTGATATCCAAACACAAAAATCAAGAGAAACATGAAAAGGTAAATAATAAAGTGAGGGGAAAGGGGAAAATGTTTTTTTATTTAAATTTTCTTCTTTAATAGCTTCAATAAGATAAAATCGTTTATATTAATATATGGAAAATGTTATTTGTAACTCTTAAAATTATATTTACTATTATAGTAATTAGAAGAATCATTCACAGGTAGAGATTGGGGTAATAATGGCATAAAATGATATGCAAAAAAAGAAAAAGAAAAAGGGAAGGGGGACTAGAAGATGGCACCAAGAGAAACTTGAAGGAATAAGATAAGTAGGATAATCTATATCACACAAAGTGGTGCATGGGAAGGAGCAGGGAAGAATACTATTATGAGTAGGAGAGGAAGAGAGTGCTAATAGATAATACTTAAATCTTACACTCAGTGAAATCAATTCTGAGAGGGAAATGCTTCTAGATCCATTGGGGTATCAAATTTTATCTTATCCTACAGGGAAAGTGAGATGGGAAAAAGTAAGGGGGGGTTGGGGCAGGGAGTTCAAAAAGGGAGGGAAAGAGAGGGGGGGAACTTAATAGACCCTAAAAAATAAGAAGGGAACAAAAAGGGAGGGGGGCAGAAAGGAATGAAAAAGGGTGACTCCACCATTAGGCTAGTGTGCTGTTAGAATTATGAACTGATAAGTGACTTGCTATTTAATCTAAATTCTCCAGGAAGTTATGGAATCTCTGACTACTCCCAACACATCTCATTTTATCTGATAATTAGAAACATTACACTTCTTCCAAATAGAATAAGGATTTTTTATAACTAGTGCATGCCTGATATTAATTCAATAAAATTATAAACTAAATATAATATGTTTGCACATTTATTTGATAATGATCAATTCAATAAGGAATCTTGTCCTTCCTTATCCAGTTGGGATGAGGTAGAGCCTCACCTTTAAACACATACACATATATGTTTACACAAACACAAATAGACATATAAGTAGGTATGTTATACATTATATATATATGTATATATACATCTACATATGTGTAAATATGTCATTTCTACCAATAGAATGTGAGGTCTTCAAGATTGAGAACTGTTTCAAAAAAGATAACATATGTAAAACAGTTTGCAAGCCTTAAAATACTCTATAAGTAAGTTAGTGGTGGTAGTTTTGCTGGTATTGTTTTTACTTTTCTACTTGGTGCTTTGCAATGTTGACATATGGTAAATACTTAATAAACATTTATCCATTAATTATTACCTCTTTTTTTACATGCAGAAAAATATCCTATTCTTAATAAAGTTTTCCCTTTTACATTTATTAGGGGAAATATATCCATTCACAAATCTTATCGGTTTCACCTACCTTTATCCCTACAATTCACAAATGTGATCAATTAACCTTCCAGCTGAGATATTTTATCTTTCAAACATCCATATTATGTAAGTAAAAGGAAAGTTTAACCCTATAAGCCTCCCTTTGCCTAATGATGGCTGTGAAGAGTTCCATCTTTTTAAGTATAATCAATTTCCCTCTTCACATCCAGCCTTGTTTCTTGTTCTAAAATTACACTTCTCTCAAAGCTCCATCAGCTATATCTCTAGACAGCTGTGTTTTTAGGCTATTTGTATTGCATGTTCCTACTTTAAGTTGCGTTTTACCCAAATATATGTGATTTTATTTATTTATAGACTTAGACCGATAGCGCTGGAAGGAACCTTAGAAATCGCATCTTGAAACCCCAAGGCAACTTTTGAACTGCTTTTTTTTCTCTTCCTAGGCTTCTCATCTACAACTTCTATTCCTTATCTTGAGATATGTTATTTCACCTCTTCTATATTCTTTCCTTTTGTAGGGAATCTGGTGCCATTCACAGAAGATCTATTTCTATTTTCTTTGTACCCCTCATTCATTTCTTCTGATTCTCTCCCTACCTCTCAATTTTCCTTTTTTTTTCTGCTGTGGACTTTAGACCAAACCAAACTATCTCTTCTAAATTCAATTTATTTCAATTCAACCAAAATTCATTTCAATAAACTTTTATTTAGGGATCTATATGTATATATGGTATTGGAGTAGTCACTAGGTATATGAATATAAAATAAGAACCTCTGTGTTTTGTAATAGAGGAATCAAATCCAATTTGTGCAAGGACCAATTTCTGACAGAAATAAGATGCAGAGAGAGAACAGGGGAGGGAAAAGAAGAAAAATATCAAGATTCCAGTCAGAGAATCTGAAGCTTAGGAACTCCAACTGATCTCTTCACTTCTTCCAGCCAGGAGTCAGGGGGTAGAAGCAACTTTCTCTGGCGAGGAAGAAGCTTGAGTCCCTCTGGAGATCATTGTTTCCATGTGAACCCTGAATATCTCTCAATCAGCTCTAAACTATAGCTGAGTCATCAATGAATAGGAGGAGGGAAGAGAGAGGAAAGTCAATCCTCCCCCTTTCCATTCTCTCAACTCTTTCTCTCTCTAACTCCAATTCCCCATGTGTGTGTTCCCTTTCTCGCCATGCATTTCATTTTGTACCCTGGTGAGAGGACAAAGAATCCACCATAATAATTGCAACTGAGAGTTGAGAGTGACTGAGGGGGAGGGGCAGCCATCTTGTGCATTAGAATCCTGTGAACAAGGCTCAGAGAGGGGACATCCCCTTACCCCCTCTTCCTTTTGGGGGAAGGTAACCTAGTCTTGTCTCCCTGAGGGAAGGAATGTGTCTCCTCAGAGAATGGTTCTGGGAGGTGGTGTTTAAGAACTAGAGGGAAAAGTTTTGGTAAGATGACACACTGCCTCCCTTTTTGGTCTCAGCTATTGTTGAGAGGCAGGATGGACTCTTCTGCCTCTGGGTCCTTAAGGTACACCAATAGCCACTTTCCCCCTTCCCCCAAGACCTTGGGTTACTCCACAGCCCAGGAGAGATGGTTGCTCCTTGGGTCTGGTTGTTTGAAGCCCTGGGATCCTGAGCTAACCCTCCTTGTTGGGCAGAGGTATAGTTCTCCCCAAACTTCAGCCCCCTTTCCTAGTCTCAGATACTAGTCGACCTGATTCTAAGCAGTAGATGCTTTATTTGGGTTCACACAGGGAAGGGAGAAGTAAGGGTGTCAGGTAAGGAAAGTGAGTGAATAGGAAGCCCTATTGACTAGCAGACTGAAACCCCAAGATCTCGGGGTTCAGACTCTCAGCCTTGACCCCTCTTCCAGTCAGCTACTGGTTTGGTCCCTACTCCTGAGCTAACTAGCTTGAGTACTAGAGTCCTGGAACAAAGTTGGTGAGAGAGATGGAAAATAGAGATCCTTGAAAGGGGGGGGGGTCTCAGAGAATGGCATTTCCAAGTCCCAGTTCCCAATATTCATTGATGACTCTGAGCTGTTATTGAGAGCTGATTGAGAGATATTCAGGGGTTCACAGGCAAACAATGATCTCCAGAGAGACCCAAGGTTCTTTCTAGTCAGAGAGAGCTGCTTCTACCCCCTGGCTCCTAGCTTGAAGAAGTGAAGAGATCAGTTGGAGTTCCCAAGCTTCAGATTCTCTGACTGGAATCTTGAGTTTTTTCTTCTTTTCTGGGCCTGCTCTCTCTCTGCATCTGATTTGTCAGAAATTGGTCCTTGTACAAATTGGATTTGATTCCTCTCTTATAGTGTGTGTGTGTGTGTGTGTGTGTGTGTGTGTGTGTGTGTGTGTGTGTGTGTGTGTGTGTGTATGATACAGAGACAGAGATAGAGATTTATTTTTACCTTAAGTGAATAAAGAAAAGTTAAAGTATACCGGAATATTTTACAAATAAATACCTGAATTATTTTTTGAACCCTTACCTTCTGTCTTAGAACCAATAGTCTGTACTGATTCCAAGGCAGAGGAGTGGTAAAATATTTACTAGCTCTGTGTCCCTAGTCAAATCACTTAACCCCCATACCCCAACCCTTATATCAAATCAGAGGTCAAATTTGAACCTAGGACCTCCCATCTCTAGGCCTGCTTTCAAACCATTGGGTCACCTATCTGCCCCTGATATCTGATTTAATAAGGGATGATTTTCAATAGTTAATAAAGGGGATTGGCAAAATTCAACCATGGTTTTGGTAATGTGGTTAAAAACCATGGAGAAAAGACAAAGCAGAATGATCATTGGAGGTGGATTGCAGGGAGAGGGAATCACAAATAATCCAGTTTGGAATGTAGAGTACATGTCAGGAAAGGTCATCTTGGTTCATATCAAGGAGGGTT
The DNA here is from genome assembly GCF_027887165.1 of Monodelphis domestica. Lineage (NCBI taxonomy): Eukaryota > Metazoa > Chordata > Mammalia > Didelphimorphia > Didelphidae > Monodelphis > Monodelphis domestica. Next base: position 265,636,593 of record NC_077229.1, read on the forward strand.
TCAGATGACAACATAAGGATTACTTTCTTTATTGGGTAGCTAGCCAGGAACTATCGAGTAATTTGGAATGGAAGAGTGACATACAGTAGGGCACATGAATATCTGAAGTATACTTTTTCTTTTTATCTATCAGCTATCTTTCCCCATATGTTTGTTTATTAAACTATTTTTTATTCCTAGTTATATTATCCTTCTTTTTCCTATGTTTTTTTAACTCTTACCTTCCATATTGGAATCAATACTGTGTATTGGTTCCAAGGCAGAAGAATGGTAAGGGCTAGGCAATGGGGGTCAAGGACTTGTCCAGGATCACACAGCTGGAAGTGTCTGAGGCCAGATTTGAACCTAGGACCTCCCATCTCTAGGCCTGGTGCTCTATTCACTCTATTCACCCAGCTGCCCCCCTTTCCTATGTTTTTAATTTAATTTAATGTTTCATTTTCTCCATCTCTTCCTGAAATTCTTTCATGATGTTTTCTTTTCTTATAAAGACTTCCTTGCATTGATTTTGCCAGGTGTTACCAGCATTCCTGCTTCTCTTTGACCCATTCTTACCTATATACCTTGTTAGAAACTGTCCTCTATGCCTAGAAAGCCCTCCATCAATACCTCTGCTGCTTAACATACTTCAAAGCCCACCTCAGCTGCCACCTCTTTTCTTGATCCTCATAGTTGCTCTCATCATTTTTACCCCACATTACTATATATTTTCTTTTTTAGCTAATTATCTATAGACATGTTGTAGCACCCAGTAGAATTTGTGCTCTATGAAAGCAGGAATTGTTTAACCTTGGTTTTCCTATCTCTCCTTAGCCCAGTATTGGCCCATAGCACTTTATAAATGCTGGTTGATTTCACTTTTATCTCTTGTGCCTTATACAGTGGGGGTATTATTTAATGCTTGTTGAATGGATTTGACTTCCTCTTTCCTTTTAGGATGCTTTAAGTAGGACCAGCTGGTTCTGCTTCATTTTTGCTATGACATATTTTCTGGTAGTTTGCATAACTTTGCCCACTTTCAATTAGAATCGATACTCAATCCTCATCAGAAAAATTGTTGAATCCTTGTTTCTCTTCCCTTCCACATTCTGGAGCCAAAGTGATAGAATGTCTGTGGTTGTACTCTACTCTTTCTTTATCTGTGTGGGTTTATGAGCTCAGTCCTATAGTTCATTCCAGGTTAAGAGATTTTAGAGGACAACCAAAGACATTCTACATATGTAATAGCCATATTATGTATATATACATACATATACATATATTTAATAGATGATATATTGAATAACTACATTTCCATATAATTGGTTCCCTTTGTAATTCTCTATATTTTGCTATGTATTATAAATTTTACCTTAGAAGGAGTCCATATGCTTTATCAGTCTCATCAGACTGCCAAAGAGAAATATTATGGATAACAATAGTACTATATAATTAAATATAACACAATAATCATTGTATTTATTATATATTTTAGATATAATAGTATATAAGTTATATAATTGTTATATAACAACTTAAGGTTTACAAAGCACTTTCCAAGTAATAGTTTACTTTATTTTTGGCCATAGTGAAAATTATTATACCTATTTTATAGACAATATACTAAAGGTTGTAATGGTGTGGAAATAAGAAAATGGAAAAGCAAGCAACAGAGATGCAATAGCTGAGACTGATGATCTGTCATTCAAATGAGAACATTCTGTTTGGATTCTGACCAGGAGAAACTGTTGGAAGAAAAGATCAGACCAACTGAAGTCTAAGGGCTTTGGCTTTGAAGACGGAAAGGAGAAGGGTCTCTTGGCTTGGGGACCGAACAAAAGAAAGACAAAAGCCCAGTTCTCTCTGACTTGCTCTGTTGTGATCCAGTGACTGAATTTCCAGACTTGTCAGCCCATTTTCTCAAATTGAAATATATCCCACCATTCTCCAACCTAAGACTTATTCTAGTATTAGGGAAACTCCGAACCCTCTTTCCTTCCATTTCTTATCTTTCCTTTCTTTCCCAATAAACCCTTTACTTAATTTAGAGAAGAGGAATAATATTTTATTTGAGACATCATAAAACACTACCTGAGTTGAGTTAAAGAAACCAATAGAAGAATCATCAGGAATTGGGAGGGAAGAAAGGAGGCTAAAAGGAGGAAAGAAGGGGGAAAGGGAGGAAGAAAGGAGGAAGGGAGAAAGGAAAAATATTAAAAGCTCTGATCTTTACCATTCAAATAATCCCTTATTACAATTTGGCACCTAGACTGACTGAATTCACAATCCTGAAAAGATGTTTAAGCAAGTTATCTGTGGGGTGGTAGTGCTACCAGCTATTGCAGGATATTGGATTTACAATACCCTGTATAGTACAATACAAATATGATTGTTGATTTTGTGGAATATATAACCAACACCATGATGTTCATACTAAATATACCATTTCAAAAGCAACAATACTCTGGCAAATACTGACATAGATCTACATCATTTCAATGGCTGCAATACAAACTATGACATTTATAGATATGTAATTCCTAAACTACAGCACAGATCATGGTAGTGGATACCAATTTGGAGACACTTGTTAAGAACATGTTTGAGGAAATCTTAATGGCAAATGGGTTAGATCTGATAAAGCATAAGGGAAATGGTCAGGCAGACAATGCACCTAAGGATAAAGAATGAAAGACCAAGAAAACAAAGTCTGGGGCACAGGGCAATGACAATTACAAGGACACCAAGGCAAACAATGAGGCTGGGAAAATCTTTCCAAGATATCTAATAGAGCTGGTATGTTGCATTCCAAGGTTCATAAGCAATTTACTACTCAGAAATTAGATTCCATGAAGAAGAGGTTTCCCAAAATTTATCAACAAGCCCAATAGAATGCATAAGGAGCTAAAATGTGCTTTTCATATTTTTGAACCCAATTTTGAGGATGTGGAATTTCTTCTGGCAGAACTTCTTAGCCCCCACGAGCATTGCCAATTTATTGATAAGACTAGATCAGAAATTGCCCTGACAAGTTGGCCTACAGAGGAGCAAAGAGAGGACTTGGATTTCTCTAATCCCATCAGCATGACCTATCTAAGGAATGCAGGGAGGACTTGCTCCATGCCATAAAAATGTGTTGCTCAAAACCAAATGCTTGGAGAAAATTTGATAGGCTAGTGCAAGAGAAGAGAGGACATCCAGCTTCATTTATTGATCATCTTTCTGAAACAACTAAAGCTATAATGGACATAGAAACAAATACAGGCAAATCTGTAGTCCATGTTAGGAGAACTCATGAATTTCTTCAAATTCTATTTTCCTAAATATGATACAGTAAATTTGAGTGAATTAAGAAATGCTGAATCATACATATATGACAGTCACACAGAGAAAACTAGACAGGTGACAGAATTACAGCAAAAATTGAATAAATCACAGAAAAATTTAAGAGACAAGGAGATTGAAGAAATTAAGAATTTGCATACTATTAAAACATATCCAAAACCTGTTTATCAATCAAGAAAAGTACAGAGAGAGACCAGGAAATGTTTTTTTTTTCTGCCATAAAACAGGACACCTAATCAAAGACTGTTTTCTCAAGAAGTATGAGGTTAATAACAACAAAATCACACAAGTAAAATATAATAAGCAGAAGTCTACTTCTTTTAATCATTGCTCGTTGAAATCAAGTCAACAAGCAGCAAGTCTTCAGGAAATGACAGAAGCCATAAAGGCAGGGACTAAACCCAAACATGCAGACATGGTTGGGAGAGAATTATGAAGCCAGAACTATAGTGTATTTAGTTTGGTGCATGGAAATAGAGAAATGCAAAATAGTGAAAAACAGACTGCTGTTAAACTTAAGAAAAAAAGAGAAAAGAAACAATGAAAAGCTGGTGCAAGAAATTGAATCTGTGAGTGCTGATTATGAATGGGAAAGAACATATTAATGAACAAATCAGAGGGGAGATAGATATACAATTCCACATTTATTCTCCAACTTCAAAAACATGACAAATGCCATCTATGCAATAAGATTGAAATCAAGATTAGTTTGCGTTCCATATGGTATCATACAACACAAAAACCTTATGAGAATAAAGACTAGTCTTAGATATAAGAGGGAAAATATATTCTGACAAAAGAAGAACCAAGTAATTTGATCACAACACGAAAACTCCTAAGCTTTTAGTAGCAAACTCCAACTTCATAACTATGACAAATACAAACACCACAGTAATGGAAGAAGGGAAACACCTAGAATGCTATTGAAGCATAGATTCACATTGGATGAATTTGTTATCAAAGACTTTAACATCAATAAAACAGCTCCAAAAAGAAAAATATAACAGTAAAATGGACAGAAAGAAAAACATGCATTTAAAAAAATTGATGAAACAGATGAAAAACCCAGACACATAGTTTTCTACAATCAACATCAAAAGACATGGAAGGACTTTGAAATTTTGGACTTGTGATCATGAGGTTTTCTAAGAATGAGACATACATGTTAAAATCACATACACACATATGCTACACATAAATACAATGTGGAAAAATCTTATGGACTGGGTAAGTATATAACATATGCATAATTGCAAAACATAAAATTCACACTGATATATAAATTTCTGTGGAAAATTCAAACAAAGAAATTTCTTATCTACCTGAGTTTGCACAGAAATAAAAAACAATATATTATATTTTACATATGTAAATCTGGATAGATATGACTTATGTACATATGTAAATACTAATGTACTAACATACTAACTATATTAGAAAAATTATTAATATTCTAATGACTAACAATAGGGACAGCTTAAAATATTTGTTAAAAGTCTTAGGAATGTAGGGAAAGGCAAACTTACATATAGAAGTTACATTACATTATGATTTTAGGTTAACAATTGTTAGTAATAGAAAATTTTACTTAGTTGAATTTATAGACAGAAAGGGATAAGACAGTTACATATTCAAAATACTGTTGAAATTATTTAAAGTTGTTACATGGTCTGTAATTATATTCAAAACTATATTCTTGTAAAATCCCTATTACCTAAGCCATTTTCCTAAACTCAAATTTAGCATAAAATTAGACAGAATAGCTAAGATAGATCCTGATTTATTGTGTTGGGAGGGTAAAGGAATATTTAACATAATTCAGGGTTTAGAATTAGATAGTTAGAAATGTAACAATACATATTTAAAAGGTAAGTAATGTCAATGCAAGATGCTGGGTGCATCTTTTCCAAGACTAAAAAGGGGGATTTGTAATGGTGTGGAAATAAGAAAATTGAAAAGCCTTCAACAAAGATGCAATAGCTGAGACTGATGACCTGTCATTCAAATGAGAACATTCTGTTTGGAATCTGACCAGGAGAGAAGGTTGGAATAAAAAATCAGACCAACTGAAGTCTGAGGGCTTTGGCTTTGAAGACAGAAAAAAGTCTGTTGTCTGTTTTGGCTTTAGCCTTGAAGATAGAAAGGAGAAGGGTCTCTTGGCTTGGGGACAGAAAGAAAGAAGGACAAAAGTCCAGTTCTCTCTGACTTGCTCTGTTGTGATACAGTGACTGAATTTCCAGACTTGTCAGCCCATTTTCTCAAATTGAACTATATCCCACCATCCTCCAAACTAAGACTTATTCTAGTATTAGGGAAACCCCAAACCCACTTTCCTTCCATTTCTTATCTTTCCTTTCTTTCCCAATAAACTCCTTACTTAATTTAGAAAAGAGAAAGGGTATTTTATTTGAGACATCATAAAACTCTACCTGAGTTGATTTAAATAAACCTACAGAAGAATCATCAGGAAGGGGGAGGGAAGAAGGGAGGTTAAAGGGAGAAGAGAATGGGGAAAGGGAGGAAAAAGGGAGGAAGGGAGAAAGAAAGATTAACAGCCCTAATCTTTAGTTATCATTTACCATTCAAATAATCCCTTATTACAAGGTTGACAGTGTAAGTGATTTACCCAGTGTCACAACAACCAGTAAGTGTCTGAAATGGGATCTGGACTATAATACCTCTGTTCTATACCAACAATACACCTTCACTGTTCAGTTAACCTCCTCATCATATTGTCATATTTCTTATTGTATCTGGTAGTGAAAATCTTAAATCTGTTACTTTTAGTGGAGCTAATAATAATAACAGAATCATTTAAAGCAAGTTATATTGTTTTTAATATTAAATCAATAAAATCAAATATTCAGAACCTACTATATTCAAGTTCTCCTCAAAGCACCAGTTATACAAAGACAAAGAATGAAACTTTTCTGCATCTCATGGAATTTCTCTAAGTTCCTTTTATATTTGCAGAAGTGAACCATTTAGGATGGTAGAACAATTAGTTTTGTGAAGGAAGGAAGAATAGAAATGTCATATGACTGAATCAAAGGTGCCACTTTTTAAAATCAGTTTTTAAATTGATAAAATCTGCCTTTACTCTCTCCTCCCTTGTCGCCTTGTCTTTACACCTCACCCAAATTCTAATCAAATGAATAAAGAAATAAAAACATAAATTCTGTTACAAATATGTATAATCAAGCAAAATAAATTCCCATATTAATCACCTCCCAAAAGTCTCATTTTTCATGCTGTTAGGAATTAAGAAGCATGCTTCATCTATGGAACATGACCTTTCACTGTATTTTTTCTGAGTTAAAGTAATCAGTTTTTAAAAAGACCTGGCAAGGTCATTTTGATCCTCAGTTATCCTATCTTGAGAACTTTGTCAAGTTTATAAGAATATGAAGTATTCCCCAATGGACAAATGAACAAAAAATATGAACAGAGAGTTTGTGGATAAGGACACAAAAACTACATATAATCATATGAAAAAATATCTGGACCTTTTTTAATTAGAAAAATCCTGATCAAAATAACTATGAGATAGCACATACATATCAGACAAACTAAAATGATAAAAGGCAAAAATAACAAATGTTGGAAGGCACACTAATACAGGTGGAACTGTGAAATGGTCTAATCATGAGAACACTATGGAATTATGATCAAGGCATTATAAAACTGCATATACTTTTTGACATAGCAATACCACTATTAGTTTGTTTCCCAAAGTGACTACAGAAAAAGAAAAGGAACCTATATTTTTTAAAATATTTATGGCAGTTTTCTTTATGGTGGTAAAGAACTTGAAATTGAGGGAATGCCCTTCAATTGGTATGGAGAATGACTGAGAAAATGGTGGTATATAATTGTGTTGGAATACTACTGAAACATAAGAAACAATAAGTAGGTAAATTTTAAAAAAATGGAAAGACCTAATGAAAATGAGATGAGCAGAACCAAGAGGACATTATATACAGCAAAAGAAATACTTTTGAAGAATGACATATGTCTGTCTACCTCCAGAGAAAGAACTGAAATAATAGAAACATTAGCAAGACATAATTTTATATATACATATATATTTTGTTATATGATGCTTTCTCTAGTACAAAAAGGTGAGAGAACTGGGAGATACCCTGGAATTCTAATGTAAAAATAACTAATTAATTGAAAGAAAGAATTCCCAATTGATTTAATAATCATTGAATTTAGAATACAGATGTCACATTTTGCTCTCAGAATCTTAGAGGGAATTGACTTTCTTTTCCATGAAGTAGTATATCATAATAATATCATAAGCCATGAAGAAGGGTTTTAATCTTAGTATCCTCACTTGTGACATCTGGTCTATAAAACTAGTTTTTGACATAAATGGGAGTATAAAATGCTAGAAGATGATCAGAGATCTAAGCTGTTCTGTCTTTGGAAATGCAGGTTAGGTAGTTTTGAGGATACTAGGATTTAAGTTAGATTTCCATTTTTTCCTTTTATAGATTGTCAAAGACAATGAGGCTCTGGGATATTTCTTTTTTTCCTCAAGGAAAATAGTGGTGTTTTATCACTCTCTTCCCACCAAACAGTTAATTCTAATTCTCAGAAAGAACATCATGTCAAAGTGCTTGATTCAGAGTTTTAGGTCTGGTACCAGACATTCCAATTCTATCCTAGCATATAATTCCCCAGGTGTCATTAACAACTACTCATGTGATTTGATTCAGCAAAAAGGATCTGATTTTTGGGGAGTGTCCCATCATTACCCTGGCAGGTTGGGAATGCTCTGTTGGAGAAGAATTTCTGTGCTCTCTATAGTTCTCATTATGAAGGACCATCTGTGGCCATATCATCATATCCACTTTTTTCTGTCATGTAGGATCAATTTGTTGTCTAAGAAATGTGAGACTTTGTGAAATTTCCCAATCAGAATTTTTGCTCCCAGCCACAAAACTTCACCTGTTTTGACTGATAAATTTCAATGAGACTCAATCAATTGACCTTGGCATAAATGAGCTATCTGGATGAAGAAATTCTACGAAATCTCATTTCGATTCAATTTCCCAAGGCTATGCCCCTTATGTCTGGCAATGAAGTGCTCTCTTTAAGCTCAATATGTGGGTTACATAGGGATGATCTTGACCTGAAAAGGCAGAGACTTGGGCACAGGGTATGAAGTCAGAATATGGATGGATCCTGGAAAATACTAAAGCCCATGTGACAGGTGCCATTCTCAGGCTTGGCTGACTTGCCTTGGCACAGAACTCTGACTCTGAGGGCAGCTCAATGAATAGTAAATAAAGCTCTGGACCTGGAGTCAAGAAGATCTGAGTTCAAATCTCTCCTCAGACAGATTTGGCCATGTAATTCTGGAAAAGACATTTCACCTATTTGCCTTAGTTTTCTCAACTGGAAAAACACAGATAATAATAGGAATTATCTTCCAAGATTGTTATAAGAATCAAATGAGATACTATCTATAAAATATTTAGCATAGGTCCTGGCATATAATTGATATTATTGAATGTTTTCATTATCTTGCTGCATTTATCCCAACAAGAAGAAGGTTCAATGGACTTATCAGTTGCCTTTATGCAAGGAAAATCCCATTGCCCTCATTGCCTTACTTGATGGATCTCTCCCTCTGCTCTTCCACATCTATTTTTCTCACCCAACGCAAAGTCAGAGTAAAGCAAAGTAGAACAAAGGGGTATTACATATCCAGGTTGGATTATGGTTACACTCAGTTCCTACCTCCAGGATTGCCACATTTGTCTGAAAAAAACTTCTTTTGTCTGTTGAAGCATAAGTCATATATACTGACTTCCTTAGACCATCCAGAATTTTCCTTCTAAGTTCTCAAAAAAGGTTACCATTTATATTTTCAGAATAAAACTAATATAGAGTGCTTAGGTGTCTGTGTGGTAGACAGTGTATATACATTCTTAATAAACTTAAGTCTGTTAGCTTGGTTTATATGCCTTTAATAAACCCCATAGTTAAGTTGAGTATGAGATTTTGGTTCTCTATTTTGGAATCCAAGATGGCACCAATGGAATATGTGTATGTATCTTCATACTTGGGGTGGTATTAAAGATCATTTTCAATTTATCAAAGCCACTAATTTCTTCTTGTAATTGTTTCTTTTACATAATCTATAATCAAATGACACTAGCCTCCCTACAGATCTTTGCAAAAGGCAATTAAACTCATAACCCTGAGAATGTTCACCGGCTAACTCCAATGCCTTGAGCTCTTTCTCTCCTTATTGCCTTAGACTGGCATCCTTTAAATCTCAGCTGTCCATACGACTTAAATCTTATTACTTTCCCTCTGAGATTTAATTTGGATATATTTCTTTGAATGTTGTATCTACCATTAAAAGGTGAATATCTTAAGGACAAGATTTGTTCATTTGTTTGTTTTTGCCCTCTTTGAATCCTCTGTGCTTATCATAATACCTATCACATAGTAGATGAGTAATAATTGTTGACTTGTTGGAGACTATTTGAAATAGATTAAATCATTTGACTTAGGCTAAAATTTCCCAAAATTATTCCAGTGCAACTTAATCTTATTTAAGCCTTAACTAGTTTCTTTCACATAAGCATGGAAATTATTCACTTGATGATTCAGATTTTATTCATAATATCCTATTACACATTCCCCAAACATCCTAAGGGTTTTAGGTAATTCACTTTCAAAATAATCTTGTAGAACTTTTTCATTCAGCCTATATAACAATCTCCAAAATAAAACCGACTTTTCTATCTGTAAAGCACATCAGATGCCTTGCTTTTCAGCATTTAAACTCTACATATGTCTCCTGAGTTCATCTCAAATGAATTAATAATTAAAGTAACCATCATAAATTTCTCCTTTTTTATGAAGTGTTATTTGAGTTCTCACAAACTTCCCCTTGAAACAATTATTCTACTACCTTCCCCTTTTTAATTGAAGTTATACATGATTACTTTTTTAAAATAATTTTCCTTCCCCTCAAGTTAACACTTACAGAAAAACAACTATTAAAATCAACAAACTAGACTGCTAGCTTCCTTAATTTTCTCTTTATTCTTCTCATTTATCTTTTATTTTCCTTAGTCTTCTCTATCAGATTTTTCTTTCCTCCATTTTATATTTCCAAAATTTCCATTTATATTCAAACATGATTCTCACCATTCCCATGGCTTTTAGTAGAGGGAAAAATATGAACTCATCAGATTTTAAGTCCTAATGTTTTGCCTTACCTTTGTTTATTATGTCCAGTCTATCTGTGTTTGTACCTAGTCATTTACATGTTATTCTCCCCATTAGACTGTGAGCTCCTTGAATCAGGAACTGGGTTTTGTGTGTATGTGTGTGTGTGTGTGTGTGTGTGTGTGTGTGTGTGTGTGTGCTTAAACCTACTTTGTATTCTCAATGCTTTATGACAGTGTCTGCAACATAATGACCCTTAATCAATTCTACTTGACTTGACAACTTGTTCTGACTCTTCCTATACATTTTCTTGTAATGATTGCTATTGGCTTATGCCTAACCATATTGACTTTATCTTCTTCTGCCCCTTGTTTTACTTCCTTTTTTCTCTATCATCTCTTATACCTAATAGAACAGCTTCAAATGCCATCCAGTCTCTATGTACTTTTTGGGAGTCAAACTAGTAAAGTACTGAGAGTCAACACCAATTTACTAGTCATTATGTAATGGATCTTTGGTTATGTTATTCAAAAAACAATTTTTTCAATTGACCCTGTCCCGAGAGAATCCCCTCCTATTCTGCACTGATGGTATATGAGTGATGAGAAAGAGGGAGAAATTTTCAAGAATTATACATTTTTAAATTATCCATATCAACTTACCTGTTGGTTCTTGATATGAAAAAAACGTATCCAGTTATCATCCAGGAAACATTATATTGAAAAAGTTGAGTCAAATTAAGAGTAGAATCATCTATAAAACTTAAACCAGGGGACAAAAGGAAGTTGACATTGAATACAATAATGATTGGCAGGTGTTTTACAAAGAAATAAATAGAGTTGATAGAATGGGTTTATCTTTGCCTCATGGGATTTAATTTGCCTCCAGAAACATCATTTAATAATTAATTTTATTACTTTATTTCATTACTCATGGTAAATACATCTAAAGAAACTTCTAGAAAGGTAACTGCAGCCTTTGTTTCAATATGTCTTATACTGGAGAAGGAAATGAAGAAATTCCATGAAGAAGAACAGAAGTTTTGTAATGGAAGGAACTTAGGAACAACTTAATCTTATTCATCCTTGAAGGAATACCCCATACCTGACAAATAGTATTTTAGCCTCTGCTTGAATATTTCTAGTAAAAAGGAACCCACCAACTATCAAGGTAATACCATCCACTTTTAGAGATTTCTAAACGTTAAGGAGTTGTTGAGTTTTTCTTTACACTGAGCCAAATTTGCCTCTTTATAACCTTTACCTTCTGGCCTCGATTCTGCCTTTTGAGGCCAAAACATTATTTGTACGCATGTATGTGTATGTGTGTGTGTATATATATATATATATATGTATATATATATATGTATGTATATATATATAGTGTATGTATTCTTTCAGGCACATGTGTTTTGTCACTCTTCAGATGGGTCTGACGCTATGGAGTGGTTTGAAGTATATATATCTCTGTGTATATAAATGTAAGTATATATTTGGAAATTAAATGGATACATACATTTGGGAAAGATGGTATATATATGGATAATGTCATATATATGTTTGTATTATGTTAGTAAAGGTCTCAAAGATGCAATAAAAATCAAAGTTGTTAAAGACTTAAAGACTACAGAAGCTTCATAGCTGTATTTCATGAATAATTTCTTTAAGATAGTATCAGGAACAATGCATAGAAAGAACTAAATAACATAACAGAAAAAGGAAATTGAATATATTTTAAAAGGCAAGAGTTGATTTGTCACTAATATCAGAGTTATTACTAAACAAATTTCTGAAATATCCTTTTTCCTCCTCCTTTCCTTATTATCTCATTTTTATCATTTTCCTTTTTTTTCTTCTCTATCCCTATCTCTGTCTATTTGTGAGTTGTCTTCTTTGCTGGCAATCTTCCAACCCTACTCTGTTTCCTCTCTCCCTCTCGTTCCCTATAGCTCTCCCACTATTGGTTTCAAATCTAATAGTGTGTAAGTAGGGCTGAGAGTTTCTGGGTCCAGTATGAGCTGTCTCCATTGTTGTGTCAGGAATCAGTAAAACAAGGAAGGTTTGAGCAAACCTTCCACCTGACAGTACTTTATTGCTGCACAAATTCCTCTGGGCTAATTCTACTCTAAAAATCATGGCAGCATTGAACTTCCATAAATAAAACATTATTAGAAACTCAAAAGAAGCTAAAGAATTAAACTCCCCTGGAACATCTACCACCTCAGGAATTCACACTTGGAGCCTGAAACTTTAATTCCTATATTTATTCACTTTTTGAATCAGTCAATATGTATTTATAGGCTTTTCTGGGTGTCAGTTCATGAAAGGCAATGGAGACTACATTAATACATTGTAATAGGCATTGTTTTGAATTGAGTAAGGAAAAGAATCAACTTTGTTCCTCTTTTTCTCTGCCCCCAAAATACCTACTCTGGAGAGTGCATGGCATTCTTCCTTATGAACCCTGAGATGATTTTAAAGATACTAAATTAATTCTTATTGAATGGCATTCTGAGTAAGTTTTGATTCTTTCCAGTAACGGAAACTCTAATCTTCCTTGGGTAATCTCCCTGTGTAATTCACTGAGTTTAAGACTTTGAATTGGATTTTCCCTCACATTGAATCAAAGTTTTCTATTTAATGTCATCTGTCTGGTATTATTGATTCCATCATTGTTGAGAAAAGTCCCTGCACTTCTTTTCTAACCCTATATATATATATATATAAATATAAATATATATATATTTATATTTATATATTTTTATTTTATATTATATTTATATATATGTAATATATATAAATATATTATATATATTTATATTTAATAACAACCATGAAATATATATATATTTCATGGTTGTTATTAAATTATTTTCTCATGCTTTTTTAATTTTTTTTCTTGTTTGTACTGTTTGTCCTAGTTTGATTTTCTAGATTTTTTAAATTATTACAAAAATACTGATGATTTATGTGGGTTAATTTTATATTGTCCTACTTTGCTAAAAATATTGATAGTTTTAACTAACTTTTTAGTTGATTCTCAGCAATTTTCACATATACCATCATTTCATCTACAGAAATAGTTTTATTACCACTTGACCCATTCAAATTTCTTCAGTTTCTTTTTCTTTTCTTATTGCTGTTGCTAGCATTTCTAATGCTGTGTTAAATAACTAGTGACAATGGGCATCCTTATTTTACTCCTTTTATTGGTAAGCCTTTTAATTTCTCCACATCACAAATCACAATTGTTGGTTATTTTAGTTAGATGCTCAATATCATATATATATATATATTTTTTTTTAGGCAATGGGGGTCAAGTGACTTGCCCAGGGTCACACAGCTGACAATATCATTTTAAGAAAAATTCCATTCATGTCTGTTTTCCAATATTTAATAGGAATAAGTGCTATATTTTGTCAAAGGGATATTGGAAAGGTACAAATAAAGATAACCTAACAGAATATATCTAATAGTCAATACACAGTACCTTAAAATGATTCAGTGTAACAGAAGATGTTGATTATATTAATGTATAAACATTAAAAAAATTAACCCTTAAAGCAGTCAGTAAAATACAAGAAGCATTGAAAAATCCTTTTCTCCAATTCCAATAGACTTGTTTACTATTATAGAGGGAAATATATTCAAAATAGTTAGCAAGCAATAAATTCAATGAACAAGATTCATTCCCTTCCCCAAGATTTATCATGCATTTGCATTTCTTTTGTCACCCCTCTGGAATTCCTCATACACTCACTGGACAGAATCTCCATTCTGCATGTTTAGAGTACTTAAGATTTTCAAAACTTTGTGAAAATATTCCAATTTGGTCTGTAATTCAAGCAGCCTATCTTGTTGCTGCATATTCTTAAGGAGAAATAAATAAAACAGGTAATATGCAATGAAAATAAAACCTGCAATTAAAAGAATTAAACAGAGCCAGTGTAAAGCTTGTTAGCTCTTCCAACTCAAACTGTTGTTTCAGAGTTTCAAGTATGTTTGCTAATAGCATTATTCCTAAAAAAAAAGTAGAATGGATCTTATTTACAGGGAAAACAAGCTAGGAGGCTTGGAAAAGTATTATTTTTTTGCTTCCTCCCTAGGGGCAAAACCTTGAAGGAAAACAATAGCATATTTGCATGTGGGAGAAAGTGTACTCCTTGGTGTTTTGGGTCAAGAGAAAAAATCAGGCTAATTCCCCAGAATTCTGACTTCAAATCCACTGATTTGGGTTAACTGCCCTCCCTGTTATGTTCTAGGGTGGAAAGAAAAAAATGGCAGGGGAGTCCCCTTCCTGTGAAAAAAAAAAAAATCTGAGTTGCAAAACAGGAACCAAGGGTCAGCTTAAGATATCCCCTTAGAAATTAGGAGGGGAGTGGCTGAATAGCTCAGGTTTGCTTCTCCCTTGCTGAAAAATGGTTAGGATAGGTTGGAAACCTATGTGGGATGGGGGGGGGAGGGTGGAAGATATTTATACTTCACCCAGTTCTTAAGAATTCCTAGGTTGTGTTGAAAAGACACAGCACAGGTTCACAATGGGGGGGGGGGAGGTGCTAGTTGCAGACAGATAGGATAAGCTGTACATACTTTGGAGGCAATTGTAGTTATTATAGGTGCTATCCATACTCTTTTGACAGAGCCTACAATTCATTGGGTCCCAAAATGACCATGTTTATGGATGGTATGACAAATTTGGTTATAGAAATCTCTAGGGAGCAGAAGTTTGTCATCTGATGATACCTATGCTCCATTAATCTGTTTGGCTTTAAATTTTTTTCTTCCATTTTTCCACTTCCTTCTAATTATAGAAAAGTGATAAATTTAAGTCATTAATGGTTGTTAATGTTAAAATTCATTCAGGTCCACTAGCTTTCCAATAGTATATGTTAAGTCATTTCCCCTAGAGATAGGGTCAGTGCCATGTGTGTGTGTAGTGCAGTGAATGACAACTAAGGCTTCAGGGAACTGGAGGGTAGAAAGAAATCCAGTTAGCAATACATTTTCCAGCTGATGTTAAGAAACCCCTCTAAAGCCATAACATGCCAAGGGCATGACATATGCTAAATGTGTAACACGAGCCTGTGTAAATTGTGATCCTTTTATCCTTTGCAATGATACAGGCATGTTTTAAATCTGTGAGTTCTGCACCTTGTGCGCTTATATTTGAGGGTAAGGAAACTAACCACAGAGTATCAAATTTGGTAACTACTACAGTCCTGTATAGTGTACTCCATCCCTCTAATACTTGAGTTATTGTATATTAATTTTAAATTTCAAAAGACACTGCTAGTCACTAGAGATGTAAAAAAAAGAAATAAAATCTTCTTCCCCCAGATAGATTCCATTCTAATGGGGCATACTACACAAACACAAGCATATAAAAGCAAAGCTTTTAAAGTATGAAGTAATTTCAAGTGAGAAAGAATACTAATGTCTAGGATGAAGTTCATCTTTTCTCCAGAAGGGATTCCTTTGATCATGTTTTGAAGGATATGAATTGCTCAGAACAACGTATTTAAATTTACAAAATAGGGTTACAAAGAAAACCATTTATATTAAAGTATTTTTTTATGCTAAGAACTTCTGAAATAGAATGAACTAGAAAGTGCTTGTGAAGGTGAGATCATTTGAATTAGGCTTTTGAAGGAAGCTTTGAGGGCAGTAGAGAGTATATTCCAGGCATAGGGAGCCATCTATGGAGAGTATAGATGAAGGAACACCTAATCTTGGAAAAAGAAGGCCATTGAATTATGCAATGCCCATTTATGGGTGGCCCTCATAGTCACAGAAGAGGAAGCATTCTGACTGTGAAAATCTCAGCTGCAGTGAGCCATAGTGGGTCCCTGAACAAGTGGCTTCAAAGATCACAGAAGAAACAGTATCCAGATCAAGGAAGTCTTAGGGAAGAATAAAGCAAGACCCAATGTCTTGACTAAGAACAGCCAACCAACCTTAGTCTTCCAAATAGCAACACTGGCTTCTATCAGAGTTCTAATCATAGAACACCAAAAAAAGTTGAATACAGCAATTAGAATTGAAGAAAGGGAAATCAGAACAAAAAGGCATCCTAGGTAACCCAAAAAAGCATAGAAAGGAAGTGCCTGGCCCTGGCACTAAATTCCAGTCTAAGGATAGAGGTTAAGGGCAGATAGGTGGCTCAGCAGACAGTCAGATGGGAGATCCTGGGTTCTAATTTGGCCTCAGATACTTCCTAGCTCTGTGACCCTGGGCAATTCATTTAACCTCCCTTACATACCTATCACTCTTATACCTTGAAACCAGAACTTAGTACAGATTCTAATACAGAAGATAATGGTTTATAAAAATAATAAAAATAATTTAAGCTTAAAATATAAGTAACAGAAGACAGCTCTAAACACTATAAGGAAATATCTGGGTTTGTGTCCTAGTATTAAATCATTGTAAAATTTTTTATGCTGGTGTTCTTGTGTTTGATCATTCTTATAGCCTACTTCTTGATTTTATACTTGATGTTAGCACTTGACTCTGAATACTTTTAAAGGCAATACTTGGACTGCTCCTATTGATGTTTTCCTGATCTATTTCATGATCTATTACTCTCAGATTTCATGGACAGCCCAAAATGATGACCTGAAATCTTCCAATGCTTCTAAAATAGATTGATCAGAACAAGAAATGGTTGTGGTACACCAATTCCTGTTCTGAGTTCTGCTAGTTCCTGACCAATGTATGGGTCTGAGGAACATTAGGTTACTACTGGACTCAGCCACTATCAGGAAGGTCTGTTTGTTAAGGAACAAAACTTCTGGCTCTCTTCATCAGGAGCATATCAGGAAAGAATAGGAAATGATGAAAAATAGAATGGGAAGTGAATCAGGGTGAAGAAAGAACTCATTTCACTATCTCAACAGGAAACTTACTGAGAAGATTGAGGCCATTCCACTTAGGTTGCTTCATTCCTCTCTTCATCTCCATATCTCAAGAGGTCTTGATTCTATATCCCCCTCCTCTCTAGTCTCAGAAAATGGGATCCTCTTTCTTGCCACAGCTGACCTTTACACTTAGCACTTTTAATGCTACTTCCTTTGAGATATGGCCTGATTGATTATGCCCAATTTTGGGGCATCTCTTCTTAAATACAATCTCATCTTAAATACAACCTCAGACCCTTACTTGAACTCTGGGGAAAGCATTTAACCTCTCATTGCCTTAAAATATTAGAGAAAGAAATGGAAAACCACTGTAGTATCTTTGCCAAGAAAATACCAGGTCCAAAATGAAGTCACAAGAGCTAAACATGACTGAAGGACTGAACAACAATGACCTGATTCTTACCTCTTTTTCAGAAATAAAGAAAAGAAAAAAGAAACCCACAAAACCTCCTCAGACCTTTCAAAGACTTTTAAAAACCCTTCTTCATTTTTCCTCCCTTTCATTGCTAAATTTGTAGAAAGAATAATTTCAATTTTCTTCCAACCCTCTATGCCACTCATTTCTTCTTCAAGTCCAGGAACTGTGGCTTCTTTCTTCACTTCACTACTGAAACTATTTTTTTTTTCTATATTCACTTGTGGATGCCTAATTGCCAAATGGCCTTGATGATCTTCATCTTTATTCTTAAACTCCTTGACTTTCTTTACCATTTGCCATTGTTGACTACTCACTTCTTAATTTTCTTTCTTCCCATGTCATGCATGACACAGTTCTTTCCTGGTTCATTTGACTGTCTAACTGCTCTGATTCCTATATGTCTGATTACTAAGTATGGATGACTCATAAGATGCTATCTTTTTGCTCTCAGCCTTTCTTAAATCCAAAGAGTTATTATGACTCCCCATTATCCCTACAGCTAACCTTTTTTCCAATTATCATTGTTTCTAAGTCCACATTATGCCATCAATCAATTAATGAGCATTCATTAAATATTGACTATCTCCCAGACACTGGGCTATATCCCAGGAGTTCAAATGTACACACACACACACACACACACACACACACACACACACACACAAGTTATAATCCTTGTTCTCAAGGAACTTGTATTCTACTACCTTATTCCCATGTCCCTACCATCGTCACAGTTAAAGATCTTTCTCAGGTCAAAATAGACTCCTCTAAGAACATTCTAAGTGTTTTCCCTCCCTGTAGTATCTCTCCTCTCCACTCCAGAATTCATACCTCTGACAAAAGCATTTCATTGCACAGGAGTGGTTATGTTGCTTCCCCTTCTGGGCAGCATCAAAGGCTTTCTGTTGCAGACTCAATAGAATACAGACTCCTTGGGTTGATATTCAAAGCCTTCAACAACCAGACTGTAGTCTATCTTATCAAACACATTTCAAATTATTCCTTTTCAGACTCTCTTCTCTAGTCAAACTAGATTACTTTCTGATACCTGATCTCAGACTGCCTTCTTCTGCCTCTATGAATTTGCATAGGTCATTGTCCTAAATATTGGACAGCATTTTATTTTCTTACATCTTAATATTTTGAAAACTTTTTAAAAGTCCACTTGGATATTACTCATAATATCATTATCTCTCACAAATAGAAGCATCCCTCCCATGTGAATTATTCTCTCCAGTTAATCATTTTTCCAACTTGTGTCATAATTTTTTCTATATATTTTTGAAACCCTTTGAGAAGTGCAAATTTGTTAAGGGTAGGAACCATATCACTTTTCATCATTGTACCATCAGAAACTACCAAATTATCTTGCACATTAAAAAAACTCATTAATGTTTGTTGAATTGAATTTACAGCTGGGAAATATTATAAAAATAAAGATAAACTAGATAGGAACCAATAATTGAGCAATTTGAAGGCAGAATAGTTAAGACAAACATGACAATTCACATCATTTAATAGATAGAATGTTCTTTCCTTTGAGACTATTGGAGTTATGAGGTAGGGTCCTGGGTATGAATAAATGGGGTTGGGGAACCAAGATGTCAATCAGACTAATTTAGAATATTATACCAGATAGGGGAAAAAAGTGAAACAAATTTCAAAGAAATATATTTTCTTTCCCATATTTGTAGCATTTAGGAACAAAAACTAATATCCCTTAAAATGATATATATATATATATATACATATATATATATATATGCATGTATATGTATATATATTTAAAACTATTATCAACAAGGCTATGGGTAAATCTCATAAAGAAAATATATGAACTGTTCAAAATTTCCTGTGTAATACCCTCTCAGTGACTAAAATGTCCATTTTGCTTCAGGAATTACAGAAAATTTTAGATATGTAAACAGTGATAAATCTTCTGTGTGTAGCAACTAATGTAGGTGGCCTGTAACAGCTTTGATCATAATTAGTTATGCATTTTAGATGCCTTGGAGATAATTATAGCAAAGAGAAAACAGCTCCTTGGATCAGTTCTTAATCTTACTTTTTTCCTTAGTCAGTAGAGTCTCGGTTTTAAGGTCCTCAACCTCCTCTCCAGGGCTCTGCTGGGGAAGGATTCAGCAAGTCCATACATTTATTAATTATCTATCCATATTCTTCGTAAACCAGTCCACACTTTGGAGTTCCATTTCTTTCTAGTGGATGCTTCTTATGTTAGAGTTGTTGCATAGCAACAACTGTGGGAAAAAATATTGTCATACACACATGCACAGCAACAACTTCTCTCACATAACAGAAATATAAGTCAGAACAAACACCTTTGCTTTTAGCTATTTTCTTGAATTCTCCATGAAATCACCTGTGAATTATAGAGAAACATCAAGGTTGGGTTCAGGAAAAATGTAGCAGGGCACATAGAGTAGGGGAGATGGAAAAGTAGTCAAAAGAATGACTTGTCTTCTCTTTTCTTTTCAAAAAGGCATTAGAAGTCCTATTTCTGGGTCCTTGCACTTCTTCTCATAGTAGTAATACTTTTATTTGTAACCTCTATGTCATTGAATCTTCTTCCTTTAAGGTACAACTCAAGCACTACCTTCTACATGAAGGCTTTCCTGATTCCCTGCTCCAACTTCTAATGGTTTACTTCTATTATCTTGCATGTATTTAACTTATATTTATTCTCTGCGTACTTATTAAAATCTTAGTAGCTTAAAACTCCAATGACTCTTGAGCTACCCTATCTATGAAGTTGTTATCTAGACCATTAGAATATAAAGTCTTCCAGAACTGGGCAACAATCTTTATATTTGTATCTGTAACACCTAGTAAGGTGCCTGCTATGTAGTAGGCACTTAATAAATCATTGTTAATTTATTGATTGAAGAAGGTACCAAGGTATAGAAAATGTTAAAGAAAAATGAAAGACCATGGAAATGGAACATCATTCCTACTTGCTATATTTAATAGGAGATAAAATGAAGTATTCTATGGTTTCTTTGGATTCATACTACTTTATATTGCATGGGCAGCTAAGTGGTAAAGTGGATAGAGTATTGTGCTTGGAGTCAGAAAGGTTTGAGTTTAAATCTAGCCTCACATAGTTACTAGCTGTATGATCCCAAGCAAGTCCCTTAACTCTGTGTTCTGCTCTAAAAAATGATGTGGAGAAGGAAAAGGCAAATCACCCCAATATCAATGCCAAAATAATCTCAAAAGTAATCACAAAGAAGAGGACATGACTGAAATGACTGAACAACAACAACCACCTTCTACCTTAGAAACCATTGGCCCTCATCAGATTTTTAGTGAAATACCATCTCCCACACACACACTTCTTACTCTTCTTTCTGGTTCATTTTCCTCTTTTTGTGCCCTTATTACAAGTATACTTGAAGGATCTATTCTCAGTCCCGTTCTCTTCCCTCTCATTTTGTTTCTTGGCACTCTTATTCATTCCTATGGCTTAAATGTCACTTGTATTCACAACATACTCATCTCTACACCCATCCCCATTCTCTTCCCTGTGCTCTTTCATTTTAAACTCCTTCTGGATCTCTTTGTGAGACACAATGAAATCTTTCATAACCTAGTCCTTCCTCACCTACCTTTTTAGTCTTCTTACTCCTTGCCCCCTTTCATTCATATCCACCCATACCCTCATCCAGGTCCCTAGCCTTCTGCTGTTCTTCAAACACTTTTTGTCTTAGTTCCTTACATTATAATTGTCCATGTCCTCATGCTTAGAATGATCTCCCTCATCATATTTGCTTCTATTTTCCTTCAGTTCCTTCAAGGCCCTTCTAAAACCCCACCTTTTAGAGGAAATTTTTCTTAATTCTAGTATCTTCTTTCTAACAATTATTTTCCATTTATCCTGTACATAGCTTGTTTGTAATTGTTTGCTTGTCTCCTACATTAGTTTCTGAGATCCTTAAGGGCAGGGACTATCTTTCTTTTCTGTATCTCTTTTGCTTAACAATAAATGCTTATTGACCAACTGATTGAAGAAGTCCTACCGACTTCTCCATTTCTATTGATGATACATACCATCAAAGTTTCATTTACCCATGGAATCATCTTTGATTCTTCCAATCTTTCTAACCCAATTCTACTTATGGCTAAAATCCTATTGAGTCCACCTCCACATGTTTAACAAGCATCTATTTCTCTCCACTTGCAAGGCTACCAAAACAATTATAATCACCTATAAGTTTGGATAACTCTGTATCCAGTCTCTTCCTTCTTCACAGGGCTACTGAAATATTCTCCCAATCATCTAAAGTATAAAATATTTCTTTGACTGACATTTTGATACAATTTGGCTTTACCTTCATTTCACATCATTCCCATTCACATATTTTATATTCCTGACAAACAAAACTAGCAGCTGTTTCCGTAATCTTATTCTGGCATATAGTAAGCAGTTACTAAATGTTTTTTTAATTCATTTATTTGTTTAGGAGTTCACAGAAAAAGATGGTTTCTGAGAAAAAAAAACAGTTGCTGCATTATGCCTGCCTTGAAGGTTCTCTTGTCTGGGTCATAGGTCTGCTTCAAGTTTTAAGGGAAGTCATTTCTCTGACTCAGAGTTTTGAGCCAGCAGTTGCTCATTTTGAATGTAACAAGCTGTTCAGTTCTAGAGTGAATAGATAACATATGCTTTGTTGATCTTTGGATGTAGAATTAAAAAAAAAACTCAATAAGCTTTTAGGTTGATTACAGAGGAGAAATATGAACAGAAATGTTTTATGATAGGCAACGAATATAATTTATGTGATCATAGAAGGATGGTAGGAATTTGGTTACACACTATTAGTTAAGATGAAGTTTCACAGAGAGGACCCAGTCTGATCTCAGGATCATAACAGAGAGGTAAAAGAGATTCCAAAACTATATTAAAGAAATATCAGAGGTTACTAACCATATTACCACTTAGCAAAAGGAATGAATTCATGTTAGGAATTGCTTGCTAGAAGAGAGTCAGTTAAATCATCTAGAGGATCAGCTAGTTTGGGTAAGATGTCATGTCCAGTGAGCTGTTGGGAAATACATTAAGATCAGCTCAGCTTAAGAGTAGAAGCATCTGTTCAAAACAGAAGCTACTCTTTTCAAGAAATGTTAATGGACTTTTCCTGAGATAGAAATAGGACCCTAAAATTGACAATGACAGAGTTGTGAATTACCCCCAAGCACATGCGTTTTTCTAATTATGTTTCTTTGGCAGTACTCTATATGTTTGACTGCTCTCTCTCACAGATACTGTCTGCATTGTACGGAGCAATATGATCCCAGTTTTGCTATTGCTGCATCTGTTTTAATATATTAATTCCTGTGATATTTTTTTTTCTCATTAAGTAAGTGGTTATGTTTATATAACCCAAGCTTGGCTTTGCATGCCCAGATCATCTAACCTGCATGCAAACTGATTCTTTTTTTTTTATTCTTCAGTTATTTTATTTTTTAATTTTTTAATATATTTTATTTGATCATTTCCAAGCATTATTCGTTAAAGACATAGATCATTTTCTTTTCCTCCCCCCCACCCCCCATAGCTGACGCCTAAGTCCACTGGGCTTTAGATGTTTTCTTGATTTGAACCCATTGCTTTGTTGATAGTATTTGCATTAGAGTGTTCATTTAGAGTCTATCCTCTGTCATGTCCCCTCAACCTCTGTATTCTGGCAGTTGCTTTTTCTCGGTGTTTCCACTCCCATAGTTTATCCTTTGCTTATGAATGGTGTTTTTTTCTCCTGGATCCCTGCAAGTTGTTCAGGGACATTACACCGCCACTAATGGAGAAGTCCATTACGTTCGATTATACCACAGTGTATTAGTCTCTGTGTACAATGTTCTCCTGGTTCTGCTCCTCTCGCTCTGCATCACTTCCTGGAGGTTGTTCCAGTCTCCATGGAACTTCTCCACTTTATTATTCCTTTTAGCACAATAGTACTCCATCACCAACATATACCACAGTTTGTTCAGCCATTCCCCAATTGATGGGCATCCCCTCGTTTTCCAGTTTTGGGCCACCACAAAGAGCGCAGCTATGAATATTCTTGTACAAGTCTTTTTGTCCACTATCTCTTTGGGGTACAGACCCAGCAGTGCTATGGCTGGGTCAAAGGGTAGATATTCTTTTGTCACCCTTTGGGCATAGTTCCAAATTGCCCTCCAGAATGGTTGGATCAGTTCACAGCTCCACCAGCAATGAATTAATGTCCCTACTTTGCCACATCCCCTCCAGCATTCATTACTTTCCTTTGCTGTCATGTTGGCCAATCTGCTAGGTGTGAGGTGATACCTCAGAGTTGTTTTTATTTGCATTTCTCTGATTATAAGAGATTTAGAACACTTCTTCATGTGCTTGTTAATAGTTTTGATTTCTTTATCTGAGAACTGCCTATCCATATCCCTTGCCCATTTATCAATTGGAGAATGGCTTGATTTTTTGTACAATTGATTTAGCTCATTATAAATATGAGTAATTAAACCTGGGGGTTTTTAATTTGATCGCTTTCAAGTTTTTTCATTTGCATTTCCAATTGATTGATCTCTGCTCTCCCTTGTTTGTTAATATAAGCATTCAGGGATATGAATTTACCTCTGATTACCACTTTGGCTGCATCCCAAAAGGTTTGAAAGGATGTTTCGCCATTGTCATTTTCCTCGATGAAATTATTAATTGTTTCTATGATTTCTTCTTTAACTAAACGGTTTTGGAGTATCATATTGTTTAATTACCAATTGGTTTTAGATTTGGTTTTCCATGTACCATTACTAATCATTATTTTTATTGCCTTGTGATCTGAGAAGGCTGCATTCGTTATTTCTGCTTTTTTGCATTTGTGTGCTATGTTTCTGTGACCTAATGTATGGTCAATTTTTGTGAATGTGCCATGTGGTGCTGAGAAGAAGGTGTATTCCTTTTTATCCCTATTTATTTTTCTCCATATGTCTATTAATTCTAATTTTTCTAAGATTTCATTCACTTCTTTTACCTCTTTCTTATTTATTTTTTGATTTGATTTATCTAAATTTGATAATGGTTGGTTTAAGTCTCCCACTAGTATGGTTTTATTGTCTATTTCTTCCTTCAATTCTCCTAGTTTCTCCATTAGAAATTTGGGTGCTATATTATTTGGTGCATACATGTTGATTGCAAACTGATTCTAAGAGAAGACATCCTGCATTTCCCTACCTTGCAGGTGGCCTTGTCTCTTGATTCATTGAATAAGCCAGAACACAACCAGAATAGGCTCTTTTAGATACTTTCTCTTTCTCAGTTTGCAGAGAGAGTGAAGGCTACATTCACCAATAGCTTGGTTACCATAAAATAACTGGGTAAAGGGAAGAAATACCTTCCCCTCCTCCCTGCTTTTACTTTGTAGCCCCATTGACAGGATTTGGGTTTTGTTCTGGTTTGTTCTGTTTTCGTTGTTCTACTCAGTTCTAGTTGCTGATAGTGATATCTCCACAGTACCTGGAGCTGTACCTATCTTGGAAACAGGGTTCCAAAATGGATATGTAGCTAGCCCTACAAGGAAGCCCTGGGAAACTAGCATACCTGAGTCTGAAGCCCAGGATGGACTTTAGACATGGAGCTTGTTGGGATTTTGCTATATAGGAAATTAATTAAACTGTGATTATAATAATCCCCTTTACCTCTTTTGCCCTAGGTTATGAAGTCAAGCAAGGGGGATTATGCCTCCAGGTGATAGAAATGTTGATATATTTGTTCTTGCTAAACCCTTGAAGTAAATATTCCTTTATAAAAAAGCTAACCAATTAAGTGATTAAATGGAAGCTAGAGGATATCTACTTTTGGAAGAGGAACATCTGAGTGTTAGATAACCCTGGAGAGTAAAATGTAGCACACCTGGCTTCAGGGAAGTGGGAACCAGGGAGGTTCCTCTTATATTTAAGATCTAAATGAGTCATCATTTTGAGAGGATGATTGTCTGTAAATTGAAGTACAAAAGTGGAGATTTGAGAACCAAAGCAGCCAGTGATGGATTACCCAAAGGATCTAAGAGGGTTTGAGGATAATCATCCTTCTCTGGGAACATAATAATGCCAAATATAAGAGCATATTGGAATAAAAGAGCCAGAACAGAGTATTTACTCTCTTCTACATACTCTATATGAGAGATGTGAGGTGCTACAAGGTAAGTGACCACCCCATGTACATGTTACAGAGTCATCATCTTGCTTTCCCCTTGCTTGTTGAAATCCTTCTCTGTCCAGCAAAAGTGACCCCTAATTTTTCTCAATTTCTCCCATTTCCCCAATGAAAGTGATTTCTCCAACTTTCTCTGCTTTTTATAATATTCTTTTTCTTCCCATTTGAATTAGTTTATTTAGTCAATTTAGAGCATTATTCCTTGGTTACAATAATCACATTATTTCCTTCATTCCCCTCCACCTACCCTTCCCGCAGTAAATGCCCAATTTCATTGGGTATTACTTCTGTCTTTGATCAGAACCTATTTCCATGTTGTTGTTTACACTAGGGTGTTCATTTAGAGTCTACATCCCCAACCATATCTCTTTGACCCATGCATTCAAGCGATTGTTTTTCTTCGGTGTTTTTACTCCCATAGTGTTTCCTCTGAATGTGGATAGTGGTTTTTCTCGTAGATTCCTCCAAGTTGTTCAGGGTCATTGCAATGCCACTAATGGAGAAGTCCATTACATTTGATTGTACCACAGTGTATCAGTCTTTTTACAATATTCTTATGGCACTATCTGTCTGGATCTTTTATTTGTTGTATGTTTCACACTCTACTTTGTATCATAATTCTATCAATATTTTGCTTTTCTCTTGTGTCATTAGACAATAAAGTGTTTGACCATGGTGTTTCTCATCTTGTTTCTTTTTTTTAAGATTCTGGTCAGAACTGCCTACCCAATTCTGGATCAAGAAAATTGTCTTTTTCTGGAATAGCATGGATCTATATTTTAAGATAGTTCACCATTAGCTATATTTGGAGTTTTGAGTTTGGTTTGCTCATTGTGTTTTTACTGTGAGGTATGAAATGGGGACTGAACTAAAGCTGGATGGGTGATTCTAGCTGTGCTCCTTTTGAGATAAAGTTGGCTGGGGCTCCCCTTACCCTAAGTGCAGGAGGGGAACTGGGTAGAATAACTGTACCCAAGGACAACATCATGCCAGACAGACCATTTGTAGAATGTGCAATTTCTGCTAGAACTCTTTTTGAATGCTCAGAAGTATAACTGTATTTTTGTGGGCAATGTACTATGTGGAATCCCCTTCTTTGTTGGGAAGCACCTATTGTTCCTTTAGCAGCATCCCCAGTGCCTCATTCATAGTAGGCATTTAAATGAGGTGGTAACTTGTGGTTGGCATCTTGTCTAAAAGCACGATCTAAAGAGTGTAGAAGGTCCAAATATGAGTGTTTCACCATTATCACTGACTATTCTGTCTAACTCGCCCACCCAGACTACTGAAAAGTAAATCCATTTTAAAAAATGAAATCGAATACTTCTTAAACTATTTACACTTTACAGAGATCATGGAATTATAGCACTCTATTCTTCATACATTACATCCTCTACTCCCACATCTAGTTTTTACCAGATGACATCTTAACTATTCATCAAGCCAAAGCTTAAATACTACCGAAATTTACGAATTCTCCAAACTGGAACTGATTTCTTCTAATCATATTTCAGAGAATTTTAAGAGGTTGTATTCTATTCACATTTTAGGAAAATTTTTGAAATTGTCTTATCTTTCTCTAAGAGATACTAAATTGCTTAAGAACAAATTGTCCCTTGCTTACCCACAAACCCCAACTTCCATCAACCCACTGTCTTACCTTGCAGCACCTGGTGCATTGCATTATAGTACATGTTTAATGAATGTCTGTTGCTTATTTTATTACACAAATGAAATAATGGGATTATTGAATGATTCTTTGAGTCGAAATTTCATGAACAACTTTAAGGAACAAGATTATGGATACTTAATGCATTTTGTTTCCTTCAGTCAACAATCAAGCAAACTTTAAATCAGGACTCCAAATTAAACCTTTTGGTGAAGTTTATGATTCCTTTATCATAATAGTATCTATAAATTCATAAAGTAAACAGGATTACAAAAGATATAAATTATCTTGAAATAAAATTGCCAAAATACTTTTAAAAACAGTTTTGAGGATCTCATGTAAAGAACCCAATTTAAGTTTTTTTAATTGCTCATAGTGAATTCACTTATATGCTTAAGAATTTGTTATTGAATAACAACAATAACAATGTACATTTATTTATATTAGCCACTTGGGTAATGGCTAATAATATAAGACAATGCTTCATATATTTTTTGTACATATTGTTATTTGACAGAACAAACTCCCAAGTAAGGAGAATTATATTGGTTTGTTTGGTAGAGGAGAGCAAGCCAAAAAGGTGTGGCTTCCTTCTGTCAAGGCTCTGGTTTACATTATATAGTATTTAAATAAGGATGCCTTCACACAAACCACCCATATGCAATTAACTAATTTTGTCAAGAGGTCAACTTGACCAAACACAAGGGACCCCAAAACACAACCTTGGATGGATCATTATACATCCTTGTTGTGGTAACCCAAAAAGAATGCTGTCATTTAAATTATATTTAAAAATCTTTATGAATTTAAATCTGGCCTCAGACACAAATCACCTAACTTTATGTTTTCCAAGAAAATCCTGAATGAAGTCATGAAAAGCCAGACCAGAGAGAAACAATCAAACAACATCAGAACCTTGGGGAATCCAATACCTTGTAGTCATCTCCAGCATTCCTGCAATCTGGCAACATTCTATTATGGACAACCTTTTGAATTTTATTACCATAATGAATTTTGTAATATAATAAACCACTTTGCGGCTACATACATGGTAAGAGATTTTTCACTTTGTAACTCCCATTGAAATGCGAGGGCAAAGTCTATGTTCTTGTTTTTCTGTATAACCTGACAAAGATAAGTACTTATTCAGTGTTTGGTCTCTAGAAGGTGATACCTGAGGTATGAGTAGGATGCTGGGATGAAAGAATTCATGATAAACATTTTACAAAATGATATGTGCATTTTTAGAGCAACTTAGCTTTTCATTTTCATCACAAAAACCTTATGAGATAACTAATATAAAATTTACTCCTATGAGAATTTATTTTTATGTACTTTATTATTCCTATATTAGGGTCCTGGATTAGAGAGGCTCCAATCAGCCAGTTGACTGTTATATTTCTTTTGCTCATAGGAACTCTGAGGAATGTTCCCCACCCTACCCCCCGGCCAAAAACAAGGCTCATCCTGACAGGTATATAATTACCTCCTCCATTATCCATGGGGGCTGGGAAGGGGTTGAGAGTTTTACTGGACAATCTCCCCATTAACTATTCACCATTCAGAGATGTCCTTGGATGTCCAAGGGAGAGACTGAAAATTGAACTTCCAAATTGTATTTCAAACAGGTGAAAGAATTTTTCCTTGTCTTTGATTATTGAAAGCATCATTGACCTAGTTATTTATTCATTAAGTGTTGGCATATTCAATAAATTCACATTATTACTCCTTAGCTTCCATATAGAATAAAGTAGGATTCTATAACTGATTGAATGTAGATGCTATTCCCACTTTCAGCTAATTTTGATTAGAATAAGTTTCAAGCATTGGCCATCCCTGCATCTTCTCTCCTCCACAGTATTAACTCTTATGTGTCTCTTTATGTAGAATAATTTCCCCCACTTCTATTTCTTTTTGTTTCCCAATTTGTTGCTTTTGCTCATTCCTTGATTTTTTTAATCATCCCATCCTACTCAACTTCCTCCCTTCCTTCTTTCTATGTATATGCCTTCTCAATGCCTTAATAGTAAAAATGTTAAGTATCTTAAACACCTTATGGATCTTTAGTGATATAAGTAACTGAAGTGTTTCAAATATCTTTGATATCTTTAGTTTCTTATCAACTACCTATATAGGAATGTAATCAATTTAACATTATTAAAAACTTTCTATTTCCACCTTTCTTTTTACCTATTCATTCTTCTTAGTGTTGAATTTGCTTATACAATTTTCTCTTCAACTTTTTTCATTAAATATTTCATTTCATTAAATACCAATTTTTCCCCTGGAGGATTATACACAGTTTCACTGGATAGATGGTTCTTGGTGGTAATCCTCGATATTTTGACTTTCAGAATCTCATGGTTTTTAGTCCTTTAATGTAGAAGCTGACAAGTCTTCTGTGTTCCTGACTGTGCCTCTACAAAATTTAAATTGTTTTCTTAAGATTGCTTGCGGTATATTTTCCTTGGCCTGGGAATTTTGAAATTTAGCATTAGTGATGAATATTTTATTTCAAGGTCTCTTTCAGGAGTTGATCATTGGATTCTTCGAATTTCTATTTTATCCTCTTGTTCAAGGATATTAAAGCCATTTTCTCTGATGATTTCATGTAATAGGGTATTGAGATTCTTTTTTTTTTATTGTGACTTTTGGGTATCCTGATGATTCTTAAATTATTTCACCTGTTTCTTTTTTCCAATTAGTTATTTTCCCAGTGAGGTATTTCAGACTTTTTTTACATTCTTTTGTTTTTTTTTATTTCCTGATATTTTATGGAGTCATTAGCTTCAAATTGCCCAATTCTAATTTTAAGAAAATTGTTTTCTTCCTTGAGCTCCTGTGTTTCCTTTCCCATATGGCCCATTCTAATTTTTAAGAAGTGATTTGCTTCAGTGTATTTTTGTACCTGCATTTTCATTTAGCCCATTACAGTTTTCAGGGTGCTGATTTTCTTCACTGAACATTTGTTTTCAAGGTATTAACTCTATCAATTCTCTTATTATTTGATTTGTTAATTTATTTTTAAGTTCTTCCATGAGTTCTTTCAAGGCCTGGCATCCTTTTATACATTCCTTTGAAGCTTCACATGTTTCCTTTTTTTACATGGTTGTTCTTTGAATTTGGATTTTGATTTTTCTTGTCACTAAAATAACTTTCTAAAACCATGTTTTTTTCTGTCTTTTGTTCATTTTTCTAATTTTTTTTTACTGTTACCTTGCCTATCTGTTGAGGTACTGCTCTGCTTCTTGAGTAGACAGAGCACTGTTGTAAACTTGCTGTGTCATCTTTTCTGGGGCTTGGGATAGGTCCATGTACCTTTGGGTCCCACAGTGTACACTTAGAAGGGGTAGCCCTGCTGGCTTGCACTAAGAGGCTTACACTTGTTATATCCAGCTGGATTCTATTCCCTATGCTACCAATTTCTCTGTTGTCTTGTGGGCTGGGCTAGTCCCCACTCTACTACTATATTTTTATAGGCTTCATAGCTTATCCTGAGCTGGTTCCCACAGAGGCTATTTTCATTAGCCTACTCTCACCTCTTACCCCAGGAAAAATGGCCCCCTGGCACCACTTTCCTTTGTTTTGAGGAAATTTATTTTCTTTTATGTGTGGAGATTTTGGACAGGCTTAGAACCATTTCTTTCTCTGCTATCTTAGCTCCCAGTATGCATCTCCGTCAAGTTGCTATTAAAAAACAACATAGAAAGTTAAATAAAATAATAAAATAAGATAAATTGCTTCTTTAATAAAATACCATCAAAACCAGGCAAATACTGTTTGCAACCTTAGAGTCAAGCCACTCTTTGACCTGTTTGGTCTGGCCCAAAGGCTTCTGTGTTCAACATAAACTTCAGGGAGAGAACTTGTCATTTTCTGTCCAAAAGTCACCCATTTTTAATAGGACAATTCTCCCTGACAACCATTTCCTGACTGATCCTTTTAATGATGGATACAAGATCAAGAGTCTATCTGATCACTAAGGTTTCAAATAGTAAGGCTCTGCCCTTCAGATAGGAACCATTTTTTTGTACTCTTCAATGTAACTCCAGCAAATGAATATCTTCCCCTCAGTTACTCTTGAGGAAAGAGAAAAAAGATTAACCTTCTCTCATGTATTTAGAAGCATCATGTCATGTATTTAGAAGACTTAGATATTCATTTTTTCTCTCTTTGACAAAAGTCAAATCATTGAACTATCTGGGTAGAAGTTTCTTTATCTATAAAATGAGTTTAAGGTAACACTTGCCCATCTACCTCACATGTTAATTCTGAAGAAAACATTGACTTCTAAGTCTTGAAGAGCCATAAAAATGTGGGTTGCTGCTTCTTGTGTGTGTGTGTGTGTATATATGTATACATATATAGGTGTATATATATTTTTTTTCACATATATGAATAATTTACTTAAGAAAGTCCATAAAAAGATTCCCTGCCTATTCCTAATTGCCATTTTTATTTTAACAATGTCTATACAAAGAGAGACAGTGAAGAGAGAATTGGCTGTAAATCCAGTAAGATCTGGGTAAAAAAGAAACCAGAACCTTGCATTTAAGGAGGAGACCCAGTCCAAAGATGTCTGCACTTTTCTTCCCACTTCCCTGCTGACTCATCTCCTTTGGATTTTTTCTCCTGGCCCCCTGAGCCAGGCACTTTCTCTACATCTCTCTTTTTAGCTCCCTTTTATGAATTGTTTTCATCCATTAAAAAGTAAATTCCTTAAGGGGAGGGAATTCTTTCTCCTGCTATCAGTATTCTTTGGCCTTAGAGTAATTTCTGGCACATAATAATTAAGTGCTTGATGATGTGGACTGATTGAAATCATTACTCTGACATGCTGGCTGAGTAACCTTGAGCAACCTCTCTATGTTCTAGGCAACTTCATAAGTAAACTCTAAATATAAAGAAAGTGCCACTAGACAATGAAAGAGGGAACTTATACATCAGAATTGTTTGGCATTGAGATCATATTTATGTGTTCTTTTCTTATTTTAGCAATATTTGTTTTAGTTCTTCCTTCTCATCCTTTAATGTTTTTTTTTAATCTCAATCAATAGCATAGCAGCTGGATTTATCATCTCCATCACACGTGGGTGCCTCAGATCACCTTCTCTCTCTTGTAGTTTCTTTTCATATCTACATCCAGTCAAAACCAAAACTGATTAAGTCCCAATGATACTTCAGATTTACTAGTCAAATTAAAGTCATTTGGTTCAAGGTGGGGGTGTTTGATAAAATAAGATTTTAGGAAAATAATATTTTCCCTATGAATTTAGAGTATACAGTCCCACACCATGATGAGGAAGGAAAACACATAAAATCAGTAAAAGGAGTATTCATCTAGGGAGAAGGAATGGCATTAATGAATATATGGAGGGTACGCAGCTTTGGAATATTTGTGGATAGCATATAGTTGTGGCAGAGCAAATGCACAATCTGAATGCACATATAAGGATGACTAATTACTGACCCTAAAGGCCTAATATTATCTTTTTTTATTTTCTTTCGATTTGAATAACTTTATTTAGTAAATTTAGAACATTACTGACATTGTTTTCCTCCCTCCGCTACACAAACTCTTCCCACCCCAAACACACAATTTCATTGGGTATTACTTGTGTGCTTGATCAGAACCTATTTCCATGTTGTTGTTTACACTAGGATGTTCATTTAGGGTCTACATCCCCAACCATATCGCCTCGACCCATGTATTCAAGCAGTTGTTTTTCTTTGGTGTTTTTACTCAGGCAGTGTTTCCTCTGGATGTGGATAGTGGTTTTTCTTGTAGGTTCCTCTGAGTTGTTCAGGATCATTGCATTGCCACTAATGGAAAAGTCTGTTATATTAGATTGTACCACAGTGTATCAGTCTCTGTGTACAATGTTTCCCTGGTTCTGCTCCTCCCACTCTGCATCACTTCCGGGAGGTTGTTCCAGTCTCCATGGAATTCCTCCACTTCATTATTCCTTTGAGCACAATAGTATACCATCACCAACATATACCACAATTTGTTCAGCCATTCCCCAATGGAAGGGCATCTCCTCATTTTCCAATTTTTTGCCACCACAAAGAGCACAGCTATGAATATTTTTGTATATGTCTTTTTCCTTATTATCTCTTTGGGGTACAAACCCAGCAGTGCTATGGCTGGATCAAAGGGCAGACGGATTTTTAGGGCCCTTTGGGCATAGTTCAAAATTGCCCTCTAGAATGGTTGGATCAATTCAACTCCACCAGCAATGCATTCATGTCCCAACTTTGCCACATCCCCTCCAGCATTCATTACTTTCCTTTGCTGTCATGTTGGCCAATCTGCTATGTGTGAGGTGATACTCCAGAGTTGTTTTGATTTGCATTTCTCTGATTATAAGAGATTTCAAACACTTTTTCATATGCTTATAAATAGTTTTGATTTCTTTCACTGAAAATAGCCTATTCATGTCCCTTGTCCATTTTTCAATTGGAGACTGGCTTGATTTTTTGTACAACTGGTTTAGCTCTTTATAAATTTGAGTAATTAGACCTTTGTCCGAGGTTTTTGTAATGAAGATTATTTTGCAATTTGTTGCTTCCCTTCTAATTTTGGTTGCATTAGTTTTGTTTGTACAAAAACTTTTCAATTTGATATAATCAAAATTATTGGTTTTACATTTTATGTTTTTTTTTTCTAGTTCTTGCTTGGTTTTAAAGTCTTTCCTTTCCCAAAGATCTGACAAGTATACTATTCTGTGTTCGCCTAATTTGTCACCAATTCTGAGTTTATCTGGGTGTAGGGTGTGAGATGTTGATCCAAACCTAATCTCTCCCATACTGTCTTCCAATTTTCCTAGCAGTTTTTATCAAAAAGTCGGTTTGGGTCCCCAAAACTGGAACAGTCATTGGGTTTATCATAGACTGTCTTGCTGAGGTCATTTACTCCAAGTCTATTCCACTGATCCTCTTTTCTGTCTCTTAGCCAGTACCAAATTTTTTTGATAACCACTGCTTTATAGTATAGTTTGAGATCTGGGATTGCAAGGTCACCTTCCTTTGCATTTTTTTTCATTATTTCCCTGGATATCCTTGATATTTTGTTTTTCCAAATGAACTTTGTTATGTTTTATTTTTTCTCTAACTCAGTAAAAAAGTTTTTTGGTAGTTCAATGAGTATGGCACTAAATAAGTAGATTAATTTGGGTAGGATTGTCATTTTTATTATGTTAGCTCATCCCACCCATGAGCAATAAATGCTTTTCCAATTGTTTAGATCTAGTTTTAATTGTGAGGAGAGTATTTTGTAATTGTGTTCGTATAGTTGTTTTCCCATTTCTTTTAGTATTAAACTCTCCTTTTAAGCTCTGGTTGTACATATACATATATATTTATGCATGCATATATCTATATAACTATTTATGCCTTGTCCTTTCATCCTATACAGTTTGTCACTGTTCCCTC
Source organism: Monodelphis domestica (assembly GCF_027887165.1). Lineage (NCBI taxonomy): Eukaryota > Metazoa > Chordata > Mammalia > Didelphimorphia > Didelphidae > Monodelphis > Monodelphis domestica. The sequence continues at coordinate 265,671,751 of NC_077229.1, forward strand.
TAAGTAGAATTCTTCTAGCTGATCAATTGATAACAACAGTTTTTAAGAGTTACCAATGACCTCTTTTCTTATAGGGATACATATCATTTTAACTTATTGAGTCCCTTAAAATTTTTTTTGTTTTTCTTTTTTCCCCTCTTTTTTAATTACCTTTTGATGATTCTCTTGAGTTCTGTGCTTGGACATCAAATTTTCTGTTCAGGTCTGGTCTTTTCTTTACAAATTCTTGAAATTCTTCTATTTTGTTGAATGACCATACTTTCCCCTGTAAGAATATAATCAGTTTTGCTGGGTAGTTGATTCTTGGTTGTAGACCTAATTCCCTTGCTTTCCAGAATATCGTATTCCATTCCATTCTTTTTTTCAGTGTGGTTGCAGCCAGATCCTGAATTATCCTCACTGTGTTTCCTTGGTATCTGAATGACTTCTTCTTGGCAGCTTGTAATATCTTTTCTTTGGTCTGATAGTTTTTGAGTTTGGCTATAACATTCCTGGGTGTTGTCAGTTGGGGATTAAGTACAGGAGGTGATCTGTGGATTCTTTCAATCTCTACTTTTCCCTCTTCTTCTCGAATATTGGGGCAGTTTTCTTGAATAATTTTCTATACTATTGTGTCCAGGATTTTTTCTTTTGTTATGGTCTTCTGGTAGATTCTTAAATTGTCTCTCCTCAAACAATTTTCTAAATCCTCTGTTTTGTGAATGAGATGCTTCCTATTTTCCTCATTTTTTTTCATTCTTTTGGTTTTGTTTTATAGTGTCCTGATGCCTTCTGAGGTCACTTAATTCTAATTGTTGTATTCTGGTTAAAAAAAAAAAACTGGACTTCATCCCTGGCTTTTTGGTCATCCTTTTATTTCTGGTCTGATTTTCTATGGAGGTCATCTTTCATCCTCTTTACCTCATCTTTCATCTCCTTTGACTCATCTTTTGTCTCCTTGGCCTCATTTTCCAGCTGATTAATTTTGGCTTTCAAGACACTGTTTTCTGTTTCCAGATGACTTATCTTGCTGTTAAAGTTGTCTTCAGCCTCTCTTAATTGTGTTTTGAATTCCATTTTGAGTTATTCTAAAGCCTGTGTCCAATTCGCTGGGATTTCTAATTTAGCATTCGCTGTATAGAAGCTATCTAATGCAATTTCTTTCTTCTTTTTCTGTTGTTTGCTCATATCCACCCCTTCTTTGCTTCCCATATTTGTCTGTGCTCTTGCTTGTCTCATCTTTTTTGGTTTTGGGGGCTTCTGTCAGTCTCCCCTCCTTGGAGCTTTGACAGAATATCTCTCGGTGCAGTCTCTGCGGGTGGGTTATTGGGGGTTTGAGCTTCCCTGTTCTCTGGAGCTTTTTTATTTGATTAAAGTTCAGCCTGCAATGAGGGAGGGGTGTGGATCCTGGACTTCCCTAAGTTCTGAAGATTTTTGATGGGATTAAGTTCAGCTGGGTTTGTTCTGTGTGTGCTCTGAGGCCAACACCTCCTGTAAGGATGGAACAAATATGGAGGATCTCCACAGCTCTGGCCAGGTTGCTAGCTCTATGTTTCCGCTCTAGCTCCTTCCCTGCTGTCTGTGTTCATGCTCTGAGCTTGGCACAGCCCTGCCCGCAAGGTACATCCTCCAACCCTCCAGACCAGCACCTTTGTCTTCCCAGAAGTTCCCCCTGCCGCTGGAGTCTCAGCGCTCTAGGTGGGAGGGGGAAGGGGTACTGGGACCTTCCTTCTGCCTTCCCCATAAACCCTAGTGTTCTTGGATTCTGGCTTTGGGGGGGGGTGCGTACCTTTTGAATTGAGTCTAGCAGGAGGGTTCCTTTGCTCTATCTTGTTATGTTTGATTTTCAATCCCCTAGGATCATTCAGTTTGTGATTGATAAGGAAGGGTATTCAGAGGTCTGAACTTCTGCTCCTTCTAGGCCACCATCTTGACTCCTCTAATATCTTCTGAAGCATTGATACAGTGCTAGCCTTGGAGGCAGGAAGTTGTTCAATCCATTTTCAATCATGTCCAACTTTGTGAGACCAATTTGAGTTTTCTTGGTAAAGATAATGGAGAAATTTGCCATTTCCTTCTCCAACTCATTTTCCAGGTGAAGAAACTGAGGCAGTCAAGTGACTTGGTAACATAGCTAATAAGTGTCTGAAGTTAGATTTGAACTCACAAAACTGAGTCTTTGTGACTCAAGGCTAAGCTCTCTATTTACTGTGCCCCACCTGAAGGCCATAAGACCTGAATTCAAGTGCAGACATATATTCTAGCTATGTGACCCTGAACAAGTAACTTGAACTCTTTCAACTTAAACTCTATCAACTTCATCCGTAAAATGGAAATAATGATAGTCCCTACCTCTCAGGGTTCTTGTGAGGATGAAATCAAATAGTTTTAAATAATATGAAAAATTTAAAACACTATATAAATGGTAGAAGTATTATTATGAATTAATAAGTGTATTCCTACTAACTCCTTCCTATCATGTATGTAGTTTCTGGTATTGCATTTACTGCCAACCTTGACTCTACTGGGAAGAAGAGTATAAAATTTCTCTGCTTCCAGCTTCTGGAGTTAGCTAGAGTTTTTAGCTCATGTGTTATTTCTTCCTCATAAAAGAACTCTACCATCTCTCTTTCAACTTGGAATGCAGAAACTTGAAGTATGATTGTTTTAAGAAGTCAGGACTAGAGACTTCCGGTTAAGATGGCGGCTTAGAGAAAGCTAAAGCTCAGATCTCCGGAAAACCCTTCCCGACCAATCTCAAACTATAAGCTCCTAAGGCGCCAAAATTCAAAACGATCAACAGCACAGACCCTGGGAACCCTCCTCCTGTACCTGGACCCGGATCAAAAGGTATGGCTCCCCTCAAAAGCCAGAACCCGAGATCACTCGGACCTAAGGGGTAGGAGCGCGCAGAGTCCAAGGCTCCGGGAAGCCGCAGCCCAGCCCGGCTCAGAGAGCAGGGTCCTCAAACAACAACCCTCAGGGCCTTCTATCCAAGTCCCAGTGAAAGTCACTGCCTGGAGCAAGACAGCCTCAAGGGCTGGATCCTGCTATCCAAGTCTCAGTGAAAGTCCTTGCCCTCGGAGCTTGGGGAAGCTGCAGCCCATCCCCCTGCAGGCCGACGAAACAGCCTCACAGCCAGCGATTCTGAAGGCAACTTCCGGAAAGCGAGCCGGGGGAGAGTGTCGCCTCGTGGTCCCACCCTTCCATTCCAGTTTCAGTGAGGCATATTCAGTTTAACCCAGGGAAAGCTCATAGAACAAACATATGCCCAGGACTAAAGCCTCTGATCACCAGACAGAGATAAGAAAAGCTAATCCTCCACATTCAGAGATGGCAAACTCCACAGAAGCACAGAAGCCCCAAAATACCAAGAAAAATAAGAAGAAAGGGGCGACTTTGGACACATTCTATGGAGCCAAAATACAAAATACAGAGCAGATAGAAGAAGATACACAAGAAAATGCTCCAAAATCTTCCAAAGGAAATGGAAACTCTCCACAAACCCATGAAGAATTTGAATCAGAAATGACCAAAAAGATGGAAGCCTTCTGGGAAAAAAAGTGGGAAATAATGCAAAAGAAATTCACGCATCTACAAAACCAGTTTGACCAAACTGTAAAAGAAAACCAGGCTTTAAAGCAAGAACTAATAAAGCAAAGCCAAAACACCAAGAAATTAGAAGAGAACATAAAATATCTCACTGACAAGGTGATAGATCTGGAAAATAGAGGGAGAAGGGATAATTTAAGAATAATTGGACTCCCAGAAAAGCCAGAAATAAACACCAAACTGGACATGGTGATACAAGATATAATCAAAGAAAATTGCCCAGAGATTCTAGAACAAGGGGGCAATACAGCCACTGACAGAGCTCACAGAACACCTTCTACACTAAACCCCCAAAAGACAACTCCCAGGAATGTAATTGCCAAATTCCAAAGCTATCAAACAAAAGAAAAAATCCTACAGGAAGCCAGAAAAAGACAATTTAGATATAAAGGAATGCCAATCAGGGTCACACAAGACCTTGCAAGTTCTACTCTGAATGATCGTAAGGCATGGAACATGATCTTCAGAAAGGCAAGAGAGCTGGGTCTCCAACCAAGAATCAGCTACCCAGCAAAACTGACTATATACTTCCAAGGGAAAGTATGGGCATTCAACAAAATAGAAGACTTCCAACTTTTTGCAAAGAAAAGACCAGAGCTCTGTGGAAAGTTTGATACCGAAAATCAAAGAGCAAGGAATACCTGAAAAGGTAAATATTAAGGAAAGGGGAAAAATGTTATCTTCTTCTTTTACTCAAACTCTCTTCTATAAGGACTACATTTATACCAATCTATGTATACTAATATGTGGGGAAAATGTAATGTATAAATAGGGGGTAAAGAAAGACCAAATAGAATAATCGTTCTCACACAAAGATTCACATGGGAAGGGGAGGGGAAGAAAACTCCTATAAGAAGGAGAGGAAGGGGGGGGGGGGTTTACTTAAACCTCAATCTCAGGGAAATCAACTCTGAGAGGGAAAAACATCCAGATCCATTGGGATCTTGAATTCTATCTTACCCAACAAGGGTAAGGAGAAGGGAAAACCAAGGGGGGAGGGGGAGAGGGAGAACAAAAAGGGAGGGAAAGAGAGGGGGGGAGGGAAGAAAAAGGAAGGGACTGAAAAGGGAAACATCAAGGGAGGGGACAAGGGGGACTGATTCAAAGTAAATCACTGGACTAAAAGGTAGAGCCGAAGAAGAAAAGGTTAGAATTAGGGAAGGCATTCAAAATGCCAGGGAGTCCACAAATGACAATCATAACTTTGAACGTGAATGGGATGAACTCACCCATAAAATGTAGACGAATAGCAGAATGGATTAGAATCCAAAACCCTACCATATGTTGTCTTCAAGAAACACACATGAGGCGGGTTGACACCCACATGGTCAGAATTAAAGGATGGAGTAAGACCTTCTGGGCCTCAACTGATAGAAAGAAGGCAGGAGTGGTAATCATGATATCTGATAAAGCCAATGCAAAAATAGACCTGATCAAAAGGGATAGGGAAGGTAATTATATTTTGTTAAAAGGGACTCTAGACAATGAGGAAATATCATTAATCAACATGTATGCACCAAATAATATAGCACCCAAATTTCTAATGGAGAAACTAGGAGAATTGAAGGAAGAAATAGACAATAAAACCATACTAGTGGGAGACTTAAACCAACCATTATCAAATTTAAATAAATCAAATCAAAAAATAAATAAGAAAGAGGTAAAAGAAGTGAATGAAATCTTAGAAAAATTAGAATTAATAGACATATGGAGAAAAATAAATAAGGATAAAAAGGAATACACTTTCTTCTCAGCACCACATGGCACATTCACAAAAATTGACCATACATTAGGTCACAGAAACATAGCACACAAATGCAAAAAAGCAGAAATAATGAATGCAGCCTTCTCAGATCACAAGGCAATAAAAATAATGATTAGTAATGGTACATGGAAAACCAAATCTAAAACCAATTGGAAATTAAACAATATGATACTCCAAAACCGTTTAGTTAAAGAAGAAATCATAGAAACAATAATTTCATCGAGGAAAATGACAATGGCGAGACATCCTTTCAAACCTTTTGGGATGCAGCCAAAGCGGTAATCAGAGGTAAATTCATATCCCTGAATGCTTATATTAACAAATAAAGGAGAGCAGAGATCAATCAATTGGAAATGCAAATGAAAAAACTCTAAAGCAATCAAATTAAAAACCCCCAGCAGAAAACCAAATTAGAAATCCTAAAAATTAAGGGAGAAATTAATAAAATCGAAAGTGATAGAACTATTGATTTAATAAATAAGACAAGAAGCTGGTACTTTGAAAAAACAAACAAAATAGACAAAGTACTGGTCAATCTAATTAAAAAAAGGAAGGAAGAAAAGCAAATTCACAGCATTAAAGATGAAAAGGGGGACAGCACCTCCAATGAGGAGGAAATTAAGGCAATCATTAGAAATTACTTTGCCCAATTATATGGCAATAAATACACCAATTTAGGAGAAATGGATGAATATATACAAAAATACAAACTGCCTAGACTAACAGAAGAGGAAATAGAATCCTTAAATAATCCCATATCAGAAATTGAAATCCAACAAGCCATCAACGAACTTCCTAAGAAAAAATCCCCAGGGCCTGATGGATTCACCTGTGAATTCTATCAAACATTCAGAGAACAGTTAATCCCAATACTATACAAACTATTTGACATAATAAGCAAAGAGGGAGTTCTACCACACTCCTTTTACGACACAAACATGGTACTGATTCCAAAACCAGGCAGGTCAAAAACAGAGAAAGAAAACTATAGGCCAATCTCCCTAATGAATATAGATGCATAAATCTTAAATAGGATACTAGCAAAAAGACTCCAGCAAGTGATCAGAAGGATCATTCACCATGATCATGTAGGATTCATACCAGGGATGCAGGGCTGGTTCAACATTAGGAAAACCATCCACATAATTGACCACATCAACAAGCAAACTAGCAAGAACCACATGATTATCTCAATAGATGGAGAAAAAGCCTTTGATAAAATACAACACCCATTCCTATTAAAAACACTAGAAAGCATAGGAATAGAAGGGTCATTCCTAAAAATAATAAACAGTATATATCTAAAACCAACAGCTAATATCATCTGCAATGGGAATAAACTAGATGCATTCCCAATAAGATCAGGAGTGAAACAAGGATGCCCATTATCACCTCTACTATTTGACATTGTACTAGAAACACTAGCAGTAGCAATTAGAGAAGATAAAGGAATTGAAGGCATCAAAATAGGCAAAGAGGAGACCAAGTTATCACTCTTTGCGGATGACATGATGGTCTACTTAAAGAATCCTAGAGATTCAACCAAAAAGCTAATTGAAATAATCAACAACTTTAGCAAAGTTGCAGGATACAAAATAAACCCACATAAATCATCAGCTTTTCTATATATCTCCAACACAGCTCAGCAGCAAGAACTAGAAAGAGAAATCCCATTCAAAATCACCTTAGACAAAATAAAATACCTAGGAATCTACCTCCCAAGACAAACACAAGAACTATATGAACACAACTACAAAACACTCACCACACAACTAAAACTAGACTTGAACAAATGGAAAAACATTAACTGCTCACGGATAGGACGAGCCAATATAATAAAAATGACCATCCTACCCAAACTTATTTATCTATTTAGTGCCATACCCATTGAACTACCAAAATACTTCTTCACTGATTTAGAAAAAACCATAACAAAGTTCATTTGGAAGAACAAAAGATCAAGGATATCCAGGGAAATAATGAAAAAAAACACATATGATGGGGGCCTTGCAGTCCCTGACCTAAAACTATATTACAAAGCAGCAGTCATCAAAACAATTTGGTACTGGCTAAGAAACAGAAAGGAAGATCAGTGGAATAGACTGGGGGAAAGCGACCTCAGCAAGACAGTATACAATAAACCCAAAGATCCCAGCTTTTGGGACAAAAATCCACTATTCGATAAAAACTGCTGGGAAAATTGGAAGACAGTGTGGGAGAGACTAGGAATAGATCAACACCTCACACCCTACACCAAGATAAATTCAAAATGGGTGAGTGACTTAAACATAAAAAGGAAACCATAAGTAAATTGGGTAAACACAGAATAGTATACATGTCAGACCTTTGGGAGGGGAAAGGCTTTAAAACCAAGCAAGATATAGAAAGAATCACAAAATGTAAAATAAATAATTTTGACTATATCAAACTAAAAAGCTTTTGTACAAACTAAACCAATGTAACTAAAATCAGAAGGGAAACAACAAATTGGGAAAAAATCTTCATAGAAACCTCTGACAAAGGTTTAATCACTCATATTTATAATGAGCTAAATCAATTGTACAAAAAATCAAGCCATTCTCCAATTGATAAATGGGCAAGGGACATGGATAGGCTGTTCTCAAATAAAGAAATCAAAACTATTAACAAGCACATGAAGAAGTGTTCTAAATCTCTTATAATCAGAGAGATGCAAATCAAAACAACTCTGAGGTATCACCTCATACCTAGCAGATTGGCTAACATAACAGCAAAGGAAAGTAATGAATGCTGGAGGGGATGTGGCAAAGTAGGGACATTAATTCATTGCTGGTGGAGTTGTGAACTGATCCAACCATTCTGGAGGGCAATTTGGAACTATGCACAAAGGGCAACAAAAGAATATCTACCCTTTGACCCAGCCATAGCACTGCTGGGTCTGTACCCCAAAGAGATAATGGACACAAAGACATGTACAAAAATATTCATAGCTGCGCTCTTTGTGGTGGCCCAAAACTGGAAAACGAGGGGATGCCCATCAATTGGGGAATGGCTGAACAAACTGTGGTATATGTTGGTGATGGAATACTATTGTGCTAAAAGGAATAATAAAGTGGAGAAGTTCCATGGAGACTGGAACAACCTCCAGGAAGTGATGCAGAGCGAGAGGAGCAGAACCAGGAGAACATTGTACACAGAGACTAATACACTGTGGTATAATCGAACGTAATGGACTTCTCCATTAATGGAGGTGTAATGTCCCTGAACAACTTGCAGGGATCCAGGAGAAAAAAACACCATTCATAAGCAAAGGATAAACTATGGGAGTGGAAACACCAAGAAAAAGCAACTGCCTGAATACAGAGGTTGAGGGGACATGACAGAGGATAGACTCTAAATAAATACTCTAATGCAAATACTATCAACAAAGCAATGGGTTCAAATCAAGAAAACATCTAATGCCCAGTGGACTTATGCGTCGGCTATGGGGGGTGGGGGGGAGGAAAAGAAAATGATTTATGTCTTTAACGAATCATGCTTGGAAATGATCAAATAAAATATATTAAAAAAAAAAAAGAAGTCAGGACTATTACACACTTGGTTGTTGAACTAAAAGGAAAAAAACCCTTCCTGGCTTGGTTTTTTCCTGCTTCAAGAAGCATCTATATTTTATCAGAGGTTTTACTTTGAAATGATTTTCCTAACAAATAGAGAGTCTTTAACCATGAGGAAGTCTCATGAAATGCAGAAAGAGCCAGCTAGATTTTAAGTCTTTTTTTTTAACCTCTATTTAATTCTAACTAAATACAGAGTCCTACTATAGAAACCTTATCTTATTAGGGTGAAAAATTCTTTGTTATTACAGTTTAATATATAAATACTCCATGGCATCCATTTAACCTCAATTTTGAGAATCCCCTTCCTATAAACCACTAGGATAGTTTTTATTCCAAAGTTCCAAAGTACGACACCTCAGTTTTCAATTTTCTCAACTCCCAAATTCTCCTTTGTTTCTGACAAAATGAGGAGGATTAGGGAGAAGAGATTACATAACTTTTTAGGTTGATAAGCTGACTACATTTTTCTTAAATCTTTTCCTTTTATCTTAGAATTAACACTAAGTATTGGTTCCAAGGGGAATATTGGTCAGGCCTAGGAAATTAGGGTTAAATGGCTTGCAAGGAGTCACTCAACTAGGAAGTGTTTGAGAGCAGATTTAAAACCAGAACCTCCTGTCTCTAGGTATGGCTTTCTATCTATTGAACCACTTGTTGGTCAAAACCAAGCACTCCTAATCTCAACATCATGTGTGTAATAGATCCTTGAATAATCTAACATCTTTTCATCTCCCACAGCCATTTCACCACCACCCCAAATTAAAGAGCTAGAGGGAAGAGCACTAAACTCCCCAATACCTTCCTATATAGATGGCAGAAACTGGACTTTCAAGTAGTTCTACTCTCCATCTGTATCTTTACTTCCTTTAAAGCCATAGAATGGCCAAGCCAAATGGTGGCTTAATAATAACGAAAGCAGAAACTACTCTTAGAGTCGTTCAAAAGCAATCTTTAAAAATTTCTTCAAAATGCAAGAGTCAAAAACCAACAGCAAGATTGTGATACGGGGCTCTTCTGTGGAAAACAAGGTGAAATGCAAGCATATAGAGTCAATTTTCAGAGGAAAAGGAAGTACCAGAAAAAAACTGAATACAGAGGAGTGTGTGCCAACTCCCCCCCACCCCCTACTGTACTAGATTCTGAGCATGGGCATAGACCAACTTCTGGATCCCAGGACCTTACACTAACAACAGAGCACCCCACAACCATACCTTAAAGATCCCAGCCTTAACACTAGCGTTCAGCGAGGCTCAGAAATCCATAGAGCTTGGCCCCTTCAAGCCTGCCCTAGTGTGAAGCCCAGTTCCCAGAGCAAAAAAGTTCAGAGTACAGAGTCCTCAAAGCCATCAGCAGAGAAGACAGAAACAGAATAAATGGCAAAAGACACACCTAAATGTAGAAAATGCTTATGGAAACAAAGAGAAAGGCACAAAGTTAATACAGGATGATGTGATCCAAACAACCACATGCAAGACTTCAAAGAAAATGGGAATTGGTCTCAGATACTGGAAGAACTAAAAAAGGGATTCCAAAATCAAGATAGTTTGAAGAAAAATTAGTGAAAAAAATTAAAGTAATTAAAAAAGAAACTATTAGCTTCAAAAGCAAAATTGCTCAGCCAGAAAATGAGGCACAAAAACCTAATGAAGAAAAGCATAAAAAAAAAAACAGATTTGACAAAATATAAAAAGAGGCAAAAAATTTAATGGAGAAAAGAGTTCATGAGAAGTAGAATGGACCAAATGGAAAAGGAGGATCAAAAGGTCATTGAAGAAATTCATTCTTCAAAAATTAGAATTGGGACCTCTTCTGGGTAAACATGGCAGCAGTCTAGATGCAAGACTAGTCCTCTCCTCAGCACCCACTGATATAGACTACCTCAAAAGCCAAAAAGAAACCAAATTCATAAGAATAATGGGACTCTACAGTAGGGCAAAGAATTGAAGGTACATAGGATTTGGGCATTTCCATGCTATAAGGGGGTGAAAAAGCTCTCACCAAAATGAAAGTTGATCTACCCTCTCCTACTCCATCTAAGGAGCCAGCACATGCCAGAATCAACAAGTGAGCGAGAGGCACCTCTAGAGTGAGTAAGGGGCATCTCTAAGTCCTTGGGAGCAGACTAAGACCACCAAAGACCTACCCCTGAGAGCAGCTACACCTGAAACCCCAGCAGGCTGAAGAGCGTAGACCATGGGCACTCGCAAGAAGATAGCACAGAGAAGAACAGCAAACAGCAGAAGCTGCAGAGATTCAAGAGCTTGCCTTAGGCAAAATCCTTGCTCCTTAACTCCATACACAGAGATCCTGCCCATCTAACTCAGATTTCTGACTAAAAAGGGAAGGAAAAACCTCCACTCAGAAAGAAACAATTCAAATAAATAAAATGGAGCCATAGTCAGGATTATACAGGATCTGATAGCTTTCATATTGAAAGATATGAAGACTTAGAATATGATATTCCAGAAGACAAGAGAACTGGGTTTACAACCAAGAAACACCTACCCATCAAAACTGACTATATTCTTTCAGGAGAAGATATGTGGGATTTCCTGAAGAAAATTCCAGACTTCAATAGAAAATTTGATGTTCAAATACAAAATTAAAGAGAAGCATAAACAGGTAAATAAGAAAGAGAAAATATTTAAGGGTCTCAATAAGGTTGAATTGTTTTTATTTCTATATGGAAAGATGATATTTGTAATTCAGAAATTTTTATCATTATCATATTAGAAGAAGTATACATAGACAGAGGATGTAATAGTAAGCTCTTTGGGATAACATGCAAAAAATTAATGGGTGAAAAAAGAGAATTTCACTAAGAGAAATGGGAAGAGAGAAGTAAATAGGCTAAATTATATCATATAAAGAGGTAAGGGGGGAAATAACTATTACAGTGGATGGGTATGAGAGTGGTAACAGGTAATACATAAACCTTACTCTCATTGGAATTAGCTTAGAAAGGGACAAACAGCCAGATTCATTGGAGTACGGAATCCTATCTTACCCTATAGAGAATTAGAAGGGGAATGAGAAAGGGGGTTATGGGATGGGGAGTAATATAAGGGAGAGGGAAGTTGAGAGGTGATTAAAAGACTCTATAGCAAAGTAAAGAGAGGAATCAGAAGTGTAGTTGTGGGAAGGGGAATAATATAAGGGAGCAGGAATGAGGCAACTTATTAAAGGCTAAACACTGGTGTGCTGGGACAGAGTGAAAGGAGAAAAGGCATTTTTAAAAGAGGAAAATAAGATGGAGGGGAATACACAGATTAACTGTGAATGTAAATGGGATGAACTCACACATAAAACAGAAAAGGATAGCAGAATACATTAAAAACAATAATCTGACCATATGTTGTTTACAAGAAACACATTTGAGGTAGGCAAAAACACACAGAGAAAAGTTAAGGGACTTTGAGCAGAATCTACTGGGCTTCTTAGAGAATCCTAGAAAATCAGCTAAAAAAATAATTGAAATAGTACCATTAGCAAAGTTTCAGGAGACAAAGTAAGCCAATATAAATCATCATTTCTATATATTTCCAACAAAGAGTAGCAGAAAGATTTAGAAAGACAATCTCAATTTGAAGTCACTCTAGGGGGCAGCTGTGTTGCCCAGTGAATTGAGAGCCAGTCCTAGAGATGGGAGGTCCTAGGTTAAAATCTGGCCCCAGACACTTCCTAGCTATGTGACCCTGAGAAAGTCACTTAACTCCCATTGCCTAGCTCTTACCACTTTTCTGCCTTGGTACCAATACACAGTATTGATTCTAAGACAGAAGGTAAGGTAAGGGTGTTTTAAAAGCCATTAAACCAGGGGGCAGCTGGGTAGCACAGTGGATTGAGTCAGGCCTAGAGACGGGAGGTCCTAGGTTCAAATGTGACCTCAGACACTTCCCAGCCTTGTGACCCTAGGCAAGTCACTTGACCCCCATTGCCTAGCCCTTACCACTCTTCTGCCTTGGAGCCAATGCACAGTATTGACTCCAAGATGGAAGGTAAGGGTTTATTTAAAAAAAAAAACAAACATTAAATCACTCAAGACAATATAAAATATTTGAGAATCTATTTGCCAAGACAAACTCAGGAATTATATGAACACACTTTCCACACAACTAAAGTTATATCTAAACAATCAAAAAAAAACATTAATTGCTCATGGATAGGTCAACCTAATACAATAAAATGACAATTCTACCCAAATTAATTTGCTTATTTGGTGGCATGCCAATCAAGCCACCAAAAAATTATTTCATAGAACTAGATTAAGATCTCACATCCTATGTCAAGATAATGGTCAAAATGGGTATATGATTTAAATGTAAAGAGTGATAGTATAATAGTTTACCTGTCAGATCTGTAAAGGGAAATTTAGGCCTCTGTGAGATGGTTATAATATTGTAATGGTTAAGAATGTGGCTACAGGATTTATGTAATATTAAACAATGGCCGCCAAGGAATTTACTTATGAAATTCCTAAAAATGAAACACTCAAGTCAGAATGAAGTTTATGGAGGTTTAATCACACTGGGAGTAGGGAAAAGGATAGGGAGAGAAGGAGAGAAGAGAAAAAGGGAAAGGGGCTACTCAACCTCTGACCAAGGCAGAGGGAGTTTTAGGCCCAAAGGCCCAGGTGGAAAGAGTCAGTCCTTAACTCACGTGACCAATCTGAAGGAAAGCTGTCTGCGGGCATCCTCCCTCTCCAAGCTCCTAACACCAACTCCTCCTAACACCAACTCGCGTCTCCCTCTCCCCACAGGAAGTGCGCGAATTCCAGAGGCTGTTCCCTACCTCACTTCCTGTGTCTCACAAAATCCAATGGTTGGCTCTAGCTTGGCTTAGGACAGCCCAGGTGGGCAGTTAGTTATTTCTGATTTGTCATTGACTAGCACATGCCCGTGTAGTGTGGGTGTGCACAATTTTTGGGTGCTAGACCAAGATGGAGACTTTTAAAATTCACAGATCTCTGGTGATGGGAAGAATGTATGACCAAATAAAAGATAGAGAACATTACAAGGTACAAAATGAACTTTTATTATATTAAAAAGATTTATGTAAACAAAACCAATGTAACCCAGATTAGAAGGGAAACAGAAAACTGGAGAAACACATTTAGAACAAACTTCCCTGATAAAGGTCTCATTTCTCAAATACATAAAGAACTAAGTCAAATTTACATTCCCTAGTTCATAAATGGTCAAGGGATATTAATAGGCTGTTTTCACATGAAGAAATCAAAACTATCAATTATCATAAGAAAAATGTTCAAAATGACTCTTGGTTAGAAAAATGCAAATTAAAAGAATTCTGAGGTACTACTTCAGACCTAGCAGATTGGTAATTATGACAGTAATAGGAAATGATAAATGTTGGAGGGAATGTTGAAAAACTGGAATACTAATGCATTGCTGTTGGTATTGCAAACTGATACAGTTATTCTGGTGGACAATTTGGAATTATGCCTAGAAAGCTATAAAAGAATTCACACCTTTTGATCTTGTAATACCACTACTAGGTCTGTATCCCAAAGAAATAAAACATGGGAAAGGACTTATTTGTACAAAAATATTTATAGCTACTCTTTTTTGTGTGTGGTGGCAAAGAATTGGAAATTTAGAGGATATCCAACTGATGAAATAGAGAATAAACTGAAAGGAAACTGTTACTGATTAAAATAGAGAGGTAAACTGAGGGAAACTGTTTCTTCAGCAATGACTGTTGTTCTCTGGCTTTGACTAGAGAAATTTGTTAATGGGAACTGAGACTGCTTATTGGTAATGGAAGTAGAAATGAGAAACGCTGAGGGATGCCACCATACAGAGATACTGATACACAGGCATGCTGCCACACAGGGAATGCTCTAGAGTCTGCTCTGGGGTTTACTCTGGAGAATACTCTGGAATTTTGCCTATTGATCCCTACTGATGGCTGATGGATCAATCCATTTCCTAACCTCCTACCTCCCTCACTCCCTCCCTTAATCAACCCTCTCCACCCAGTTCTTCTTGAAGCCTTTGGCTCCTTCCCTCCCCACTTGAGTAAACTATAAAGATTCTCTTTTCTTTTCCTTTTTATTTGGATTTATTGGGATAACAGGATGGGAAACTGAGGTAAGAGGGATGAGGATTTCCCCAATCTAAATGAGGTAAAATTGAGGATTTGGGGAGTCACAAGTATGACTCTTAGACAGTTAGGGAGATGGAGGACAACAGCAGTTCAAAATCTTTCTTCTTCTTCACAAAATCAGCCTTGCTTGTTTACTTTCTCAGCTTCAACCCCAGAGAAAAAACAAAGTTCAAAGTCCCTAAGTTTCTCCTGGCCAGCTCAACTCTCAAATAGACCTCCAACTCAAAAGCCAAGTTTACTTTTCTTATCAGCTTCAACTACCCAGAGTCAGAGAGACAGAGACCAAAGTCCAAAAGCCAAGTTTCTCTTCTCAGTGTGGCCAGCAAAACCCCCAACTGCCACTCCTGGGAACATTCTGTTGGAACTCTGGTTCTTGCATCTTGGCCCACAAGTCCTGCAAAACCTCTCTCTCTCTTCATGTCTCGATCACACTTGGGAATAGTTGAAGAAACTCTTGTATATAATGGTGATGGAATACTATATTACTATAAAGAATGATGAACAAGTTGATTTCAGAAAGAGCTGAAAAGTCCTACATGAACTGAGGCAGAGTGAAAGAAGTAGAACCAGGAAAACATTGTTCACTTTAAGCAATATTGTGGAGTGATCAAATGTGATAGACAGCTACAACCAGCAATATAATGATCCAGAATAATTCTGAGGGACTTGGGGAAAAGATTACTATCCATCTCCAGAGAAAGAAATGGTGGAGTACAAATTCAAATGAAAGCATATTATTTATTACTTGTTTGTTTGGATATATGTTTTGTTTTTATGGTATTTTCTTACAAAAATGAAAAATATGGAAATATGTTTTGCATGATATTTTATATAAAACCCACATTGAATTGCTTGCCAGCTCCAAGAAGAGAGAGGGAAGAATGGAGGGAGACAATTTGGATCATATAACTTTGAAAAACTTATATGAAAACTTGCTATCAAAATAAAATAAAATAAAGCCATGGAACAAAATGTTCTCTGGTTTCCTACTTCTTTCCAGTTTCCTTTTATGTAAGCTCCTTAAGGTTAAATATCTTCTTTTTCTTATTATTATCCAAAGAGTTTATACCATACATGGCACATAGTACACATCTTAATAAATGTTAATTGAATTAAGTAGAGTTGATTCAAGTATTGCCATCTGTTTTTGCTTCAAATTCTTTGCTTTATTTACTTTCTGCTTGTGTGTCTGTGGCTTCCCTCAAACCATGCACCCTACTGTCTATCGATCAATAAACATTTACTGAGACCTCCATGCCTGGTATTTTGCTAAGGGCTAAAGATAAGA
Organism: Monodelphis domestica; assembly: GCF_027887165.1. Classification (NCBI taxonomy): domain Eukaryota; kingdom Metazoa; phylum Chordata; class Mammalia; order Didelphimorphia; family Didelphidae; genus Monodelphis; species Monodelphis domestica. The sequence continues at coordinate 265,688,117 of NC_077229.1, forward strand.
AGAGTGGCAAAAGACAATATCTAGTTTAAAGGAACTCAATCTGACAAAAGACTCAAACAAGGAGGAACAATAATAAGATTTATGACTCAGGTAGTAAATCATTTATTTGGCCATCTTATCTTTTGTTTAGGTTAATAAAGAGCAGAATTATTTTTAGTTAACTATATATGCATTAAGATAATGTTGCTAGAAATTTAATTTTTAATTTCCCTTTTTAACTTCCCTTTTGGAGGCCAAAGTACCAGTAACATCATTTTATTTAGAAGGGCAGTGTTTTCTATTGAGCAGAGAGGTTTAAGTTTGCAGCTCCCATAACTCAATCATGCTAGGCCTATTAGGTTCATGTGGACTGAATGCAGAAAGGGCTTGCATTTCTGCTCAGCTGCACTACTTTGACAGATGGGACATATTTACTCATAGCCACTTAGTTCATTTGTAATTTGACATGGTTCACATGGTTTTCAAATGCCACAAAATGAAACCCACTTATAAAAAAGAAATGTCAATCACTCCAAGTCTCCTCACATGAATACATTGAATAACACCTACACAGACCCTGAGTTACACATACCCATCATGCCACTACTCTTTACTGGAGGCTAATCTTGCTGGGAGTCTTAGACTTGAAAGTGACTTCTGTTTCCAATAGGTTACTTGCATAGAAAAAGATGTAAGACTTCTAAGACATAATCAGATGGATTTGAATACCTAGTAAAAGTTCAGTTTTCTAGTTTTGCCTTCCTAAAGTATAATAAAATCAAAATATGAAAAAACCTAACTTACTCTGGAGAGAGGGGAAAAATACAATTCATTTAGGCAGAATCAGTTGACCTGCCCCATCAATATTCAGATGAACAACATAGGTTGAACTAGAAATTGTTAAATGTAAAATAACTAAAATCACTAATCAATCTTAAAAGGACCAAAAGCAATCTAAGCACTATTTACCAGTAAGGCTCTCTTATATTGTGATATCGATAGTTTATTAAGTAGAAACTAAGAATATTTTTTATCTTATGGTTTTAGGCTAAAATGACAGAAGAAAACTGAGGTATACAGGATGTTCAGGGAAGACTAGTATCATGTTATATGGACTATGCAAGCCCTTTTTCCAGAGCTGCCTTCCACTTTTGGTGTCTACCTGCCATGAAGCTCTCACCTGTGGTGCTATGAAGTTGTAACATGAGCAGAGGCCACATTCTGTTTAAACTGTCTCAGCAGATGGGATAAAGCAGTTGGAGGATAACCAACAGGGTGTTGAGCAGGATAACCCAGGGTGTCTGAGCAGCTTGTTTTTAAAGTAACACACTGCTTATCTCCTGGTAAGAGGAAAAGGCTAGAAAAGGTACCCAGGTGTTGAATCTACCCTGTGGTTGAAACAACAAAAATGTACAAAAGACTTTTGTGGAAATGATTCCACTCACCGATGGTACATAGACTACATGCACACTCATGGACAGTATAAAATTCAATAGACCTGGAAGATAAACAGCCTTTTAGGAGACAGAACTCAGCAGCCCTGCATGAAATAAAGCTGGCAAATGAAGGCCAGCTTACTGAAGTGAGACCTGAATATACATTTTTCTATAGTAGTCATCATGATAAGGAGCACCATGAAGCTGCCATAGGTTTCAAAATTAAATTTAATCTCAACAAACTCCATTGCCTCCCAAAAGGAGTGAATTACAGGATTATGGCAATGGGATTGGGAATTGCAAGAAAGTGCCACATTACCATCATCAGTGTCATAGCTTCCTCTGTGAGGAACTCGAATGAGGCCAAAGAGAAATTTTATGAAAATCTAGATACCCTCATCAACAGTCTGCCAAAAATGGATGTTTGCCTTTCTAGGTGACTTAAATGCCAGGGTGGGTACAAACTATCATATGCATATATGTGAAGGAGTCCTTGAGAGGAATGGAATTACATTGTCTTCAAATAATGTAAACAAAAAACAAGTTTGTGGATATTTCATTAGCCTAAGCAAAATAAAACTTTTTAGATATACCCTTGCAGCAAATTTTGACATTTGCTAGACTGTGTCATTGTATGAAGAGACAGGTAGGATGTGAAAGTAATAAAGGTAATGTGTGGCACAGCATGCTGGACCAATATAGCTTTATCCTCTCTAAGTTAAACAATTATTTTTAATAAAGGTGATGACTCAAGGCGAGATGACTACTAAAAGATTTACTATCAACAGATTAGAATATTTTTCTGTGCATGGAAATTTTGTTTCTGCCTTTGAAGGAAAGCTAAGTAAATGCACAGTTGGTAATGGTGGAGCTTTTAGAAATTTGGTATACAGCATCACATTTGATCATCTGAGCTTGGAAACTAGTAAACATCAGGATTGGTTTGATGAAAATGATGGGGAAATTCAGAAGCTCCTAAATGAAAAATGAAAACACCACAGGTTTATCAATAGAGTAATTTTTCCATCTCTAAAGAGGCAGCATTAACTCTATCAAAATTAAAATGCAAGTAAAGCTTAGAGAGATTCAAGATTCTTGGCTCATTAAGAAAGCAGATGAAATTCAGTTTTATGCACATAATAACAACTCAAAGTTCTTCTGTGATGCCCAGAAGGCTATTTATGGGTCATACTCCTATGGTGCATCTCAACTACTCAACACTGATGTAACCATACTAATCAGTAATAAAAACATGGTGCTAAAGATATGGGTTGAACACTTTTAGTGTTCTCAACAAACTGTCATCAATGCTGAAGCCATTGACCATATACCTCAGTTTGAAATCAGTCCATCTCTAGCCAAACTTCCAACTGAAAAAGAGATTTGAATGCCTTTAAGTTCCTCTTGTGTGGCAAAATACCTGGTGCAGATTACATTCCAGAAGAGATTTCTAAGGCAGGAAGTCCACAGCTCATATAAAAACTGATCATAATCTTCCTGGTTATACAAAAAAGAGGAGGATATCCCCCAAGAGATAAAGGATGACTCCATTGTTCATCTCTATGAAAGAATGCAAAGTAGGTTGTCCTCTGACAATCACAGTGGGGTAGGGTCTCTCTCTTATAAGGTTCTTTCCAAAGTTCTCCTTAATCAGCCAGTCCTTCACTTTGAAGATTGTCATTTACCTGAAAGTCAACCTGCCTTTAAAAAGAGCTGAGTTGACATGGTGTTTGCTGTTTAACAATTCTAGGAGAAATTTCAGGAGTAGAACAGTGGAATATAAACATTTATCAATCTAAGACCTTTGATAATTTCCATCATGAAAGACTGTAGAAGATTGTGATAAAATTTGATTGCCTAGAGAAATTCACCAGTATGATGCACTGGTTCCATGATGGCATTTTTACACTAGTTATGTATAATGAAGATGCTCTAGCACTTTCCCAGTCACTCAATGAGAGCAGTCATGCTGTAGACTTCCTCCCCTACTTTTTCGGATGATGTTTTCATCATTGTTGTCAGACACCTTCAATGGAATTGAAATGGCATCAATGTCAGCCCCCATACTGATGGCAAATAATTGAAATTTTAAAGGCTACAAGCCAAGACTTAAAGTGAAAAGAGAGTTGGTGCATAACTCTTTGTTCACAGATGATTGTACACTCAATGAAACCTCTGAGACAGAGTGTGGATTGATTCTCTGCCATTTGTACTAATTTTGGCATGACAATTACATAAAGAAAAGAGAAATTCTTCACCAACTAGAACCACACCATCATATATGGAACCATCGGTTACAGTTAATGGAGAAATTTTGTATGCTATTGATAAGTTCACTTATCTTGACAATATAATGTCCAAGGATGTCCATACAGATGATGAGGTTGAATCATGCATTGCCAGAGCTAATTCAGTATTTTGGAGGTTCCGCACAATAGTATTCTATCACCATCAGATACCATAATATGTTCAGCCATTACCTAATAAATGGACACCCCCTCATTTTCCACTTTTTGCCACCATGAAAAGCATGACTATAAATATTTTTACAAGTATTATTTTTCTTATTATCTCTTTAGGGTATAAACCCAGCAGTGGTATGGCTGGATCAAAGGACATGCATTCTTTTAAAGCCATTTGTGCATAATTCTAAATTGCCCTCCAGAATGATTGGATTAATTCACAACTCCATCAGCAGTGTCCCTATTTCCCCCCCCTCAACATTTATCCCTTTCCTTTGCTGCCATATTGGCCAGTCTAATACGTATAGGGTGGCAACTCAGAGTTGTTATTATTTGCATTTCTCTAATCAAGAGGATTTTGGAACACTTTTTTTTTAAACCCTTACCTTCTGTCTTGGAGTCAATACTGTGTATTGGCTCCAAGGCAGAAGAGTGGTAAGGGCTAGGCAATGGGGGTACAGTGACTTGCCCAGGGTCACACAGCTGGGAAGTGTCTGAGGCCAGATTTGAACCTAGGACCTCCAGTCTCTAGGGCTAGATCTCAATCCACTGAGCTACTCAGCTGCCCCCTTTGGAACACTTTTAATGTGCTTATTGATAGTTTTGATTTCTTCATGTGAAAATTGCCTTTTCATGTCCCTTGACCATTTGTTGATTGAGGAATGGCTTGATTTTCTGAACATTTACCTTAGTTCCTAATATATTTGGGAAATTAAACCTTTGTCAGAGAGCTTTGTTGTCAATGTGTTTTCCCAGTGTGTTGCTTTCCTTATAATTTTGGGTGCATTGGTTTTGTTTGTACAAAACCTTTTTAATTCTATATAATCAAAGTCATTCATTTTACATTTTGCAATGGTCTCTATGTCTTGCTTGGACTTAAATTCCTTCCCTTCTATTTGGGAGGTTCTGAAAGAAAGTGTGAGAGAGAAGAAGTATTAGGCTACCTTCCAAGTTGAAGGTCTGCAGAACCATAGTGCTGACTTTATTTTTGCATGCCTGTTAACTTGAGTAATATGCAAGTACCATGCCAGGAAATCGAATCCTTTCTATTTGAATTGTTTTAGGAAGATTCTGAAAATCATCTGGAAAAATAAGGTACCAGACACTGAGGTTCTTTCTTGAATTGAACTGCCAATTATTCAAACGCTACTGCAAAGAGCAAAACTCTGAAGGGTTGGTCACATTGAAAGAATGTCAAACGTACATTTGGCTAAAAGACTATTATTTTATGTTCAATTCACACAAGGCAAGTGCTCACACAAAGGTCATAAGAAACAATACAAGGACACTCTAAAGGTCTCTTTAAAGAACTTTGATAGTGATTGTGAGGCATGGGAGACATTGGCACAGGACCATCTAGTGTGTGCCCACATCAAAGAAGGTTCTGTGTTATATGAGAAAATCAGAATTGTAATAACTCAAAAGAAATATGAGATATGCAAATATAGGAATATTTCCATCCCAAATGTTCATACAGGCTAATTGTACCCAATCTGTGGTAGAATCTTCTGAGTTTCTGGTCTTATCAACCAGCAGGACACATTGTACATTGACTCCAACATAATGATGACATTTTGGCCCTCTTTGAGTCTGAAGGATAACAAGTAGTCAATGATAGAGGAAGCCAATTACCTCATAAAATAGCCATGGATGCCACTATCAAAGACAATATTATTATTAGTTCATAGTATTATTAGAAAAATACTAAAATACTATAAATTGTATTTATTTATCTCTTCAAAGTTCTATAGTCCTTTTTATCTTTCCTCATTTAAATTGTACCACTGCACAATAAGTAGGTAAGACATATTATTATCTCCATTTTACAAATAAGGAAACTGAGGCTCAGAGAGATAAAGTTACTTCTTCATGGTCACATCAGCAGAAAAGGGACAACTGTTGGGTCGAATACTCAATTGTGCTGACTGAATGTACATTATATTTTTAGACAAGGAACAACATTATTATAATTGTTTTAGCAGTCATTGCCATTTAGAAACTGCTTATTATTACTTAGTGATTCAAAAATAGTCAGAGATCTAAAAAGAACCAGTAATTTTTTTTGTTTCAGGGTTGTTGGTTTTTTTTTGTTTTTTTTTTTGTCAGCAGACGGTTTCTATAGTTAGTGATTTTCTGGATTTAGGGCTTAAATAAGGCTGCTTTAATTGGTAATTGACCCTGACAAGTTCTAAGCTGCTGAAGGAGGCTGGGTATTCCTTCATTTAGAACAAGTGGTCATAAGGCAGGGAAATTTAGAGGATAGGCAGTAGTGGAAGCAAAACTGCATCTTTTTAGTGGCAGATTCTTACTGATTAGAACACAATATACTCATAGACTAAAAGGGAGCTGAACAGGTGCTGTCTTCTACTAGTCTGAATGAGTTAGAAAAGGTCACAATGTTGCCCAAAAGGAGACTTTGCTTCCACAAATGTGGAACTCTTAGCCAATTAGGGCTAAGTACCATTATTATAGAGGGAAGTTCCTGTCTCAAGCTCTAAGACAAGTTGGCAGACAGATGGCTGACCTGGTATTAGGGACCAAAGGGGACATAAGTGCCAAAGTAGCTCTAGTAAAAAAAATGTCAATTGAAGCTCTGAGAATACCAGCATACAATTACAATGTAAGACATTGGGAATTAGAGACAGTGAAAGTTGTTGGGGATGGGGGGAGGGAAAGGGAATGGAAAAACAATACACAGATACTTTTATGGAGATTTTTCTCTTTTTACCTGTAATTATAACTTTTTATAGTCTTATTTTGGTTATAAAAATAAATTTTAAATTTTTGTGTAGAGATTAGATATTTTGGAGTTATTAGGAGATATTTGGGGTTCTTTGGCTGGTTCCAAAGAAACACATTACAGAAGCAGTGTAAAATGAGTAAGAGGTAAGAAGTTTACCAAGTAGTAATGGGATATGTCCTAATAATTAAATTTCCATAAAGTAATGGCAAAATAACATATTTCCTAACAATTTTGAAATACTTCTAAACCTCATTGCTGGTTGTTTTTGTTCAGTCCTTTCATTTTTTTAAAACCCTTACCTTCCATCTTCGAATTAATACTGCATATTGGTTCCAAGGCAAAGAGTGGTGAAGGCTAGACAATGGGAGTTAAATGACTTGCTGTCATACAGCTGGGGAATGTCTGAGGCCAGATTTGAACCTAGGACTTCCCATCTCTAGGCCTGGCTCTCAATCCACTGAGCCACCCAGCTGCCACCTGGTCAATCCTTTCAGTCATGTCCAACTATTTATGACCACATTTGGAGTTTTCTTGGTGAAGATACTAGCATGATTTGCCATTTCCTTCTCGAGATCATTTTGCAGATGAGGAAACTAAAACAAATATGTGATTTGCCCAGGTTCATACAGCTGATAAATATCTATTGGGGCTGGATTTGGACTCAGATCTTCTTGACCACAGACTGGGATGCTGTATCCAGTTCCCAGTGTAGCTGACTCAACCTAGCTGAATTATCCTTTAATATTATTTAGATCACCCATTTTCCCCATTTAGATCACCAATGTTCACATTTAATGAGCAAGTCATTGACAATTAAGAAATCTATTTAATAATACTCTGAATTTTTATAATTTTATTTCTCAAAGTAAGGGGCAGAATATTATTAGTCTGAAAGAACTGAGTTCAAACCCTGCATTTAATGCCTCTAATTGTTTGACCCTGGACCAGTTATTTAATTGCTCAGTGCTCTAAGGCAAACTTCTATTATAAGTTTCAAAGAAAGGAAGAAAGAAGGGAATAAATATTTTAAGCATCTACTCTGTGCTAGACACTATGAAGATTAAACTCAACTATACTAATTGCTCTGTAACTTTATCTAACTTGATTCCCATAAAAGTCTTAGAAGGTAGGTGCTATTATTATCATCATTCTACAATTGAAGAAACAGAATCAAACAGAAGTTAAATTACTTGACCAAGACCATATACCTTATAGGTATCTAATAAAGGATTTGAATCGAGGTCATCCACACTCCAGACCGGGTGCCTACTACCTAGTACACTGTGCTCCTCACCTATGAGGAAAAGGTCTAAGGTCTACTTACATGGTAGACGTTCCTAATTGATAGATTTTTACACGAATGAAAAAAAAGGTCTAATTTCTATCTCTTAGCTCCATAATTTTCCTTTACTTATATCACTATGAAACAAATAAAATAGACATTAACGACTTAGCCAATGACACAGAACACGTGATCTGATATATTGAACAGCATAGTCTATACTATACACATACTTTGGATCTGTTCTCCAGGCTATTCCTGGCACTGGCAGTTTGGTCCACCAAGTAGGCTTGTTACATCTCTCTCCACTATTCCAAAGGTAGCTCTGAGGAATTGTGAAGTATTTTCCAGTGCTCTAACTCACAAGCTAGTATATTTTCCCCTATAGTTCCTGTTTGCTCTCAATCAGTCACGAATACTTAAGAGGTTTTTGTAATTAATAAAATTATAATAGTAAGAAATGTTGGTAAAAAAGCATCTATCTTCCTCCCTGAATAAAGTCAGTGTAACATTCTCCCTTACTTTCCCAGTTCATATGGAATCCAGGGGAAACTCAACTCGAGATTAGAAATAAAATTGTTCTCAGAAACCCTTTTGGTGGAGTACTGAAGTTGTTTCTCATTTAAAATAGATTTCTTCTTCTGGGTTCATTGTGGAGCCCATATCTCCCTAGAAACAGAGTCAGTCTTTAGCTGTTGATGCTTCCGGTTACACCTATTCTGCAGTGCTAGCACACCAGTGAGGGGAAGGTGGTGGTGCTTTGGAAAGAGCACCAAGCCTGGAGTCAGGAGGATCTAATTTCAACTCCTAACAGGTACTTACTGACTGTGGGACCCTAGGCCAGTCACTTAACCCTTGCTTGTTTCAGTTCCTTATCTATAAAATGGGTACACACTAACAAAGGAAACAATACACCACTATAGTATCTTTGCCCAGATATCTACATGAACAAAGTCCATGTGGTCATGTAGAGTGAGACACAACTGAATGACTAAGCAACAAACACACAAAGCAATAGTGCAAATCCTTTGGCTGGCCAAAGTTCACAAAGGTTTTCCTTCTATCAAGTTAGTGGGAGTTCAAGATTGAAATTGAATGCTTTCCTCTCCCATTTGGATTCTTTTATCATCAAAATATTTAGTGCTAGAATCAATGCTTAAAACTATCTTCTTTGTTTTATACAAGCCCCACAGGCATTGCAAAATTCCTTAGTCTATATAAACATCTTTTCAAGAAAGAGTACTCTAATTAACCCAATAACTTAAAAAATATAAATTGATTAAAGATTTTTCATCCTTAGTCTAAATCCAGTGTTCATGCTTTATTCAAATCTAGTCAGTATACTTTGTATTATGCATGAGAACAAGATACCCTTCCTCGGAAACATTCATCACTTCAAAACTCACCACCATATTTTCATTGGTCCCATGTCCCTCAGTCTGATTTTCCCTCTGATTGGAGGACTGTAAGGTGAAGTACCAAACTTTTCTGACATTTTCCATTATAGAGGGCACTCCAATTTGTATTTGCTTCTCTGCCTAGTGTCATCCTCATGGAACAAGATGCCCCCATGTAGGGTACCCCCTAGTGTCCCACTTGATCTTCTCCCCTCCTGCTTTCTTGACTCCTTTTCTTTATTGTCTACCCTTTTAGATTATAATCTCCCTGCAATAAAGAAAGGGTTATCCCCCTTTTTTATTAATTGAACCCCCAGGACTTTGCACAGTGCTTAGCATATAGTTGGTGCTTAATAAATGTTTATTAAATTAGATCGAATCTAGTCAACAATCCACATGTTTTTTCCACCTAGATAAGATATCAAGATTTATTATCTTGCCATTTACTATACTTGAGGGGAAAGCAATCATCTAGTATTATTTTTCTACTCTTCCATTAGTCATTTGATATCTAACTTCAACTACCTTAATCTCATTCCAAATGTACCTCTTGCTTATTTGCTATTCTTTATTGTGGGGGGGGGGTAAGTTCTTTTTTTCAGTTTTTTTTAAACATGGAAAAGCTCAACTTTTCTTCAAATTAATTCTGTTATTTCCCTTGAACATGAATAGAAACAATCATTTGCCTACATCATCCAATCTGTCTCCTTTAATCATCTAAATAGCTTTAAAGTACAGACTAAAATGAGAACTAACTCAAACATTCTGGAGAGTGATTTGGAAGTGTGCTCTAAGGAAAATAAAACCATGAGTACCCTTTGATCCAGTAAAAACTACAACTAGGACTGTATCCTCTAGAGATAAAAAAGGGGAAAGGACCAATTTGTAGAAAAATATTTATCACAGCTCTCTTTGTGGTAGCAAAGAATTGGAAACTAAGAGGATACCCATCAACTGGAGAATTCCTGAATAAGTTGTGATACATGACTGTAATATTGTATTATAAGAAATGAAGAGGAGAAGAATTTCAGAAAAACCTGGAAAGACCTACATGAACTACTGCAGAATGAATTGAACAGAATCAGAACATTATACACAGCAAGAGCAATAATATTTCATTTACAACAGTGAATTACTTAACTACTCTCAGCAATACAGTGATTCAAGACATTTTCAAGGAGCTTATAATGAGAAATACTAGCCACCTCCAGAGAAAGAGCCAATAAAGCTTTATTAGAGGTCTAAGTAGACCTGTTCTTCTTCAAGGAATTTATTTTTTTAGTGTGTCATCTTTCACAACATGAAATAGAGATGTGTTTTATATGGTAGCATATTATAACCCAAAGCAAATTGCTTACTATCTCAAAAAGGAGAAAGTGGATGGAGGTAGAGAGAAAACATGGAACTCAAAATGTTAGAAAACAAATGCCAAAAATTGTTTTTTACATAGAAGTGGGAAAAATAAGACAGTATTGTAATTGTACAAGTAAATAAACAAACAAGGTATAATAGTTAAAGGGATTGTTAGAGGATTGAAGAGGTACAGGGAATAAGGAAAGGTTTGTAACAGGGAATGGAGGAATTGAAGGGATAGAAGGAATATGGATGCTGGTGAGGTAAAAGGAGAGAGGTACCCCCTGCTGAGAGGCTATCTTTGAAAATTGGGGTTCCTGAGAAATGGGCCAACTATGATAGCCTGAGAAGATGTCTTCTCTATTGATTGATGTTGAAGATACCACAGAGCAGGTAAGCACAGACCCCTCTGAGGGACAAGTCTTTCCCCAGACCAAGGTTGCCCAGCAGGGGTCCGATAAGGATGGTTTATGGTTGAATGACTGTCCTTATGTTCATGTCCCTCTTTGTCCCCCTGAAATGATAGTCCTCTTATCTGACTGTGGGTTATTTAATTCAAGATGCATTTAAAAACAAGTTTGGATTGGGAAGATATAAGAGAAGAGGGAAGAGGGATTTCCCTAGATTGGCTTTGAGTCTCTCTCAGCTTTTGAGCTGATGCCAGGCCTCACAGACTGGTGGAGAATTTCTTTTATTCCTGTTGTGGAAAGGAAAACTGAAGGAAGTTTTGGACTTTCTGCCACTCAGGTGGAACAAATAGTAGTTGGAATATTAGAGAGAAGATATTTACAAGAATGACAGTTGGTGAGGGGAGGGGTGACTTGGAGTGACAGTTGTTATCAAAGGACTCTCTCTTTCCTGGCCCTTGAACTTGAAGGAATGCTCTCTCCCTGTCTCTGGATAGAAGTACCTCTATTCCTGGATTTTCCCACCTGTGTGCTCTACCTGGATTCCTGTGATTGTGTCATCGAACAAACTTATTTAAGCAGAGTGGTTTGAACTGTAAGGCAAGTCTTTAGGGGCATCAGCCCAAAGAGACAGTTCCAACTGGCTCTTAAGGTCAGAACCTTTTCTTCCTCTTGTGCTCTACTGCTAAAAACTTTGAACTTAAGAAAGCTAGCATAGATTAGCATAGATGGAATAAAAGAAACCCTCCACCAACCTGCAAAGCTTGGCCTCAGCTCAGAAGATGAGAGAGACTTAAACCCAATCTAGGGAAATCCTGATTCCTTCTTCCCTGATATCTTTCCAACCAAAACTTGTTATTATAATTTATATTTATTTAAATAACCTGCAGTCAGATGAGAGGACTATCATTTCAGAGGAACATACAGGGAGCTGAACCTAAGGACAGCCATTCAACCATAAACAGTCCTTATTGGACCCCTGCTGGGCAACCTTGGTCTGGGAGAAGGCTTGTCCCTCAGGGAGATCTGTGTTTACCTGCTCTGGGGTATCTTCAACATTAATCAATAGAGAAGACATCCCCTCAGGCTATCATAGTTGGCCCATTTCTTGAGAACTCCATTTTCAAAGATAGCCTCTCAGCAGGGGGTACCTCTATCCTTTTACCTCACTAGCATCCATGTTCCTTCTATCCCTTCAATTTCTCCATTCTCTGTTACAAACCTTTCCTTATTCCCTGTACCTCTTCAATCCTCTAACAATCCCTTTAACTATTACACTGTCTATGCTAATCTGTGCTAGTTTTCTTAAGTTCAAAGTCTTTAGCATTAGACAGCAAGAGGAAGAAAGGGTTCTAACCTTCAGATCTGGTTGGACCTGTCTCTTTGGGCTGATACTCCTAAAAATTGGCCTTACAGTTCAAACTGCTTCCCTTAAATTCTTTTGTTCAATAACAAGATCAAAGGAATCCAGGAATAGCAGACAGTGGGAAAAACCCATGAATAGAGGTACTTCTATGCAGAGACAGGAAGAGAGCACTCCTTCCAGTTCATGGGCCAGGAAAGTGAGAGTCCTTTAAGAACAACTGTCACTCTCCAACTCACCTTCCCCCCACAAACTGTCATTGATGTTCATCAATTTCACTCTTACCTTCCAACTGCTGTTTGCTCTGCTTCAGTGGCAGAAAGTCCAGAGCTAGATTCAATTTTCCTTTCCAAAAATGTATGCACTCAAACAGGAGGCATCATAATAAATTTGAGTGCAATGTCTGTCTGACATTACAGGCTATGTGGCCCTGGACTAGTTACTTAATTTCTCTGAGAATTAAGCAATTTGTTAAGGTTATGACTTGCAAAGAAACTTCATAGAAAACAAATTCCTCCCTGGAATTTCTCTATAAGAAAGAAATCAGAGGGCTATTTCTCATATCTGAATATTTTTTTAATTTAAATTTGTTATAAAATTGGGCAAAAGATTGGAGATACTTTTATTGAAGATAATTGTACAGAATTTTAAAAATGCTGGGTTTGATAGGTCCTTGCATTTTTAAAGCAACCATAGATTGCATTTAGTATTCACTTTAGAAAATTACTTTTATTACAACATTCCAATGTCATAGTGTTTAAAAGATTCATCTTGAGAGACTCATTTCACTTAAAGGCTTTCTCTATGTGTTTCTGAACACAACAAATCTTTGAACTGAATTCTACAAATTGAGGATACTGCTACATTTTTAACCAAAATGTTTTTGAACCTGATTGCTTCCACCTCCAACATTAGGAACCCATAATCTTTCCTTAAGTATAAGCACTGAAATAGCACATGGGTTCAGGTTTACTGAATATATCAGACATATTCAATGATGCAAATTGAGAAATTTAAAATCAATTCAATTTACATTTAAATTTGGTTTGGTTTCTCTCATTTTTCCTAACAAAGAGTTCTTCTAGGTATCACTTCTGAGAAGCAATAAAGGCATTTTCAGGAAGGAAAACAGATATCCCTGTGAATACATTTCAAATAGGCCATTCACAGAATATTGAGAGTACTGAGTAAGAATAAGATGCTAATTAAATTGATTTAGTCAAACCATCACAACTCTGAGCCTGTTGATGAGGTGCATCAAGCTTCAGCTAAAGCACAGGAGAAACACCTCTTCATGATAGGTTTCATTTATTAAATAGTTATCTGTGACAAGCATTATGTGCTAGGGTGAGGGAGGATGGAGGACAGAATAAATTTCACCCTCTGTCTCCTCCTTTCTAGTATTCATCCCATTCCCCTCTCATTTCCTCAGTATTTTGACATACTGACATGGATCTTTATCATCTTCCTGCTTTCCTATATGCTTACATTGTCAGATCTCTCCAACCTTAAAAAACATGCCTCTAATGACTATTTCAGCAATTCTCATTCTTGGATAGATTATTATCTTCCTACTGTACAATGAGAGTGGGTGTCTCCCAAGGCTGCTTCTTGTACCCCATTCTCTTTTCCTATTAGTTCATGAACTAACTGTGGTCAAGTCAAAAAGCCTTTATTAAGTGCTCTTTGTTTTTTAAAATTGTATTTGTTGTTAGTTGTATCGAAATTCCCAGGTATCTCTCACCCTCCATCTCCTCCCAACAATAAGGAAAGCATTATTTCAGAGAAACACACACACACACACACACACACACACACACACACACACACACATATTGTCTTTTGCATTTCTATGTGTCAGTTCATTCTCCAAAGGTGGACATTCATAAGTAATTCTTTAAGCATTGCTTCTCTAGCTATATAGAATGATCTCTTGTCCTACTCATTTTGTTATTTATAATTTCATGTAGGTATTTCCATGTTTTCCTCAAATTCTTCTGCTCATCATTATGTATAGTACAATATTAATGCTTATTATTTATCAGTAACTGTACTTAATACTCCAGATACAAAGAAAGTCCCCCAAATAATCTCCCAACCTTCTAAAATACCTAAAAATAATCATTTCAAGGAGCTCCATATCTTTGGACTTAAAGCTTCTTAAATCCAACCAAAGATTCTCCTGCATGATGTAAGAATAGGAGAGCTGGGTGTGGAAGCAGGAAGACCCCATTTCAAATCTTGCCTCACCCACTTACAAGATGTGTCCCTCTAGGCTAGTTTCTTCATCTCTTGCACAGCCTCCATTTCTTCACCTGTATAATGGTGGCAATAATACCACCTAGTTCACAGGATTACTCTGAGAAACAAATGAGATAACATGTATAAAGTTCTTTTCTATATAGAAATAGTTATTACAATTATTACAAAAGAAGAATTTTGATTTCTTGAGCACCTAATACAGTACTTTGATCAAAGGAAATGCTTACCAAGTGCTGACTGGATCAGATGGGTCCATAAGAATACTTCAATACATGAGACCTTGACATGTAATGATTTTGCACACTGTTATAAGGAAAGGAGGAGCAGGAGATTGTGCAAGGCAGAAGAGCCAGGTTCCAGAATTCTGGGGTAGTGAGAGCTTAGATTTTGACTGGTGACAGTGGAAGCTAAGGATGACAGTGAGTCTAGTTCCTTGAGTGGACCTCGTGAGTTGGACTAGTCTCCCTCTCTTGTGACTGTATCCCTTATACAATGGCTGGTTGCTGTGTCCCTGTGTATGTATCCTGTGGACTGTCTGAGATATTCCTGCAGAGTTGCTTGAGACACCTAAGCATTTGTCAGTGAGACCTTCCCTTTGAGCCCTGTTCCTTCCACCTTCAATTCCTTACCACCTTTGCATATTAACTAAGGGAGGTTTAATTTAGCTAGTTGTAGGAATTAGATGTGTAGGTAGAGAAGTATTAAATAGTGTAGGTTATCAACTTGATTTTGGGGGGAAAGGTTATTTATAGGTTTTAGATAGGTCATCCCAATTCCCTTCCTTTCCTTCTCTTATCTTAAAATAAACTATTATTTTAGTTATATATATATATATATATATATGCATATATATTATTTCAGGATACTATTTCAACACCTATGTGAGCCTTACTGTTTTTCATACTTATCAATAAATTCTGCTGTGGGGTGACATTTATTTATTTACTGCACAATTAAAAGAGAAGACATGACAATAAAGGCAAAATGTTGTGTCCTTAATGGGAAGAGAGTGATCGAATAAACATTTATAGACACCTTACTATTTGCTAAGCATGGTTCTAAGTACTTTACAAATATTATCTTATTTGATCCCGTGAATTTCAAAACTACTCCACCCTATTCAGACCATTCTTTAGAAGATCAGTTTTAGCTATTTCCTGATCAATAACAATAGAGATACTTGGAATAACAGAATCAGGTCTTGGAAACTATAATCTCCATGCTACTCAGTGTAACAAGATTAGGAAGGGCTGCAGCAAACTTGATATTTAATTATTTGAGAATATGGCTTTCAACAGACATGTGCAAAAAATAGGACAGACCTCTGGGTGGTCCTAGGTCAAGCTAGAGCCACCATTGGCACATGTGAGACACAGGAAGTGAGGTAGAGAACAGCCTCTGGAGTTCTCGAGACTTCCTGTGAAGATGGCTAGAGTCAATTGGAGGGTGGTGCTTGGAGTTGGAGGACACCGCGGACTGTTTTTTCTCCAGATTGGCCACATGAGTGATAAGGACTGATCTCTTTCCTTGCCTTGGCTATCCAGGGCCTTAATAGAGTGGGTATTTAAACCTCTTTCCTTCTCTCTCTCCCTCTCTCTCTCTCCCTCTAATACTTTCTTCCTCCTGTTTGTAATTAAAACATCATAAAAATTGGCAGCTGACTTGAGTGTTTCATTTAGGAATTACATAGCTGAATTCTTTGGTGACCTTAAATTTATATATATATATATATATATATATATATATATATATATATATATATATATATATATATACCAGTCTTTAAAAGTGATTTCACTATCACAATCCTCAAAACAACCCTTATAGAGAGGTTCTAGTGTTATCCCCATTTTATGGTTGAGGAAATTGAGGCAGAGGTTAGCAATATGTTGGGCTCAGTGGTAATGATGGGTTTATTTTAATCATTTATGCTTTTTATAGCTGTCAGATTGAACATTTCTTTATTCTACCTTTTATTTCTATGAAATAAACAAAATAACTTGTGAATGACCTCTTTATTTTTGACACTGATATTCTAATCTATCTTCTGAATTTTATAGACCAAATCATCAAATATTATTGATGACTTTGAATACAAACTTCATTGACCTGAACTAAGCAACAATGTCTGTTTCTGTTCGCTATTACTCAGTTTACTTTGTCGATTGACTTATTATTGGTGGCTATCTTTTCCTTTAAGTTTAATTGAAGAAATATGTTTGCACTCAGAATAGTATAGTGAATCTTAATCCATTTATTCCTTTTTTTCACTTAACAATTAATTAATCTATATTTTAAAAGTGAATACTATTATCATAAAATTGGATTGCAACATGAAGCCATAAAGTTTTTGTACTGTTTAGATAGAGTACATATGACAAAGTTTTCAAGGACTATACTGCACTGCAAACTTAGCGTGGTCACTGATAAAAGTTAAATAATTTTCTAGAATAATCTTCAGAGGGGAATAGGAGCACCAGTGAAAATGTGGTACCATACCAATGACAATATATAATCTACATTACACAATTTGGTGCTCACTACACAATATAACAATCTGACAATTTAACCCAAAGCTTTTTTTTTTTTTTTAGAAAAAATTGAATGTGCCTCAGCTCACTCAGCACACTCTTGCCTGAAATATTGCAACAGTCTCCTAATTTGTCTCAGTGCCTCTATTTCCTTCCTTTTCCATTCTTTCCACAGCTGCCAAATTAATATGCCTAAAATATGCATCTGACCATGTTTTCTATTCCAGCTGAGTAATATGCCATGGTTTTCTAGTGAATCTAGGATAACTATAAGCATCACAAGCTTTGTTTAAAGCTCTCTACAGTGTGGCTCCCATTTGATTTTCTAGTCTATGTTACATGCTTTCACATATTCTTCATTCTAGTCAAACTTGGACATCTAGCTATCCCCTATACCTTATTTATTACTCTTTAAAACCCTTACCTTGTCTTAAAATCAAAATTAACTATCAGTTCCAAAACAGAAGAGGGTTAAGGGCTAGACAATTGAAGTTATGTCTGAGGCCAGATTTGAACCTCAAACCTCTCACCTCCAGGCCTGGTTCTCTCTCAAATCCCTTATACTTTCCATTATACCTGATTTTAATCCTTTGTACAATTGGTCTCTCTATGTCTTATATTTATTCTCTCCTTAACTGTTTCCCACAGACTCTTCAATCTCCTCTAAAAGCAAAAGATGAGGTGCCACTATCCAACTCCTTTCCTGATCTCTCTAGTAATTTCCACTGCTTCCCTTATGAAAATTACTTCATTTAAACACTTGTCTATATTTTATATTTATTGGTATACCTGTTTCATTCCTATTGTGGAAAGGAAAGAAGACTGACAGTTGGTGGGGGAAGGGGCAACTGGGAGTGGCAGTTGGGTCTTGTAACTAGTACTTCCTTCCTACTGGGAGTGGCAGTTCGGTCTCATGACTAGCACTTCCTTCTTGCCGGGCTTTACTTCCTTCCTGGGGTTAGAGGAAGCAGGAGCTTGTTCAGCCCAGTCTGGAGTAGAGTACCTCTACTTTGTTCAGCCCAAAGCCCCAGACTTCTGAAGGTTAGAATTGTTCTTGTTTGCTTTCTGTCTACTGCTAAGATTTTGAGTTAGACAAAGCGAGAACAGATATAGAGTAGATGGGAGTGGGAGAAACCTGCCACCAGCCAGTGTGGCCTGGACTCAACTCCAAAAGCTGAGAAAAACAACTCCAATCCCAACTGGTTATTAAACTTAATATTATTTTAATTCACAATCAGATAAGTGGACTATCGTTTCTGGGGCATAGAGGGAGCTGAACATTAGTTCAGTCATTAAACCACAAACAGTCCTAATTGGACCCCTGTTGCTTCCTCTCATCAGGGGGCATCTCTCTCTTTTGCCTCACCAAGCAATATTCCCTTTCTCCTCTTAAACTCCTCCATACCCTGTTACAAACCTCCCTTTATCTCCCATTTTTCCAATCCCCCCTATCTCTCCCAATAAATATTACACTACCAGTAACTTATAAGCATCTTAAGAGTATTATTAGTGAGGCAGAGTGAACAGAGAAAGCTGGCTTATTTTGTGAAAACCTATGTCAAAAACTTTCCTTTCTAAAAGGAAAGAAGTTTACCAATTTATATTAAATTCACACAGAGGCAATGATCCCCAGAATACTTGGTGAATCCATTGAAGAAACTATTTGAGAAAATATGATAAAAATCACACAGCATAGGCAATCATAGATGATTGTAGTTAATATCATTGTTAAATAGTAAATCCACATAATTCTCATTATAGATCCATCTGAATCAGTCAATGTCCCTATTTTCATGATTTGTAGGATGCAGTGGAATTGAAGGTAAGGTTATACGCAGGGATACTTTGGAGGAAGCATCAACAAGCTGACCAGAGCTTATATTTTACTAGGTAAATATTTAAATATTTGGTGGGAGTATGTATATCTCAGAAATTGAAAAAAAAATGCTGTAACACAGGATTTGATTTATTGTTTTCTTAATCATCTCAACTTAAGGAGGTGATGAAGAAAATGTCAATAATGCAGATTCGGTTCAGAACTATTTCATGTATACATTTTTTTTTCCAGAGAGCTGGTTGTTAAACATTTCCCAATCCTTGCCCAAAGCCTATAACAAGCTTTATTAATGAATGCAATAAGCATTTCTGGGACATACATATAACATTTGGTTTCTATGCTGTGTAATAGAAATGATGTATAGAAACCATAATTGTATGTTTGTGTGTAGTAAAGTGGGTACAAAAATCAAGCTGAGTATATAATGGAGGAATCATTATTAGACATTAGTTATTCTAAAAAAGAAAGAACTATATGTTTAATGTATCATAAGCCCAATATGAATCAGAAATGTTATATGACAACCAAAAAAAGGTAATAAAATATTTGTCTACACTAATACAAAAATGAATTCCAGGAACAAGGAGGTGATAATCCCAGTAAACTCTGCATTCGACATCCCTTATTTTGGGTATTAAATTATTAAATTCAATTCTGACTGCCATAAGTGAAGGACACTGATAACCTAGAAAAAAATCTAGAAGAGGCTATGTAGGATGGGACATGGCTTTGACTCTATGGCATGTTGGAATCAGCTGAAATAAATTGGGTCAAGTTCTAGCAAAGGAGACTGTGAAGGAGCATTAAAATAGGTAGACAGAAAACCTGGAGAGAAGAGATTATCAAACAGAAGAGGATGATTGACAATGTCAGAGGCTAAAAAGAGATGAAGGATGAGGAATGAGAAAAGCTGATTAGATTTAGCAATTAAGAGTTCCTTAGTAATTTTGTAGAGAGCTATTTCTGTTCAATGACAAGATCAGAAACAGGATTGTAGAGAGTTAAGAAAGGAGTGGGAGAAAAGGAAAGGAAGTCACCCTTTTTAGCCTTACCTTCTCAAGGATATTAGCTACCAAAAGGAAGAGATATTTAGGATAATAGAAAATGTGGATAGATGAATAAGGTGAGAGTTTTTTGAGGAGAGAGAAGACAGAGTAATATTTGTAGGCAACAAGGAAACAGCCAGTAGACAGAAATTAAACATTAGTGAGTGTATGGATGACAGAGGAAACAAAGTCCTGGAGAAGATAAGATTGAATAAGGTCATTTATGAATGTACTGAGTTTTGCTTTGACCAAAAGAAGGTCTACATCTTCAAGCAATTCTGTGATGAAGGAAATAGTGATAGAAGGTATCTAGATGATGCAACTTGAAGAGAAGAGCATAAGAAAGACATCAATGTTTTGGTAAAATATGAGGCAAAGTACTCAGCCAACTCAGGATAAGGAAAGTAGGGGAAATAATGGAAGGTTTGAGGGAGGATAGGAAGGTTCTGAAAATCTGTTATGATGAGTGGGATAGTGAATTAATTACAGCAGTATAAAAGGAGAGCCTTGCCAAAATAAGGGCCCATTTGAGATTATGTAACATAAATTTCTAGTTCAACCAGGCACCAAATTTCATAATTTTCTCCATTTTTATTTAGCAGCATGTGGATAGTATAGCAAGAGCAAAGGATAGTGAAAGTAATATAATACTGAAGATTGGAAGAGCAATGCCTTATAGGTAAATGAAAGTGATAAAATAGCATTGAGTTGAACTAGTTGACCAAGAAGTCAAGACAAGAAAGGAAAGGGCTTATAACTAGTTCAAGTGTGATGGCCTAGGAAAAAACAGAAGAATGAATAAATTAGAAAGCAATGATGACAATGAAAAAAAGTTAGGGGCTGAAAGACAGAGGGAAAGATGGTAAGACAGCAGATTGAATAAAAGAATTTCAGAGATGATAAACATAAAAGTAAAGCACTTTGGATGATCATAAGTTCAATGATATGAAGATCTCTGTGTATTTTTGGAGAGTGCTATTTCTATTCAAAGACAAGGTTAGAATCAGGATTATAGAGTTAGAAAAAAGAGTGAAAGGAAAGGAAATGAAGTCACCATCATAGAATTCCCTTCTCAAGGATATTAGCCACCAAATGAAGTAGAGCTCACTGAGGCAGAATGGAGGAATTTTAAGTAAAGATATAGGAGAACTAGGAAATTAGGATATTTGAGGAAATGTCAATGCATATATTGAATTACACTAGGATGAGAGAAGGAGTTGGAGAATAAAGAAACATTTGGGGAAGAGGAGGAGACAGGCATTCAATGAGTACTTCTTATGTACCTAGCATGTGGGAAAATGAGAACAATAATATACTTGTTGAAGCTATGAATGAATCCAAACTTTCTAGAGAAAAATTTGGAATTAAACCCAGAATTATAAAACTGTATATACCCTTAGAACTAGTAATGCTGGGTCTATTTCTCAAGAAGATGAAAGAAAGTTGAAAAGAACCCATATGGTATAACATATTTATAGAAGCTCTTTTTGTGGTATCAAAGCATTGTTTACAGACAGAATACTCATCAATTGAGGAATTACTAAACAAATTATGGTATATGATTGGGATGGAATACTACTGCACCATAAGAAATGATGAGCATACTCATATTTTAAAAACTTGAAAAGAGAGAGGCAGGGTCAATATGGCAGCATAGAGACAGCAAAAGTTTAGATCTCTGAAAACCCTTCCTTACCGATTACAAACTAAATCCTAAGGTACTGAAAATCAAACCTAACAACAGGAAAGTGCCAAGGAACCATCCTGCTGGACTCAACTTAAAAAATACACCCCCAAAAGTCAGAATTTGAGAACACTCAGGTTTAAAGGGAAGGAAGAAGGAAGGTCCCAGGAACCCTCTCCCACCTAGAGCTCTAAGCCTCCAACAGCAGCTTGAACCTCTGGGCAGGCAAAGGTGCTAGTATAGAGGGAGTACCTTGTGGGCAAGGCTGTGCCAGACTCAAAGCATCAAACACAGGAGGTGAGGAAGCAGTTAGAAAAGAAGCTGATAGCACAGAGCAGGCAGGCTAGTTGCAACAGTGGAGACACTCCATTTTGCCCTGCTCCTTTCAGGAGGTTTTGGCATAAGGGCACATCCAGCTCAACCCAGATGGACTTAATCCCATCAAAGTCTTCAGGGCAGAGAAGCTCAAGTTCCAACACCCCTACCCTAGAGACTGAGCTGAGAGATTTGTTGACAAAGTTCCAAGGGGGAAGACTGACAGAAAAGAAAAAACTACAAAAAAATGAGAGGATCAAGAGCACAGGTAACTGCAGGGAGTAAATGGTGGGTGAATATGAACAAACAACAGAAAAAGAAAAAAATACAATCGATAGCTTCTACACAGGCAATGAACAAAGAATAAATGGAACAGTGGAGGACAGAACACCAAGAAAAAAAAGAAAGAAAAAAAAAGAAACCCCAGTGAATTGGATATAGGCTTTGGAAGAACTCAAAATATAATTCAAAACACAATTAAGAGAGGTTGATGACAACTGGGAAAAGAACTTAAAAACTAATATAAGTCATCTGGAAAAAGAAAACAGTGTCTAGAAAGCCAAAATTAAGCAGCTTGAAAATGAGGCAAAGGAGATGAAAGATCAGAAGGAGAAGGATGATCAAAATGCCAGGGATAAAATCCAGTATTTAAAACCCAGAATACAACAACTAGAAGCATGAGACTTCGCAAGGCAGCAAGACAGTATCAAACAAAATCAAAAGAATGAAAAAATTGAGGAAAATATGAAGGACCTCCATTCACTAAACAAAAGATTTAGAAAATTTTTCCTAGAGACAACTTAAGAATCATTGTTCTATCAGAATATCATGAAAAAAGAAAAATCCTGTACATCATACTACAGAAAATTATCCAAGAAAATGGCCCTGATATTCTAGAACAAGAGGAAGAAGTGAAGATGGAAAGAATCAACAGATCACCTCCTGTACTTAATTGCCAACTGACAATACCCAGGAATGTTATAGTCAAATTAAAGAACTCTCAGACCAAGGAAAAAATATTACAAGCTACTAAGGAGAAGTCATTCAGATATCATGGAACCACAGTGAGGATTACACAGGATCTGGCTGCATCTACAATAAAGGACTGAAAGGCATGAAATATGATATTAAGGAAAGCAAGGAAACTAGGTCTACAACCAAGAATCAATTACCCAGGAAAACTGACTATATTCTTACAGGGTAAAGTTTGGTCATATAACAATATAGAAGAACTCCAAGCATTCATAAAAATAAGAGCAGACCAGAACAGAAAATTTGATGCCCAAGCACAGAACTCAAGAAAATTATCAAAAGGTAATTAAGAAAGAGGGAAAAAAGAAAAAGAAAAGCCCCCCAAAACAACAACTTTTTTTTTAAGAGACCCAATAAGTTAAGATGATATGTAATCCTTATGAGAAAAGAGGTCATTAGTAACTCTTATAAATTGTTATTATTACCTGGGAAGCTAGAAGAATTACACTTATAGGAAACAGTGATTAACTGTATAAGATGAAATGCCAAGACATAAATGTGTATAGAGCTAAAAAAAGAGGTTAATACTAAAAGAAATGGGAAAAGAAACAAAAGGGGGTAAATGTATATGTCACAAAGAAGCTCATGGAGGGAGGGGGGAGAACATCAATACACTGAAATGGGTAAAGAGGTTGGAGATAGGAAATATTCAACTCTTACATGCCTTGAAATTGACTCAAAGAGGGAAGAACAATCAAATACATTGTGGCAGAGAATTGATTTCAGCCCTATACGGAAGTAGAAGGGTAACAAATGGACCGGTGGGGAAGGAAGCTGTACAAGGGAGGGAGAAGGTGGGGGTAGTATAAAAAGACCGTAATGAAAATAAGAGTGGAATTAAAAAGGGAAGAGTGCAGAAGGGGAAGTAAAATAGGGTGGGAATTCGGGGGACAGATTAAAAACAAATTATTGATATAGAAGGAAATACTGAAAGAAGAAAAAGCAGGACTAGGAGTAGAAATCAAAATGCTGGCAAATACACGGGTGATAATCATAACTCTGAATGTGAATGGAATGAAATCACCCATAAAACACAAGCAAATAGCAGAGTGGATTAGAAACCAAAATGCTACCATATGCTGTCTATAAGAAATACATATGAGGAAGGTATACATGCATAGGGTAAAAGTAAGAGGATGACCCAAATCTATTAGGCATCAACTGATAAAAAGAAGGCAGGAGTCTCAATCATGATATCTGACAAAGCCAGAGTAAAAATAGATCTAGTTAAAAGAGATAGGGAAGGTAATTATATCCTAATAAAAGGCAGTATAGACAATGGGGAAATATCAGTACTCAAAATGTATGCACCAAATGGCATAGCATCAAAATTTCTAAAGGGGAAACTAGTGAAGCTTGGGGATAAAATAGATAGAAAAACTATACTAATTGGATACCTGAACCTTCCTCTATCAGAACTAGATTAATCAAACCAAAAAATAAATAAGAAACAGGCAAGAAAAGTGAATGAAATCATAGAAAAAAATTCAAGTTGGTAGATATGTGGAGAAAACTAAATAGGAACAAAAAGGAATACGCCATCTTTTCAGGAGCACATGGTACATTCACAGTAATTGATCACGTATTAAGGCATAAAACTTTGCAAATAAGTGCAAAAGAGCAGAAATAATAAATGTCACCTTCTCAGATTACAATGCAATGAAGATAATAATTAGTAAGGGTACATGGAGAGGCAAATCAAAAATTAATTAGAAATTAAACAATAAGATTCTCCAAAATCAGTTAGTTAAAGAACAAATCCTAAAAACAATTAATAATTGAATAAAATGACAATGAGACATCCTTTCATAATTGATAGGATGCAGTAAAAGTAGTACTCAAGGGGAAATGTATATCATTGAGTTCATATATTAGCAAATTAGAGAGGACAGAGGTCAATGAATTGGACATGCAAATTAAAAATCTAGAAAGTAAACAAATTAAAAATCCTCAGATGAAGACTAAATTAAAGATCCTAAAAATCACAGGAGAAATTAATAAAATTGAAAGTCAAAGAACTATTGATTTAATAAATAAGACTAGAAACTGGTACTTTGAAAAAAAGCAAAAAAATAGACTATAAACTGGTAAATCTATTTTAAAAAAAAAGGAAAGAATAAAACCAAAGTGACAGTATCCAAGATGAAAAGAGACCTCACATCTAATGAAGAGGAAATTAAGGTAATCATTAAACATTATTATGCCCAATTATATGACAATAAATATGACAATCTAGCTGGTATGGATGAATGTTTACAAAAATATAAATTGCCTAGACTAACAGAGGAAGAAACAGACTACCTAAACAACCTCATATAAGAAAAAGAAATTGAACAAGCCATCAAAGAACTCTCTAAAAAGAAATACCCAGGTCCCGATGTATTCATAAATGAATTCTATCAAGTATTCAAAGCAACTAATCCCAATATTATACAAACTATTTGACATAACAATCAAAGAGGGAGTTCTACCAAATTCCTTTAATGACACAAATATGGTACTGATTCCAAAGCCAGGTAGCTCAAAAACAGAGAATGAAAACTAAAGACCAATCTCCTTAATGAATATAGAAGCAAAAATCTTAAATAGGATACTAGCAAAAATACTCCAGCAAGTGATAATGAATGTTATTCACTATGACCAGGTAGGATTCATACCAGAAATGGCAGGATGGTCCAAAATTAGGAAAATCATCCACATAATTGACCATATTAACAAGCAAACCAACAAAAATAACATGACTATCTCAATAGATGCAGAAAAAGCCTTTGACAAAATACAATACCCATTCCTATTAAAAACAATAGAAAACATAGAACGAGAAAGGCCTTTTCTCAAAATAATAAACAGTATATATCTAAAATCTTCAGCAAAATCATCTGCAATGGGGATAAACTAGAAGCTTTCCCAATAAGATCAGGAGTGAAACAAGAATACACATTATCACCTAAATTATTTAAAATTGTACTAGAAATAGTAGCAGTAGCAATTAGAGAAGAAAAAGAAATTGAAGGTATTAAAATAGGCAATGATAGGACCAAGCTATCATTCTTTGGAGATGATATGATGGTCTACTTAAGAAATTCTAGAGAATCAAACCAAAAAGCTAGTGGAAATAATCAACAACTTTAGCAAAGTTGCAGGATACAAAATGAACCCACATAAATCATCAGCATTTCTATAAAATTCCAACTCATCCCATCAGCAAGAGTTAGAAAAAGAAGTTCCCTTTAAAATCACCACAGACCATATAAAATACTTAGGAATCTATCTGCCAAGACAAATTCAGGAACTATATGAACACAACTACAAAATACTCTCCACACAAAACTAGATCTAAATAATTGTAAAAACATTAATTGCTCATGGGTAGGATGAGCTAACATAATAAAAATGACAATCCTATCCAAATTAATTCAAGTATTTAGTGCAATACCCATTGAACCAACAAAAAAGTTTTTTTCTGAATTAGATGAAACCATAACAAACTTTATTTGGAAGAAAAAAAGATCAAGGATATCCAGGGAAATCATGAAAAAAAAATTTGAAGCAAGAGAGCATGGCAGTACCAGATCTCAAACTATACTATAAAGCAGTGGTCATCAAAACAATATGGTACTGTCTAAGAGACAGAATGGTGGATCAGTGGAATAGACTTGGGGTAAGTGACCTCAGCAAGACAGTCTGTGATAAGCCCAAAGATCCCAGCTTTGGGGACCAAAATCCACTATTTGATAAAAATCCTGGGAAAATTGGAAGGCATTATGGGAAAGATTAGTTTAGGATCAACATTTCACTCCCTACATCAAAATAAACTCAGCATGGGTGAATGACTTGAACATAAAGAAGGAAACTATAAGTAAATTAGGTGAACACAGAATAGTATACATGTCAGATCTTTGGGAAAGGAAAAAATTTAAAACTAAGCAATAAATAGTTTTGATTATATCAACCAAAATTAGAAGGGAAGCAACAAATTGGGAAATGATCTTCATAAGAAAAACCTCTGACAAAGGTCTAATTACTCAGATTTATATAGAGCTATACCAACTATACAAAAAAAAATCAAGCCACTCTCCAATTAATAAATGGGCAAGGACATGAAAAGGCAATTTTCAGTTAAAGAAATCAAAGCTAACACATGAAAAAGTGTTCTAAATCTCTTATAATCAGAGAGATGCAAATCAAAACAACTTTGAGATATCACCTCACACCTAGCTGATTGGCTAACATGACAGCAACAGAAAGCGATAAATGCTGGAGGGAATATGGCAAAGTTGGGACATTAAGGCACTGCTGGTGGAATGGTGCCCAACCATTCTGGAGGGCAATTTGGAACTATGCCCAAAGAGTACTAAAAAACCGTCTGCCCTTTGATCCAGCTATAGCACTGCTGGGTTTGTACCCCAAAGCGATAATAAGGAAAAAGACTTGTACAAGAATATTCATAAGTGTGCTTTGTGGTGGCAAAAATTTGAAAAATGAGGGGATGCCCTTCAATTGTGGAATGGCTGAACAGATTGTGGTATATGTTGGTGATGAAATACTATTATGCTCAAAGGAATAATAAACTAGAGGAATTCCTTGCAAACTGGTATGATGACCAGGAATTGATACAGAACAAAAGGAGCAGAACCAGGAGAACATTGTACACAGGTACCGATACACTGTGATACAATCAAATGTAATGGACTTCTCCATTAATGGCAATTCAGTGATCTTGAACAACTTGGATAGATCTACAAGAAAAACCACTATTCACATCCAGAGGAAAAACTGTGGGAGTAGAAACACAGAAGAAAAACAACTGCTTGATTACATGGGTTGATGGGATATGGTTGGGAATGTAGGCTCTAAATAAACATCCTCAAGCAATCACCAACTACATAGAGATAGCTTTTGATCAAGGACACATGTAATACCCAGTGAAATTTCATGTCAGCTACAGGAAGTTTGGGAGTAGGGGAGGAAGGGAGATAATATTATTCTTGTAACCAAGGAATACTGTTCTTAATTCACTAAGTAAATTAATTTAAATGACAAAATTAAGTTAAATTAAACTAAAAATTTAATTTAAAAAATAAATTCAGAAAAAGCTTGGAAAGAGTGACAGGAGACAAACAGTGAAATGAATAGAACCAGGAGAAAACTATACACAACCACATAATTAATTTTGGAAGAATACACTGTGAATGTTATCTCAAGAAAATGAACAGAAAGGTGAAACATGAAAGATTATTTATATGTATATGTTGATCTCCTTGATGACATCTTCTGTGATGAGGGGAAGGTGGGGAAAGATGGACAGGATTATTATGTAGATATGAAGAATAGTAAGTTAAACATAGAGGAGATTTGTGATTTCATTAATGTAGTACCTTCTGTTTCTTTGTATATATAAATGTTTGTTTTGTTGATATTATAAAATTTAGGGAAAAAATTAAATTATAAATGTTTAAAAGTCTGTCAGTCCTTCACTGAACTTATTGAAGAAGGAAGGAGGATGCCCTGTTTGACAATTGTCCGATTACATTTATTAGAATCTTAATTGATTATTTAAAAATTGATTGAATAAGGGAGGAATAAGGGAAAGAGGGGAAAGAGGGAGAAGGGAGAACAAAGTAGGGAGCACAGTGTTAGAGGAAGAGAGATGTGGAAATTTTAGAATTAACTAGGAAAAAAAGCCCCACCCTGAGACAGTCTTGGTATGCAGAGATAGAGTGATCTGGGAAGACTTCTACCCCACTCCTTTCTTGTGTGAATTTTAGTTTTAATCCACCATGCTAACTAAGTCTTTAGAATTTTAGCAACCAAGGAATGCATAAGCACCCACTTAAGGATTAACTGTGAGGAGGATGGCCTGTGACTGACATGTGCTAGCAAGTGACAAATCAGAAACAACTGACAGACCCCTTGGGCTGTCTTAAACCAAGCTTAAGCTACCATTGGTACATGTGAGACACAGGTAGTGATGTAAAGAACTGTCTATATATTATGTGTCACTTCCTCTCTCCAGATCTCTGAGAGACATTGGGCTCTCATTGTTCAGAGTTGGGAGCTTGTGGTGGCTTTCTTGGCATGCTTGTGGGTTTTGTTCTGTAGCATGGTTTAGGTGAGGCATCTTCCCTGAGTGATCTTGGTGAGTGCTTAGCCTGATTCCTCCTTTCTTTGACCTCCTAAAGGACTATCCTCCAAGGAAGGCCCTCATCTCTGAGGAGACTTCGTGGCTGGAAGCCAAGCTAGATTTAATCTTCTAAGAAGGCCCCTTGGCTGAGGCCTCTGAACTTCCCTTGGCTTAGGCTAGTTCAGAGAAATCTTATGCCCTTTCCTCTCTCTTTTCTTCTTAATTTCTTCCTACTATTTTAATTAAACCAGCATAAAAATCCCAAACTCACTTGAGTATTTTATTGGGATTTAATTTAAATCCCTGGTGACCATTAAATAATATATTTAGTCAACAACCCTAATTTTACCCATAACAGTCATAGGGAGTGAGGAGTGAGGGAAGCACAAATGACTGCCATCTAGTATAAGATGTGAGAGAAAAAAGACAATTTCTAAAATTATTTACTTGAACTAAAAAAACATAATAAAGAATAATGTATTAATAACATACCTCATTGTTTTCAAGAATTCAAGTCATAGGGTATCCATGAATGATATGTTAGTGAACAGAGAGGACTGATTGCTTACCATTAGTGATGTTTGAGAGACTTTGGGGAGACAGTATATGCAACAGGACTTATGAAAGCAAATATTTGAAGTTTTTTAAGTTGAAGTGAATAGAATCTAAAAACAATAGAACAATAGTCAATGTCATTTGAATATTTTTTAAAATTCTTGTTAAAATTCTAAATCATGTTGGAAAAGGCTGGTCTTTTGATTTGAAGAGATATGGATGGTAAGTGAAACTCTAGGGGAAGTTTATTGAAACAAATGTTCCAATAGGAACGGCAGCATTGATTTGATTGTATTAGCAGGAAGATGCATTATGGTAGCAAGGCTAGGAGGAGGAGAAGATAAGTCAGTAAAAAAGAAAAAGTATGATATAACCTACCTATTTATGAGAGCAGCACAAGTTCTAGAGTGCAAATTCCCAAGCAAAAAGGTTAAAATGCTCCCAGAGATTAGAGTCAAGGAAATAAGAAAGCCTTAATATGGTGCCTCCCATATTCTATGCACTGTGCTAAGGCATTTTTGAAATTTTATTTCATATATGCTGATATTATCCCCATTTAACAGTTGATGAAACTGAGGCTGTGAGAAGTTACATGATTTTCTCAGGAAATACAGAAGGTAAGGTAAGTGAGACTGGATTTGAACCTGCCTTCCTGACTCTAGGACCAGTATGCTATCTATCTCAATTAAATCTCCACATAGCTGATGAAAAAGAATCGAGGAAGACTACATCTCCATTCTTTACTTCTGTTCCTACTATTAGATACTTGGAGCTGATGTGTTAAAATTATTCTCTAGTTGTTTCATATATGTATAAACATTGTTTCCCCAACCAGATATTAAATTTTGTAGTGGGAACACTACTTAACTTAGAGCACCAGTGCCCAAGTTGGAATCATGGTGCTGTAACTTACTCTCCAAGTACCTATGAGAAAGCTATTTGATTATCTATGGGTTGAATCATCTTCATCTTTTAAAATGATGTGAGTTCTCTTTGTGATGGAATACTATTGTGCTCAAAGGAATAATGAACTGGAGGAATTCCATGTGCACTGGAAAGACCTCCAGAAATTGATGCAGAGTGAGAGGAGCAGAACCAGGAGAACATTATACCCAGAGACTGATACACTGTGGCACAATAGAATGTAATGGACTTCTCTACTAGCAGCAATGCAATGACCCAAAACATTTCTGAGGGACTTATGAGAAAGAATACTATCCACATCCAGAGAAAGAACTGTGGGAGTAGAAACACAGAAGAAAAACAACTGCCTGATCACATGGGGATGTAGATTCTAAACGATCACCCTAGTGCAAATATCAATAATATGGAAAAAGATCTTGATCAATGACACATGTAAAACCCAATGGAATTGAATGGTGTCTATGGGAGGGGATGAAAGTAGGGGACAGAAAGAACATGGAATCATGGAAAATTTTTGTTAATTAATCAATTAAATACAATTTTTAAAAAATGATGTGAGTAGAACCAGATAGCCTCCAATGTCCCTTATACCTATAGTTCTATGATCCTTGAGGGTTGAAAGGATCTGATATATCTATGCTTCATCTATTTTAGGTATCATATTAAACTATTATCAGTTGGGAGTTATTGATCAGATCAGTTTTAAGCTGTAACAGATGGAAGTTTCTCATTTGAGTCTATGCATCGACTTCTTCATATTGAAAATAATTGAATTGGATCAGATGATTTAAAATTCCCCTTTAAAGTAGCCACATAAGGGGTGCCGAGACATGGAGTTAAAAGGATCTCAATCCAAATCAAGCCTCTGATACCTACTATGTGACCCAGGCAACTTACTTAATCTCTGTTTTTCTCAGTTTTCTCACAAATAAAATTAGAATAATAATTCTCCCCTCCCAGAGTTGCTATGGGAATTAAATGAGGTATTTATAAAGCATTTACAGAGTGCTTGGCACATAGTAGATATTTAATAAGTGCTTTTCTCCCTTTTCTTTCTTCCCTCTCTAGGTCTTACTATTAGGTCTAGCATTTATTTATTATATTTCCCTTGAAAGAGATAGTGGCAAGTCACCAAGATATTGATTTAGATCTTTTTTTATATGGCTTTTGATAGCTTTGATTTCTTAATCTCTAAATTGCATATGCATATCTTTTGTATGTATCAATTGGGGAATGGCTCATATTTTTATAAATTTGGTTTAATTTCCTAAATATTTGTTAAATGAGGCCTTTAGCAGAGAAACTTGCTCTAAATTTACCTCCAATTTCCGGCTTTCTTTCTAATTTTGACTATGCTGGTTTTGTTTGTATAATAACTTTTTAAAATCTCATGTCATCAAAATTATTCATTTATTTCCCATGATCCTATCTTGAGTTTGATCATAAAATCTTTCCATAAAATCTTTTCCCAGTTTAAGAGGCTTCAATAGCAACTTCAAAAAGCCTTGGGCTTGGAGCTAGAGGACCTGGATCAGAATCTCATCTCTGCTTGGCACTTGTTTTCTTGATGACTTTGGATGAGTCCTTTAGCTCCTTATAGTCTCATTTTCCTCATGTGAGGGATGAAAAGATCAGGCAGGATGAGCTCTAATGTCCCTTCCATCACTAAATTTATTTTCCTACAAAACAAATATGAAGGCTAAGTAATTTGCTAAAGATCCCATACACAGTCACTGGCAAGTCCATTTTGGGGGCTTCACTGTAAGTCCAATGAATGGTGTCTCTTTTTAAATGTAGCCAAGTCTTCACAAGTTCATAGCCTATATTAAATTATGGATTCTAAATTCTTTTAGTGAATCTAATTATAGAACTAAGAGAGAAAGCCTTCCTTAGTCATATTTCACCTCACCTGTCAAAAAAGGATTTATTTTGAAGATCCAGCTATTTCACACTGAAATACCTCTTAAAAGTACACTTCAGACACTTTTGGCATTCACATTTGTTCCTCGTTTCAGAGCTCTTTTTTCCTCAGCCTTAGTTCCACTCTGATAGAATTATGATGAATAGTGACCAACCCACAAGGAGTCAGGAATGGAGAAGGGTCATTTAATATTGCCTGACTCCAACTATGGCTCTGGAAAGAGCCTACCTTTTCTTTTGCACAGTGTAACCATTATAAACCATTTACATTTTAGAGATTGAAATAGCATTGTGCAAAAATCCCAAAATAGTCAGACCTATATTTTTGAAATGTTTTGAAGTAATTTTCTTTTTTTTTTCTTTTTTTCCTTTCTTTTTAAACCCTTACCTTCTGTCTTGGAGCCAATACTGTGTATTGGCTCCAAGGCAGAAGAGTGGTATGGGCTAAGCAATGGGGGTCAAGGTACTTGCCCAGGGTTACACAGCTGGGAAGTGTCTGAGGTCAGATTTGAACCTAGGACCTCCTGTCTCTAGGCCTGGTTCTCAATCCACTGAGCTATACAGTTGCCACCTTGAAGTCATTTTCAAAGGACATATAGTGTGGTTTTATGGAGACATTAAAGATCTGGAAAGACAGGAAGGATACAAAGATAATTTGCCTTTCACACTGAACTAAATGAGTTCCTTGCCTAAAGAAAAGTGTACTTTAATAAGTACATTAATTATTTTTAAAGTTATTTTTATTTCATTTATTATTTCCCAATAAAAGTAAAATATTTAAATAATAGTTTTGTTTTTACATTTTGAGTTGCAAATTCTCAGCTGCTTTTTCTCTCCTCCCTTTTTGAGAAGGCAAGCAGTTTCATTTTGATTATACATGTGAAGCCATGCAAAACATATTTCCATATTAGTCATATTACAAAAGAAAACACAAACAAAAGAAAATGATAAAAGAAAAAAAGTTAAAAAAAGATTGCTTCATTCTCCATTCAGAGAATGTAAATTCTCTCTCTGGAGGTGGGTAGCAACTTTGATCATGGGTTCTTTTAAATTGTATTGAATCATTGTCTTGATCGTGGTAGCTAAGTCATTCACAGATGATCATCCTTTTAAAAATTTAAAAATTATGTATTTAATAACCACTACCTTCAAACAAAAATATTTAATTAAAGAAGTGCATTAAAATCATGTGCTAAACCACAAATCCAAGATTATTTACAATTTGATTTAAAAATGTGAATTATATATGTGTGCTAATATTAACATCCTATATATCCTTTGAGTATCCTTCGGATTTGTTTTACTTGGATACTTTTTTCACTTTTTTTGTGGCTGTTGCTTTTATTATTTTTTTAAAACCCTTACCTTCCATCTTGGAGTCAATGGAGTCAATTCTGAGTATTGACTCCAAGGCAGAAAAGCGGTAAGGGCTAGGAAATGGGGGTTAAGTGACTAGCCCAGGGTCACACAGCTGGGAAGTATTTAGGCCAGATTTGAACCTAGGATAGGTCTTTAGACCTGACTCTCAATTCACTGAGCTACACAGCTGCCCCATGTTATTTTTTAAATGTAATCATAGTATGTGTTACATTTTAATTATTATTCTAGTTACCTTTCCCAAAATGCCTTCCTGATCCCCACAACTATGTCCTCAAATTTCTTGGTATGAGTTTAATTATAAAAATCCCTTCCCTATCTTGTCTTAAGAATCCCTGCCTATCCCTTCACCTTACCCTGCTACCTCTTGATATGTTTCCCATCTTTGATGCCTCCCTTATCTGATCCCCCTTCCTTCCTGTTCTTCTGTACATTTAGGGAAAAAATATTCTTTTGATTGTACATATTGTTTTCCATTTTTTCCCATGTCTGACAAGAGTAGGGTTCTAGTACTACAGACTTCCACCTCCTCTTCCTCTTCTCCTTAGCATTTTCTTCCCTCATTCATCTGCCCTATGAGAGTCATTCCACCCTACCTCTTCCTAATTTATTTCCCTATATTTTCAGCTTGGTCCATTACACTTACCTCAACCTTGAGTCTTCCATGCATACATATTCTTTCTGAATACAATGATGCCATCCCCAGGAGCCACAGACAATATTTTCCCATACAGAAATCAAACAATTTGACCTTTGGGGTTCCTTATGATTAGTATTTCATTATTTTTTAAATTTTAATTTTATTTCATCAATTTAAAACATTATTCCTTGGTTACAAGAACCATATTCTTTCCCTCCCTTCCCTCCACCCACCCTGACCATAGCCGACAAACAATTCCACTGGATATTACATGTGTCCTTGATTAGAACCTATTTTCTTGTTGCTGATGTTTGCACTAGGATCATCATTTAGAGTCTACATGCCCAATTATATCCGACTTGACCTATGTAACCAAGCAGCAGTTTTTCATCTGTGTTTTTACTCCCATAGTTTTCCTCTGAATGCAGATAATGTTTTTTCTCATAGATCCCTCAGAGTTGTTCAGAATCACTGCATTGCCACTAATGGAGAAGTTCATTATATTCAATTGTGACACAGTGCCACAGTGTATCCATCACTGTGTACAATGTTCTCCCGGTTCTGCAACTTTCACTCTGCATCACTTCCTGGAGGTTGTTCCAGTTCACATGGAATTCCTCCAGTTCGCTCAAAATAGTATTTCATCACCAACATATACCACAATTTGTTCAGCCATTCCACAATTGAAGGGCATCCCCCCATTTTCCAATTTTTTGCCACCACAAAGAGCACAGCTATGAATATTTTTGTACATGTATTTTTCCTTATTATCTCTTTGGGGTACAAACCCAGCAGTGCTATGGCTGGATCAAGGGGCAGACAGTCTTTTATTGCCCTTTGGGCATAGTTCCAAATTGCTCTCCAGAATGATGGGATCAATTCACAATTCCACCAGCAGTGTCTTAATGTCCCAACTTTGCCAAATCCCCTCCAACATTCATTACTTTCCTTTGCTGTCATGTTAGCCAATTTGTTAGGTGTGAGCTGATATCTCAGAGTTGTTTTGATTTGCATTTCTCTGATTATAAGAGATTTAGAACACTTTTTCATGTGTGTATTTTTTTATTTCTTTAACTGAAATTTGCCTATTTATGTCCCTTGCCCATTTATCAATTGGAGAATGGCTTGACTTTTTGTACGATTGGTTTAGCTCTTTATAAATTTGAGTATTTAGACCTTTTTCAGAGGTTTTTGTTGTGAAGACTGTTTTCCAATTTGTTGCTTCCCTTCTAATTTTAGTTGCATTTGGTTATGTTTGTACAAAAACTTTTTAATTTAATGTAATGAAAATTATTTATTTTATATTTCGTGATTTTTTCTAACTCTTGCTTGGTCTTAAAATCTTTCCTTTCCCAAAGATCTGACATGTATACTCTTCTGTGTTCACCTAATTAACTTATGGTTTCTTTCTTTATATTCAGGTCATTCACCCATGCTGAGTTTATCTTGGTGTAGGGTAAGAGATATTGATCCAACCCTAATCTCTCCCATAATGTCTTTCAATTTTCCCAGCAATTTTTATCAAATAGTGGATATTGGTCCCCAAAGCTGGGATCTTTGTTTTTATCATAGACTGTCTTGCTGAGGTTACTTACCCCAAGTCTATTCCACTGATCCTCCTTTCTGTCTCTTAGCCAGTACCATATTGTTTTGATAACCACTGCTTCATAGTCTAGTTTAAGATCTGGTACTGCAAGACCCCCTTCTTCACATTTGTTTTCATTATTTTCCTGGATATCTTTGATCTTTTTTTTCTTCCAAATGAATTTTGTTATGGGTTTTTTCTAATTCAGTAAAAAAATTTTTTTTGGTAGCTTGATGGGTATGGCACTAAATAAGTTTGGGTAGGATGGTCATTTTTTTGTTATTTTAGCTCATCCTATCCATCAGCAGTTAATGTTTTTCCAATTGTTTAGATCTAGTTTCAATGGTGTGGAGAGTGTTTTGTAGTCATGTTTATATAGTTCCTGTGTTTGTCTTGGCAGATAGATTCCCAAGTGCTTTATATTGTCTAGGGTGATTGTAAATGGAATTTCTCTTTTCAATTCCTGATGCTAAGATGTGTTGCAGATATATAGAAATGCTGATGACTTATGTGGGTTTATTTTGTATCCTGCAACTTTGCTAAAGTTGTTGCTTATTTTGACAAGCTTTTTTGGTTGATTTTCTAGGATTCTTTAAATAGACCATCATATCATCTGCAAAGAGTGATAACTTGGTCTCTTCATTGCCTATTTTAATACCTTCAATTTCTTTTTCTTCTCTAATTGCTACTGCTAGTGTTTCTAATCCAATGTTAAGTAATAGAGGTGATAATGGGCATCCTTATTTCACTCCTGATCTTATTGGGAAGGCTTCCAGTTTATCCCCATTGCAGATAATGTTTGCTGATGGTTTTAGATAAATACTATTTATTATTTTTAGAAAAGACCCTTCTATTCCTATACTTTCTAGTGTTTTCAATAGGAATGGGTGTTGTATTTTGTCAAAGGCATTTTCCGCATCCATTGAGATAATCATGTGATTTTTGTTTGTTTGCTTGTTTGTATGGTTTATTATGTGTGTGATTTTCCTAATATTTAACCATCCTTGCATTCCTGCTATGAATCCCACCTGAACAGAATGAATAATCATCGTGATCACTTCCTGGAGTCTTTTTGCTAGCATTATATTTAAGATTTTTGCATCTATGTTCATTAAGGAGATTGGAAGATAGTTTTCATTCTCTGTTTCTGACCTGCCTGGCTTTGGAATCAGTACCATATTTGTGTTGTACAAAGAATTTGGCAGAACTTCTTTGCTTATTATGTCAAATAGATTGTATAATATTGGGATTAGTTGTTCTTTGAATGTTTGATAGAATTCACTTGTGAATCCATCAAGCCCTGGGGATTTTTTCTTAGGGAGTTCATTGTTGGCTTGTTCAATTTCTTTTTCTGATACAGGATTATTTAGAATTTCTATTTTTTCTTCTGTTAATCTAGGAAATTTATATTTTTGTAAATATTCATCCATATTTCCTAGAATGCCATATTTGTTGCCATATATTTGGGCAAAATAGTTTTAATGATTACCTTAATTTCCTCCTCTTTAGAGGTGAGGTTTCCCTTTTCATCTATGATACTCTTAATTTGGTATTCTTTACTTTTTTTTCACTTTAAACATTATTTTATTTGGACATTTCCAAACAATATTCATTGGAAACAAAGATCATTTTCTTTTCCTCTCCCCCCCCCCCTTCCCACCACCTCTCCCATAGCCGATGCACGATTCCACTGGGTATCATATGTGTTCTTGGTTCGAACCCATTTCCATGTTGTTGGTATTTGCATTAGAGTGTTCATTTAGAGTCTCTCCTCAGTCATATCCCTTTCCCCCATGTAGTCAAGCAGTTGCTTTGCCTCAGAGTTTTTACTCCTATACTTTATCCTCTGCTTGTGGATAGTGTTTTTAGATCCCTGCAGATTGTATAGGGACATGGCATTGACACTAATGGAGAAGTCCATTACCTTCGATTGTACCACAGTGTATCAGTCTCTGTGTATAATGTTTTCCTGAATCTGCTCCTTTTGCTCTGCATCCCTTCTTGGAGGTTGTTCCAGTCTCCATGGAATTCCTCCACTTTATTATTCCTTTCAGCACAATAGTATTCTATCACCAACATATACCACAATTTGTTCAGCCATTTCCCAATTGGTGGGCATTCCCTCATTTTCCAATTTTTGGCCACCATAAAGAGTGCAGCTATAAATATTCTTGTACAAGTCTTTTTACTTATTGTCTCTTTGGGGTACAAACCAAGCAGTGCTATAGCTGGATCAAAGGGCAGACAGTCTTTTAGCACCCTTTGGGCATACTTCCAAATTGCCCTCCAGAATGGTTGGATCAATTCACAACTCCACCAGCAATGAATTAATGTCCCTACTTTGCCACATCCCCTCCAGCATTCATTACTTTCCTTTGCTGTCATGTTAGCCAATCTGCTAGGTGTGCGGTGATACCTAAGGGTTGTTTTGATTTGCATCTCTCTGATTATGAGAGATGTAGAACACTTTTTCATGTGCTTATTAATAGTTTTGATTTCTTTGGCTGAGAACTGCCTGTTCATGTACCATGCCCATTTATCAATTGGAGAATGGCTTGATTTTTTGTACAATTGATTTGGCTCTTTATAAATTTGAGTAATTAAACCTTTGTCAGAGGTTTTTATGAAGATTTTTTTCCCAATTTGTTGCTTCCCTTCTGGTTTTAGTTACATTGGTTTTGTTTGTACAAAAACTTTTTAATTTGATGTATTCCAGATTATTTATTTTGCATTTTGTGACTCTTTCTAAGTCTTGCTTGGTTTTAAAGTCTTTCACTTCCCAAAGGTCTGACATGTATACTATTCTGTGTTCACCTAATTTTCTTATAGTTTCCTTTTTATGTTCAAGTCATTCACTCATTTTGAATTTATTTTGGTTTAGGGTGTGAGGTGTTGATCTAAACCTAATCTTTCCCATAATGTCCTCCAATTTTCCCAGCAATTTTTATGAAATAGTGGACTTTTGTCCCAAAAGCTGGGATATTTGGGTCTGTCATATACTGTCTTGCTGAGGTCACTTACACCGAGTCTATTCCACTGATCCTCCTTTCTGTCTCTTAGCCACTACCAAATTGTTTTGATGACCGCTGCTTTATAATATAGTCTGAGATCTGGGACTGCAATGCCCCATTCCTTTGTATTTTTTATCATTATTTCCCTGTATATACTTGATCCTTTGTTCTTCCAAATGAACTTTGTTATGGTTTTTTCTAGATCACTAAAAAAATTTTTTGGAAATTTCTTGGGTATTGCACTAAATAGATAGATGAGTTTGGGTAGGATGGTAATTTTCATTATATTGGCTTGTCCTTCCCATGAGCAGTTAATGTTTTTTCAATTGTTCGAGTCTAATTTTAGTTGTGTGGAGAGTGTTTTGTAGTTGTGTTCATAAAGTTCCTGTGTTTGTCTTGGGAGATAGATTCCTAGGTATTTTATTTTGTCTAAGGTGATTTTTAATGGGATTTCTCTTTTTAGTTCTTGCTGCTGAGCTGTGTTGGAAATATATAGAAATGCTGATGATTTGTGTGGGTTTATTTTGTATCCTGCAACTTTGCTAAAGTTGTTGATTATTTTGACTAACTTTTTGGTTGATTCTCTAGGATTCTTTAAGTAGACCATGATATCATCTGCAAAGAGTGATAACTTGGTCTCCTCCTTGCCTATTTTAATACCTTCAATTTCTTTTTCTTCTCTAATTGCTACTGCTAGTGTTTCTAGTACAATGTCAAATAATAGAGGTGATAATGGGAATCCTTGTTTCACTACAGATCTTAATGGGAATGCATCTAGTTTACTCCAATTGTAGATGACATTAGTTAATGATTTTAGATATATACTATTTATTATTTTTAGGAATGACCCTTCTATTCCTATGCTTTCTAGTGTTTTCAATAAGAATGGGTGTTGTATTTTATCAAAGGCTTTTTCTGTGTCTATTGAAATAATCATGTTATTTTTGTTGGTTTGCTTGTTGATGTGGTCAATTATGTGGATGGTTTTCCTAATATTGAACCAGCCCTGCATCCTTGGTATAAATCCTACTTGATCATGGTGAATGACTCTTCTGATCACTTGCTGGAGTCTTTTTGCAAGTATTCTATTTAAGATTTTTGCATCTATATTCATTAGGGAGATTGGTCTATAATTTTCTTTCTCTGTTTCTGGCCTTCCTGGCTTTGAATTAGTACCATGTTTGTGTCATAAAAGGAATTTGGTAGAACTCCCTCTTTGCTTATTATGTGAAATTGTTTGTATAGTATTGGGGTTAGTTGTTCTTTGAATGTTTGATAGAATTCACTGGTGAATCCATCAGGCCCTGGGAATTTTTTCTTAAAAAGTCCTTTGATGGCCTGTTGGATTTCCTTTTCTGATATGGGATTATTTAAGGAATCTATTTCTTTTTCTGTTAGTCTAGGCAATTTATATTTTGTAAATATTCATCCATATCACCTAAATTGGTATATTTATTGCCATATAGTTGGGCAAAGTAAATTTTAATGTTTGGCTTAATTTCCTCTTCATTGGAGGTGAGGTCCCCCTTTTCATCCTTGGTGCTGTTAATTTGCCTTTCTTCTTTCCTATTTTAAGTTAGATTGTCTATTTTGTCTGTTTTTTCAAAGTACCAGCTTCTAGTCTTATTTATTAGCTCAATATTTCTATCACTTTTGATTTTATTAATTTCTCCCTTAATTTTTAGTATCTCTAGTTTGGTTTTCTTCTGGGGGGTTTTAATTTATTT
Organism: Monodelphis domestica; assembly: GCF_027887165.1. Taxonomy (NCBI): domain Eukaryota; kingdom Metazoa; phylum Chordata; class Mammalia; order Didelphimorphia; family Didelphidae; genus Monodelphis; species Monodelphis domestica. The sequence continues at coordinate 265,729,109 of NC_077229.1, forward strand.
GTTCTCAAGTTTTTTTGATTTGCATTTCCAATTCATTGATCTCTGACCTCCCTAATTTGTTAATATATGCACTCAGGGATATGAATTTTCCTCTGATTAATGCTTTGGCTGCATCCCATGAGGTTTGAAAGGATGTCTCACCATTGTCATTTTCCTCAAAGAAATTATTAATTGTTTCTATGATTTCTTCTCTAACTAACTGATTTAGGAGTATCGTATTATTTAATTTCCAATTAATTTTTGATTTGGCTCTCCATATGCCCTTTCTGATCAATATTTTTATTGCTTTATGATCTGAAAAGGTTGAATTTATTATTTCTGGTTTTCTGCATTGAGTGCCATGTTTCTGTGACCTAGTGTATGATCTATTTTTGTGAATGTGCCATGTGGTTCTGAAAAAAAGGTGTATTCCTTTTTGTCCCTATTTATTTTTCTCCGTATCTATTAGCTCTAATTTTTCTAAGATTTCATTCACCTCTTTTACCTCTTTCTTATTTATTTTTTGGTTTGATTTATCTAACTTTGATGGTGTTTGGTTCAGGTCTCCCACTAATATGGTTTGACTGTCTATTTCCTCCTTCAATTCTACTATTTTCTCCATTAAAAATTTGGATGCCATACCATTTGGTGCATACATGTTGATTAATGATAGTTCCTCATTGTCTATACTCCCTTTTAACTGAATGTATTTATCTTCCCTATCCCTTTTGATCCTGTCTATTTTTTCTTTGGCTTTGTCAGATATCATGATTGCAACTCCTGCCTTCTTTCTATCAGTTGAGGCCCAAAAGGTCTTACTCCATTCTTTAATTCTTACCTTGTGAGTATCAACCCGCCTCATATGTGTTTCTTGAAGACAACAAATGGTAGGGTTTGGGGTTCTAATTCAATCTGCTATTTGTCTATGTTTTATGGGTGAGTTCATCCCATTCATGTTCAAAGTTATGATTGTCAGTTGTGGATTCCCTGGCATTTTGATATCTTCCCCTAGATCTGACCTTTCTTTTTTAGCTATATCCTTTTGAACCAGTGATTTAGTTTAGGTCAGTCCCCCTAGTCCCCTCCATTGATATGTTTCCCTTTCTAGCCCCTCCATTTTTATGCTCCCTTCCCCTCCCCCCTCTCCTTTCCTCCATTTTTATACTCCCTCCCACCTCCCCCTCCTTAATTTTCCTTTCTTTCTTACCTTGTTGGATAAGATAGAATTCAGGATCCCACTGGATCTAGATGTTCTTCCCTCTCAGATTTGATTTCACTGAGAGTAAGTTTAAGTAATTCCACTTCACGCACTCTTCCTCTCCTTCTCATGTGAGAGTTCTTCCCCTCCCCTTCCCATGTGTATCTTTGTATGGGAAAGATTATTCTATTTAGTCCCCCCTATTACATTAAGTAAATATTAGTATTATTGACAATTCCCCCTCCCTTTTTCTTTCTTTGCCCCCCCCTTTCACCAAATCTTCTTGATGCCCCAATCTTTCCATGATTCTTATAACTACTCTTATGATGCATAAAATTTTTGAGAGTTACACAATACATTTCCCCACATATTAATATATATAATTTGATATAAATGTAGTCCTTATAGAAGAGAGTTTGACTTAAAGAAAAAGGTAAGATTTATCTCCTTTTCCCTTTCTTTCATATTTGCCTTTTCATGTTTCTCTTGCTTTCTGCGATTGGATATCAAATTTTCCACTAAGTTTGGGTCTTTTCTTAGCAAATGCTTGGAAATCTTCTATTTTGTTGAATGCCCATACTTTCCCCTGGAAGTTTATAGTCAGTTTTGCTGGGTAGTTGATTCTTGGTTGGAGACCCAGATCTCTTGCCTTTCTAAATATCATGTTCCATGCTTTGTGGTCTCTTAGTGTGTTAGCCGCTAAGTCCTGTGTGATCCTTATGGGAGCCCCCCTATATCTGAAGCTCCTCTTCTTGGCTTCTTGTAGGATTTTCTCCTTTTCTTGGAAGCTCTTGAATTTGGCGATTATAATCCTGGGGGTTGTCTTTTGGGGATTTAGTATAGAGGGTGTTCTGTTAACCCTTTCCATTTCTATTTTGCCCCCTTGCTCCAGAGCATGTGGGCTATTTTCTTCTATAATCTCCTGTAGAATAGCATCGAAGTTTTTGTTTATCTCTAGTTTTTCGGGGAGACCAATAATTCTGAGGTTGTCTCTTTTTCCTCTGTTTTCTAAGTCTGTGACCTTTTCAGTGAGATATTTTATGTTTTCTTCTAATTCATTAATTTTTTGACTTTGCTTTAGTGATTCCTGCTGTTTTGTAATCTTGCTCTCATCCATTTGCTTAATTCTGGTCTTTAGGGACTGGTTTTGCTTTTCAGCTTTGTTTGCCCTTCTATTAGATGCTTCCAGCTCCTTCTCCAATTGCAAAGTCTTGTCTATCAGACTGCTAATTTCTTTCTCCAATTTTTTTTTTCCAAAAGGTTTCCATCTTTTGGGTAAGCTCCAGTTTGAGATCTTCCAGAGCTTGTGGATAGTTTCCATTTTGGGAGATATGTTCTGATTTTGTTTGGATTTCTTCCTCATTCTCTTCTTTACCTTGGGTACTCCCTCCATAAAATTTTCAATAGTCACTTTTTCCCCCCTTTCTTCTTGGAGGTTTGATTTTGGGCCCTGTGAGCCATCCCTCTGTTGATTTTATTCCACTTTTTTTTGGTCTGGGGTCTGGGTGATACGGGCGGGTTTTCTGTGAATTTAGGTTGCCTCAGACTAGTTCTTCACAGCCTCCAAGATTTCTTAGAGCACAGGCCCCTGTGTTCAGCCCATCGCCCAGGCAATCAGCGAGGCCCTCCCAAGTGTTCAGCTCCACCCAGGTGCTCAGCGCAACCTCCCCTGAGTTCAGCTCTGCAGCCCCCTGTGCTCAGCCAGGATTCTCCCGTGAAACAGCCCTGAGAGGTCATTTCCTTGCAGTCTTTAGATCCCAAGGACCCTGGTGTGCCCCCCCAGACAGAGATGCTCCTCACTCACTCACTGTCCCAGTGAGCTCTCTGATAGCTTACTCTGGTTTGTTGGGGGTTTGGGGGGAAGGCAGCTCAGTTCAGGTTTTTGTGTGAGCTTTTCCTCCTCCTTATAGTGTGGAAATGTTCAAACCCCACATACCTTCGTTTCTCTGCGGTACTGGAGAGTTTCTCAGTTCTTCCAAATGTGATTTTTTTGCTCTTTTGTGGTAGTATATTTTGTTTGGTGCTGGGAAGGGGAAACGAGTCGCATCTAGATTGCAGCCATGTTTACCCGGAAGTCTCTCTTTCCTTTTTTTTTTTATTAGATTGACCAGTAGTTTTTCTATTTTGTTTGTTTTTTCAAAATACCAGATTCTAGTTTTATTTATTAATTCAATAGTTCTTTCAATGTTATTAATTTCTCCCTTAATTTTTAGGATCTATAATTTAGTTTTCATCTGGGGGGGGGGTTTAATTTTTTTGCTTTCAAGGTTTTTGACTTGCATGTCCAGTTCATTGACCTCTGCCCTCCCTAATGTGTTAATATATGAACTCAAGGATATAAATTTCCCCCTGAGTACTGCTTTGGCTTCATCCCATTGATTTTGAAAGGATGTCTCATCATTGTCATTTTCTTTAATGAAATTATTGTTTTTATGTTTTCTTCTTTAAACCATTTTGGAGAATCATATTATTTAATTTACAATTAATATTTGAATTGGCTCTCCATGTACCCTTACTGATTATTATTTTATTGCATTATCATCTGAAAAGGTTGCATTTATTATTTCTGCTTTTCTATATTTTTTGGCCATCTTTTTATGCTCTCGTACATGGTCAATCTTTGTGAATGTACTATGTGCTACTGAAAAGAAGTTGTATTCTTTTTTCCCCTATTTATTTTTCTCCACATATCTGCTAACTCTAATTTTTCTAAGATTTCATTCAATTCTATTACCTTTTTCTCATTTATTTTTTGGTTCAATTTATCTAGATTTGAGAGTGGTAGGTTTAGGTCACCCACTAGTATAGTTTTACTCTCTATTTCCTTCTTCAACTCCACTAGTTTCTCCTTTAGAAACTTGGATGCTATCCCATTTGGTGCATACTTGTTTATTACTGATATTTCCTCATTCTTTATACTGCTTTTTATCAGGATGTAGTTACCTTCCCTATCCCTTTTAATCAGATATATTTTTCTTTTGACTTTATCAGATAACCTGATTGCAACTCCTGCATTCTATCTATCAGTTGAGGCCAATAGATTTTACTCCAACCTTTAATTCTATTTTGTGCATATCTACCTGCCTCATGTGTGTTTCTTGTAGAGAACATATGGTAGGATTTTGGTTTCTTATCTACTCTGCTATTTGTTTATGTTTTATGGGTGAGTTCATCCCATTCACATTCAAAGTTATGATTGCCACTTGTGTATTCCCCAGCATTTTGATATCCTCTACTAGTTCTATTATTTCATCTTTTGCTATATTACCTTTGCATGTTTCTTATAGCTCAAATTTTCTGCTGAATTCTGATTTTTTTTTCAGAAATTCATTTAGTTCAATGAATAGTCATTTTTTTACCTTTTATGATTATGCTCATCTTTGTTGGAAATGTTATTCCTTTTTTCTGTTTAAAGGGACTTCTTAGGGGATTTAATTTTTTAATATAATTTAAATTAAAAATATTTTCCTTTTGTTACACAATTCATGTTCTCTTCCTCCTCTCTCCCCTCTCCCCTACTGGAGCTGACAAGCAATTCCACTGTATTATACATATACTCAAATTGTTATACTCAAACCCTATTTCCATATTATTCATTTTTGTAATAATCTACTAAAACTAAACCCCCAAATCATGTAACCATATAAACAAGTGATAAATTATATGTTTTTCATTGGTATTTCTTCTCCCATTGTTCTTTCTCTAGATGTGGACAGCATTCTTTTTCATAAGACCCTTGGGATTGTCCCGGATCATTACATTGCTATTAGTAGCAGTTTCTTTTATGTTTGATCATCCCACAATGTTTTAGTTACTATGTTTAATCTTCTCCTGGTTCTTCTCATTTCATTCTACAAAAGGTCATGTATATCTTTCCAATTCATATAGAAATTAAGCATTTTATCGTTCTTTATAGCACTATAGTATTCCATCAACATTACATACCACAATTTGTTCAACAATTCCCCAATCAAGGGACACCCCGTCATTTGTAAATGTTATTGTTAAATGTAAAACTAATTCTCTTTCTCCAAAAAATGTTGGATTTCATATCCCCATTCTTTTAGTGTTGTGGATATTAACTCTTATATTATTCTTATTGTAGCTATACAGTATTTAAATATTTTTATCCTGATTGCTTCTAGGACTTTCTCCGTAATCTAGGAGCTACATCATTTAGCAATGATATTCCTATGCATTTTCATATTTTGGTATCTTTGAGATAGAGATCAGTGTATTCTTTCAATTTCTATTTTACCATCTTATTGTAGAATTTCTTGGCAATTTTCTTTGCTGATTTCTTGGAGTATGTCTAAGCTTTTTTTATTTTAACATATTGGGAGTCCAACTATTCTTATATTATCTCTCCTCAGTCTATTTTATGGCTCAGTTGTTTTTTTTTCTTTTGTAAAATGTCTCATATTCTCTTTTATTGACTCAAAATTTTGATTTTGTTTTATTAATTCTTAGAAAATCATTAGTTGTTTCTTTTCCAATTCTAGTTCTTAATTGATTATTTTCTTCTGTAAATTTCTAGATTACTTTTTTTCATTTGGGTGATCTTTCTTTTGTCATTTTCTTGATTATCTTGCACTGATCTTATTTTTTCCCCTAATTTTTCCTCATCCTCTCTCTTTTGTTTTTGTGGTCTTTCTGAAGCTCTTCAAAAAACACTCTTTGAGCTTGTGGCCATTTATTGTGTCGCTTTGCTCTTATTGAAGGAGGTATTTTTATTTCATTGGCCTCTGATTTTTTTTAATTTAGAATATTTTTCCATGATTCCATGATTCATGATTCTGCTCCCCACCTCTTCCCTTTACCTTCTGGGAGCTGAAAAGCAATTCCACTGGGATATACATGTATCACTGTTCAAAACCTATTTCCATGTTATTCATATTTGAAGTAAAGTGATCTTTTAACATCAAAACTCTAAACATATTCCTATTGAACTACAAAATGAATAATTATGTTTTTTCTGTGTTTCTGTTTTCATAATTCTTTCTCTGAATGTTGTGAGATTTAAAATGGTTGAGGTCTTAAACTGTAGTGAGTTAAAATGGTGGAAGATATAAATTGTGATAGATATAAGAGAGGGTGAGTAAATTTGACCACAGAAAATATGTTTCACTACAGTTTCTTGGTTTTTAAATCAAATATAAGGTGGTCACCAGGGAAATATTCCCAATTATTCAAATACCCAAGTCAACTGGGTTTTATAGAGATTTTTAATTAATAATACAATGAGTAATCAAAGAAAAAGAGAGAGAGTAAGAAAGGAATAAGTATGAAAGGCCTCAAGCCAATATGGCCTAGACCTGAGTCTTAAGAGAGAAATCAGTCAGTTTTTTAACACTTACCACAAGATCTGTCTAAGCAAGGATTCTAGTGACACCAGGCCAGCTCCATCTCAGCTGACTTCACCAGAGAGCCTTCCAGCCAGATACTGTTCCAAAGGGCCTCTCTCCAGAGCCTGAAGAGGGACAGAGTCCCCATAGAGGAGCTCCAGCAAGACCTCCTTAGAGATTGTCCTCCAAGAGCTTCCCTTCTCCAGAGCCTCTCTCAAGAGATTCTTCCCACTCGATCCTCATCAGAGATCCTCCAAAAGGATTTCTCCAAAAGGATATCCCCTCAAGAGATTCCTCTTTTTCTTATATAGGGGTTTTTCTCCCATGTCACCTCCCCTAAGTCCCTACATCTACCAATCACTGTAGATGCTTTCCAAAGGACTGCCCATCTAAATTCCTGCTAAGTCGACAAATCTCCTCAGTAAGTCTGAATCAGAAAAAATGCTGCTGTGTCGACTAATTTTTCATTAAGAGAAAAACCTCTGAGTAAGTTTTCACCTTTTAGGTCTAAGTAGTTTACAAGTTGCCCCACCTTTATAGGCACTTAGCATCCCATTGTATCAATTCCAAAAACAGGCATGGCTCAAAGAACTCCTTTCCTTTATAAGTATGGTTTTCAAGTACTTTCATTGTTTAGCAAGGAGTTTTCTGCTTTAAAGCATTCTTAAGTAGGGGTGGAATAGAGGTCCTCCCGTTGCAAGGAGTTTTCTCCCCTAAAGCAGTCCCAAGAAGGGATGGAGTAGAGATCCTCCCATAGCAAGGAGTTTTCACATTCAAGTAGAGTTCTCACTATCTGGTAGGGAATTATTTCAAGTAGGGAATTGGAGGAATCCTCAATGTGGAGTAAAAATTTTTAACATTCTTAAGTCTGTGAAATTTTAAGGTTTACAATGTGGATAGTGTCCTTTCTAATAAGTTCCTCAGAATTGTCCTGGATCATTGCATTGCTGTGAGTAGAAAAGTCCATTACAATCAATTGTGCCACAGTGTATTAATCTGTGTACAATATTCTCCTGGTTCTCCTCCTTTCCCTCTGCATAAATTCATGAAGGTCTTTCCAGGTCACATAGAAAACCTCCAGTTCATCATGTCTTTCAACATGATAATATTCCATTCCCATCAGATACCACAATTTGTTCAGCCATTCCCCAATCAATAGATACTCCTTCATTTTCCATTTTTTTACCTCCACAAAGAGCATGGCTAAAAGTATTTTTGTACAAGACTTTTTTTCCTTATTATCTCTTTGGGTACAAATCCAATAGTGTATGGCTGGGTCAAAGGTCAGGGAGTCTTTTAATGACTTTTGAGAATAGTTCCAAATTGTCCTCCAGAGTGGTTAGACCAATTCATAACTCCACCACAAGTGTATCAATGTCCCAATTTTGCCTCCTCCAACATTTATTTCCTTCCTTTGCTGCCATATTGACTCAGAGTTATTTTTAATTTTTGTTTCTCTAATAAAGAGGGATTTAGAACAATTTTCATGTGCTTATTCATAGTTTTGATTTCATTGTGTGAAAACTGCCTATTCATGTCCCTTGACCATTTGTTGATTGGCAAGGGTTTGATTTTTTGTAAATTTGACTTAGTTCCTTATGTATTTGGGAAATTAAAACTATGTCAGGGAGTTTCATTATAAAAATGTTCTCCCAGTTTGTTGCTTTCCTTATAATTTTGGTTGCATTGGTTTTGTTTGTATAAAACCTTTTTTAATTTGATATAATCAAACTCATTCATTTTATATTTTGCAATGTTCTCTATTGCTTGCATGGTCTTAAATTCCTTCCTTTCCCACAGATCTTACAGGTATACTATTTCATGTTTACATAATTTATTTATGATTTCACTCTTTTGCCCTCTGACTTTGAAGTGAGGTGTTCTCTGTCCCCATAATAGCAAGCAATAGTTAAGTTCTTTCTTTTTTGCTTCCTTATTTTTATTTATTTTTATTTTTTAAAACTTGGTGGCCAAGCCAATTGATTTAATTATTGGCTTTTTTGTGAACTCCAAGGGTTCTTGTTGTATTGGGATAGATTACCTCAGTTTTCAGGATTGCCTGTTTGTTTGATTTTTATCTCGGTCATATTTAGTTATTCCAGTTTTTATAGTCTAAGGTCCCCCACTTAAGCCCCAGTCCATGATTCAACTCAGGCAATCTGAACAAAGCTCCCAGACAGTCCTACCATTGCTACTGCAAGAAGCCAGTCTGATTCCCACTGTGGCAGTGACCAGGGACTCCCCTTTCCTGGGACTGACCTCAGCTAACAGGGCCCCAAGTACTTCATCAACTACACTAACTGGTACACAATGCTTCCTTTCTCCTCCTCTCCTTCTACCACAGCCTGGGACAGAGCAGGTGTCCATCCACTGTTTCTTGTTCTCCAAAGTCCCTTGTTCACCAGCAGTGAGGCTTGAACTCCTGCCCTCAGGATGTAGTGCCCATAGACTCTGTCATACACACTCCTTCAATCCCCAGTTATGGTCCAGTGGACATCTAGAGCTAAGGTCACAGCAGATACAAACATCCTCAGGACCCTCCACCTGAGGATTCTATTGGTATTCTTAGGGATGCATGCAGCAGGACTCAGCAAACAATGGAAAGTTGCCAATCCTGTCTCCAGGAGCTACTTTGGTGATGTCATTTGGTTTGCTCTGTTCCTGCCCCTTAAGTCTAGAGCAGTGGAACTGAAGCTAGAGAAGTCAAAAACCTTCTTCCTAGTTTTCTTAGACTGTTCTGCTTCACTTCGAACTCCAGTCTGTTTTTTTTTTCTTTCTGTTTTTAGCTTTGATACCATGAGTTTATTTTGGGTTATTTATGGGGGATATTAGGAGAGCAAGAAAACTTCATTCCCTACTCCACCATCTTCATACAATGCACCCTTTGTCTCTGGTTTCTTAATTTGGTCATCCTTAATATATTGCTGCTACTATATAAAATGTTCTCTTGGTTCCACTCACTTAATTTTTCATCAGTTCATATAAGTTTTCTCAGGTTTTTCTCAAACCATCCTGTTTATTGCTTTTTACTTTGCAACACTATTCCATTACAGTCATATACCACAACTTGTTCACCTATTATCTACTTGATGGATATCCTTTTTATTTAAAATTCTTTGTCACCCCAAAAAGAAGCATTATAAATAGTTTTCTATATAGTTCCTTTTCCTTTGGACATAGTACCAAAATGCTCTCAAGAATGGTTGGATTATTTCACAACTCTAACAACAGTACATTATTGCCCAATTTTTCCACATCCTCTTGAATATTTCTCATTTTTCTTTTCTATCATGTTAACCAATTTGATATGTGTATGGTCATATCGCAGGGTTTTTTTATTTGTTATTTCTCTAATGAGTAGTAATTTAGAGCAATTTTCATGTGACTATTGATAGCTTTGCTTTCTTCTTCTGAAAACATAACCTTTAGCAACTGGAAATTGGCTTTTATGTTTATAAGTTTGGCTTTTGGGAAATAAGCTATTTATTAAAAATCCTTATAGTAAAATTTTCTAGTTCCCTGTATTCTGTCTAATTTTTGCTGCATTATTTTTATAAAATACTTAATCTCATGTAATTAAAATTAACAATTTTAATTAAGTACCATAATCCTATCTCTTGTTTGACCATAAACTCATCCCTCATCCATAGATCTGACAGGAACATTTTTCCATGCTCCTCTAACTTACTTATGATATCATCTTTTGTGTCTAAATCATTTCTTTATTTTGACCATATCTTGGTTTATGGTATGAAGTATTGGTTTATGCTTAGTTTATGCCAAACTAAATTAGGGTTTTCCCAGGCATTTTTGTCAGGTGATAATTTTTATACCCAAAGCTTAGATCTTTAGGTCTTATTATTATATTACTGTGGTTATTAATTATATTATTTTGGTAATTTAATTTTCTTTATTATGTAGCTATTCTATTTCATTAATCCCTTACTCCATTTTTAGTCAGTACTAGATGTTTTGATGATCACTGATTTGAAATATTTTTTTTGAAATCTGAAACTTCTAGGGTAACTTCTTTAATATTTTTTCATTGATTCCCTTGATATTCTTGATCTTTTGTTCTTGCAAATGACTTTTTTCTAGCTCTATAAAAGAACTCATTGGTAATTTTATTAGTATAGCACTAAATAAGGAAATTAATTTAGATGATATTGTTATTTTTGTTGTGTCAGCTCAACCTACTCATGAGTAATTATTATTTCTCCAATTACTTAGATCTCTCTTTATTCATATGAAAAGTGTTCTGTGACTGTGTTCATAGAATCCCAGAGTTTGTTTTAGTAGGTAGATTCCCAAGTATTTTATATTTGAATTTCCATTTCTATTTCTTGCTACTGAATTTTTATATTAATACAGAAATGCAGATGATTTCTGAGGTCTTATTTCCTATCCTTCAACCTTGCTAAAGTCATTAATTGCTTCAAATAGTATTTCTAGTTGATTCTCTAGGGTTCTATAAATATATCATTATGCCATCTGCAAAGATGGTAGTTTTCCCTTATTTTTTATTCTTTCATTTTTTCTTATCTTATTGCTATAATTAGTATTACTAATACAATTGAAATAACAATGATGCAAATAGACATCTTTGCTTCCCTCCTAATCTTACTGAGGAAGCTTCTAATTTATTTGTATTATTGATAAAGTTCATTCTTGGTCTTAGATAGATAATATTTATCATTTTAAGAAAGGCTATTTTAAGAAAAACTATATTTATTCCTTTGCATTCTAATGTTTTTAATATGAATGAGTGTTGTATTTTGTCAAAAATGTTTTCTGCATATATTTATGTAATCATATTATTTGGGTTTTTTTGTTATTTATATGCTCAGTTATGCTTGTAGTTTTTTAATATTGTATCATCTCTAAATTCCTGGAATTAATTCTCCGGTCATGGTGTATGATCTTTGTCATCTATTGTTGTCCTCTCCTTGCTACTTTTTTTGCTTCTTGTTTTTTGATCTTTCTGATTTAAGTATCAAAACAATATTTGTTTCAGAAAAGGAATTTTGTAGGACTTCTTTCCCTATTTTTCAAAATAGTTTATATAGTATTGGAACTAATTATTAGGAAACTTTCATCTTAAAGACTTTGTTAATCAGGTGGAAATAAAATTAAAAAGAACTGTATATTTTTGGGGACTTGGGGCAATCAGGACCTGTGATTTCATTGGTGTAATGAAATTTCCAGTGAGAAAACATTTTCTACCAATGAATATGAACAATTTTTCTAGCAATTACAGTATAGTCTTAGTAAATTGCTAAAAGACATTAAAGTCAAATTACTTGTCCAGAGGCACATAGCTGGAATTTCTCAGAGGCAAGATTTTCATCCAAGTCTTCCTGGTTCCTTGGATAACTCTCCAGGCACTAGGCCATTTCTCCATGAAATAAAGCTCAACTATAATTTCAGTTATATACTTTCTTTAACCACAGGAATCATCAAATAAGCAAATTGCTCTTCCACAGATAAAATGGGTCTAGGGCTTAGATACTGACTCATTGCTGACCAAACATTCCATATTATGGGAATTTATTCAAGGGGGTGCAAATTATTCAGCCCTATTCTTCTGCAGGCAAGGACAGAGCCTCCATCTCAAACATTCTTCCCCCTCCCATCATCATATTCCTACCAATTAAATTCACTTGACTTAATAAGTCACTTTTAAGTTACAACTATCTCCTTGGAATGCTAAATTCTTTCTTCTTAACAATTGACATCTAAAATCAATGACATAGTAGGAATGTGATTTCTGACTGGGTAAAGGAGAGTGGGAAAAAAAAGATTATTTTAGAGCATCAATCCAGACATTCCCTGGAAGGAGAAAAGATAGAAAACTTTGAAAAGATAAGATAAAGAATCTGGATCCCTGGGACATGCAAGAGAAGCAATATTAGGCAAAGAGGGCACCCAAACAAATTTTGCCAGATTTATTTACTATTCTAATCTTTAAAATTGTTTTAGGAATCCTTGGACTTGATGTTTCAATTCAGTCTGTCCCTGATGAATAGACACTATAAGAATAATGAGTAATAATAGACAGTGATTTCTGTGATTATTTAACAAAAAAGGAAAATATAAAAAGAGCCAGATTCAGAGTTAGATTTCAAGTGTTCAAATACCACCTCTAATACTTTCTGACTTTGTACCTTAGAGTAATTCATAACTTCTTTAAAACTTTTAACTTTTAACTTTTAAAACTTTAAAACTTAGTTTCCTTATGTTTTAAAGAGGTTTATATTTGTAATATAAATTACACACCCCAGGCAACGGCTTCGACAGGCCAGCTAAACTTTGTGAGGGTAGCCATCAGGTCGCTGTCGATCCCTGGTGAACTTGGGCTTTGCCCACCCAACATGTGAAGACTGCTTCGGCGGAACAGGTGGAAGAAACCAACAAGAAGATTCAATGGCTGAGAGGGTGATGCAGCAAGGCACTGTGGAGTGCTCAGGGCGTGTTGGAGCACAAAAGACAACATGGCCATACAATGCAGCTGAGGTGCTGGTGTAACGACTTTTCGTGTCACTGGACCCAGGCTTCCAATGCCAAGAGAGTGGGACTGTCTCTGTGCATTGACTTTTCCACTTAAATCTTCACGCACAAGTGTCTTTGTGCACAAAAACGCACAAAGACAATCATTATCCTCAGTTATCGAGAGACTACTACCATTATTTGTAATAGCTACCTTAGAGTGTTGCCATAAGGGTCAAATTGAATAATGTATGTAAATTGCTTTTTAACTTTTTAAAAATTATATAAATGTTAATTATTAGTTACGTGATTGATTTTTGGGGAGGAACAGGAGTTAACAGACTCCAAAATGTTAAATAAATATTAATTAATATTTCTATTTCTGTTTATTTTTGAGCTACCTTTGGCATATAACTAAGAACCCAGCTATCCTCGCCTTTCTTCTTTGGAAATATCTGGAATCATTGGAAGGAGAAGAGTAAAACATCCTGCCACTAGTGATTGAAGTCTAATTAGTGTCATCAAATGCAAAGCTCCTCACTCAAATCTTGTAAAGTTCTTGCTTAGTTCTCTTTGTGACATTCCCATGAAGTACTTTTAACTATCGTACTTGTTTTGTTCTTCCTTCGTTAAAAAAAAAAAAAACCTAATGATATCATGATATGTGGAATGACTTGCATGTGAATTGAATTTAAGTGAGACACAAAGCACAAAGTCAGGAGCCTCAATCTCTCTTCTAGAGTCAAGGACATTCAGTGGTAAGATCCTGTCTTACCTTGTTTTCATGTAAAATAATTACTTGATGTTTTTCTTTACTCCCATTCCTCTTTGGAGCCCTTTATTGTTTGTGTTGTCCTCACAACCACCATCCATCTCTCCCTTGATTTTTCTCTGATATACATATTTATTTCTTTGGAGGCAGAAAGATCCTATACATTATTGCTTTACAGTAACATCAGTGAAATGTTATGGAAAAGAGCAACCTTAGCTTTCATGGGAAGCCCAAGGTAAGTAAAGAAGCTTTCTAATTTCCTGAAAGATATCCAGCTCACTTTGTCTCTTAATTTTAAACTCTGGGCTCAGATTATTGTTCATCTGTCCTACACTCTGTGTTGGATAAGCATATTGCTGGACATGCTCTACAGCTTTTTCATACAAATGTATGTTAAATCTGGTCACTAGATATTTATCCACTTGGTTGTTCCTATGTGAATGCTCAAGCCAAACTCTTTTCAATGATTAGTGCTCTCCTACAGCAGACTAACAAATGTTTTGGGACTTGATTCAATTAGCACAATGTCATTAATAAAAGAAACACCTGGAGGAAATCATCATCCACTGGGAATCCATCAGAATTGTTGAGATGAATACTTATGTGGCTTAATTTTGTAATCTCTTTGTAAATGACAATTTAATCATTCCTAATCCAAGTCAACTAGGTAATTGTTTTATAAAGTTGATGTTTGAAAAAATACTAGTCTTAAAAATTATATCTATTAGACTATTTCATGTTCTTTAATTCAGGTCAAATTAAGGGACAACAATCTGGCTGCCTGAAGAGAATCTACAAGGCAAATAGGCATCTAAAATACCATGTGCTATTTGGAAACATCTGGTTCCAAAACCTTTGCAGTGAATATCAGCTTGTTAATTTCTTGTCCTTTATGTTAGTGTTAAGTTCTGTTCACTGACTCTCCATGGAGGTCAAGGAACATGGGATATCCCTCTGTTCCTTTTATGTTTTCCCTTTTAGTTAAATAATCACAAAGGTCACTGCCAATTACTAGTAATTATTCTCAGTGTCTGTTCATCAGTCAATGCAATTGGTCAAGCCTTTGTGAAATCTGGCAATTAGGTACTCTCATTTCATGCTGTTTCTCTTGCCTGGAAAAAGTTGACTTGTGCCAAGCATCATTACATCTCCTTCAATTAAGGATTGCCTGTTGTTGTAGCCCAACTTTTGGACTCAATAGCAAAATAGGAGAGAGAGCATTTCACCTAAAAAGGATGAATAATATGAGAATGAAACTGAAAAAGAATGAATGATGACAGCCCAGAATAAGATTTAGATACATAATGGGAAGACAAGCTACTAAGCAAGTAATAATGCCCAAAGTTAAGCATAAATGACATTGGAGACCAGTGAGCTTGATATTCTTTCTGGATGTATAATATTGTAGTAGGTGCTCTAGGAAGGGGAAAAGACTAGAAAATCAATGAATTTAGGGCCAAACAAATGACTGTCTCCAATCAAGAGAACAGATAAAATTATATAAGGCATGACTGCTATTTTTTATTTTCTTTCTGCAATATCTCAATTTAAAATATCCATAAGAATTAAAAGTTAAGGTTATCATGTAGTTTAGATGAGCATCTGTTCAACGTTTAAATGCTTTAACAATTTGTCTTATCAAGGAGTTTTAGAAATAATTGGTCAAAATCAACTGTGAATTATTGGCACCTGCCCATGATATTATGAGATTCCATTTATAAATGTTCACAGAACTTCTTTGCTTATGACAAACAACAGAGTATGTAGGCATATTCTTAAAACTCTCCTAAACTATCTTTTAAAAATTACAAAGTGCAATGTATTTGGAACTTGGCCTAGGTAAAAAAAATAAAATGAATTCATTAAACTTATTCACTGAGCCTCTTCTTACCCCTGTGACCCCAGTACAAAGAATGATTTTTCCTTGTTTTGTAGCTAGGGAAATCAAGACATAGAGAAGTGGATTGGATGTGAAATGAAGCAAGGAAAACAGGAATAAACCAAAGAGAATTGACTCTTTACCCAGTACTCTGATTGTGTAGCATCCTTTTTGTTGCCCTACATTCTACTCCTGGTAGTAAAAATAGAGATGGCATAATAGCCCACAGTTATAAAAGATGTTAAAATTTTAGAGAGTACTTTTCTCCCAATAGCTTCATAAATTAAGTAGTAAAAATGGTATCATACCCATATTACATTATAAGCATAAACTGAGGCTCCTAAAATTTAAGGACTAGCTAATATGTTGGATGACAGGATCAAAAAAAAAACCCTAATCAGTCTTAATATGAGATGGATCTAACTGAATTAAATTAAATAAAGGTATACTTGGTTTCAAAAGTTTAACTATGTAAGTTTAAATAGGGAGAAGAATAGCTAACTAGTATTTTGAGGAAAGACCTGTGGATTTAGTTGTCTACATACTCATTATGACTCATTATGAGTCAATGATATGATATGAAAAACAAAAATATTAAGGCATTTTTGGCATTTTTAAAAGAAATGTAGTTTATTTTTTAAAAAGGTAAGAGGCCAAATTTGATGGAAGGCATTGATAAAATGGAGATTACTTGGGTTCAGGTTAATGAAAGACTTTAAGATCTTGACACATGAGGATTGGTTGAAAAAAACTCTAAATATTTAGTCTGGAAGAGAAAAGACTTGGGCATGAAAACTATCTTCAAATATTGGGGGTAATTGTAATAAATAAAAGGGATTTCATTTCTTCTGCTTTATCCCATAGGGAAAAACAATGTAGTAACAATGTGTAAGCACTTCCATGTTGCAGGAAGAACAATTTGTAAGGTTTAAAGTGTACATTGAGTGAATTTCTCAAGTTCTTTTCATATGAGAATCAATTGAAGGAATTAGGATGTTTGGTCTACGAAAAATAAAACGTGGCTTGGGGCATGAAAACCCTCTTTGAGTTTGGGGAAAAACTGTCATGGACAAAGGAGTTACATTTATTCTGTTTGATCCCTTAGGGCAATATCAATAATACATAAACATTTCAAAAAGTAAGATTTCAATCAAAGAAATGAAAAATGTCTTAATGGCTAAAGATCTTAGAAAGAGAAATGGACAATCTACGGTAGTAGTGAGTCCCTCTTCCTAAGCAATGATTCTATGACATCTTATATGTAACATTATTAAGGTAATTTTTGTTCAGATACAAGATGTGCTAGATGACCTTTCAAATCTTTTGCAATTCTGAGGTTCTATAATTCTGATTTAGAGGAGCACCCCAGTTGATGACAGCCAGTGCATTCCAAGAACCACCAGTGAGAGAAGTGAAGGGAACAAAAGATGACCATCTCTTAGTGGCTTCCAGGATAATGGGTAGTATTGGGTGTTGGGATAATGAGATGCCATCAATGTCCTTGGTGATAATCAGATTAATCCTGGAGCATGCTTATGACTCACCAGGTCACTGAATCATAGGTAGAACTGGTACAGTGAAAATAAAAGCAAAGGTTAATTTGTTGTTCCCACATTAATTTCTTACGTGAATTCATTGCTTGAATGGTCTTCATATATTGCATAAATTGATACAGAGTAATAGCATGATTATCATCCTGGTACAGGCTCTGTTTTTAGCACATTTTGTCTATGCTTTCAGTGTTCTTCCTTGTTGATTCACACTGGTCTGTTTTGTTGTGCAAATCTTCAGTTTCTTCCCCAAGAGCTGGATCCACATATTTGGGAGGTATTCAAACCCCAGAAGAGATCCTAATCACATTCTTTAGGAACTGTGGGAAGGAAGATGGCATTTTATCAGTTGGTGACAAATAGAGTAAAGGAAAGAAAGGATAGATTCACTGACTAACCTACATTAAGATGAAGGCATTGAAGTAATTCATTTTTTGCTGAATAAAGGAGGTAAGCTTTATTAAAATCTTCTTGAAAAAAATGAAAGCTGCCTGGGGAAAAGAGTCCCTCTTTTTCCCCTACTCTATTTTTCTCTCTGCCCTTGAATTCTTTCTTTCAAGAACTGCTAGTTTCCAGCTCTGCCAGCCCTTCAGTCATTTGTATAGCAGAGATAATTCTTAGTCCTCATCTGTGGGAACCTAACTGATGCTTCCAATTGGATCATTCTCCAATTATTAGTCTCTTATTCTCTGAAACCAAAGAAATGGGATGATGAACAAGGTGGAGTGTACATGGGAAGAACAAAAGAGCTGCTCATTGACTTGCATTTACAACTCTACTAGAATTCACTTTCCCAATTCTCTAGGCAGGAGCCCTGTCTGCTTTTTCTTCAATTGTTTCCATTCCCTTAAGTGGGAGGATAGAGAAGGAAAATTGGGGAAGTAAGATGGGAAGAAGAGACCCCAAACTCAATATGACTTGGTATTCCCCTGACATTGCAAAGATTCAAGTTTCCTTTGCATTAGAAAAATATTAATTTCTCCTAATTTTGCAGTTTTTAAAGTGTTTTCCTAGACAATATACTAGGATGTAATTATTACAAATACCATTATTATCCCCACTTTATAGAAGGAATTCTGAATATCAGATATGTGAAGTGACTTGAAAGGTAGTTAGGTGGTACAATGGATAGAGTGCCAGACAGAGTCAGGAAGACTTGAATTAAAATTCAGCCTCATACCACCTCACACCTATAATGGACTAATTAATATGAAAAAAAAAAGAAAAAAAGATAAATGTTGGAGGGGATATGGCAAAATTGGGACACTAATGCACTTTTGGTAGAGCTGCGAACTGATATAACCATTCTGAATATCATTCTGGTACTATGCCCAAAGGATCATCAATCTGTGCCTACCCTTTGGCTCAGAAATTCCACAGCTAGGTCTGTATTTCATATAAAAGACAGAGGGGAAAGACCTATTTGTACTAAAATATTTATAGAAGCAATTTTTGTGGTGGCAACGAACTGGAAACTAAAGTAATAACCTTCAATTGTGGAATGGTTGCTTGTAATGGAATACTTTGTGCCATAAGAAAATGGAAAAAACCTGCAAAAACTTATCTGAAGTGATACAAAGTGAAATAAGCAGACCCAACAGAATGTTGTACACTTTAACCGCAATATTGTGAGATAATCAACTGTGAATAAATTAACTATTATCAACAAGGCAAGAAACCAGGACAACTCCAAGGGACTCATGACAAAAAAAAAAAGGCTATCACAGATATAGAAAGAATTAATAGAGTCTGAATTCAGATTAAAATATACCTATCTTCACTTCACTTTCACTATGAATTTCCTCTAGTGTAAGTAATATATGTCTTCTTTCACAACATGAACATAGAAATATGCATTGTATGATAACACATGTACAACCTATATCATGTTACTTGCTATTGAAGAAAGGCAGAGTGAGAGAAAGGGAGAGAATATGAATCACCAAATGTCAGAAAACAATTATTAAAATTGTATCAACATGTAAATTTTTTAAAATCTCGCTTTAGATTCTAGCTGTGTAACCCTGGACAAGTCACTTAACCCTGTTTACCTCAGTTTTCTCATATATAAAATGAGATGGAGAAGAAAATGGCAAGCCATGCCACTATCTTTGGGCAGCAAAACCTCAAAAGGCATCACAAAGTATTAGACATGACTGAAAAAGACAAAACAACAACAAAAATTGAATTATTCGAGGTCAGATGGATAATATGCTGGAAATAGGGCTCAAAAGCCTAGTATTCTGATTCTATTAAATGCTTTTTACATTATTACATTTTCCCCAGTTATAGTATTCTTATTTCAACCTAAAAGGTGATTGTTAGAGTATTGGACATGAAATAAGGACAACTTGGATCAAAATATTTTCTCATCCAAATACTATGTTGTCACAACTTCTCTATGCTTCCACTATTTCATCCCATATATAAAATTGAGGAACATCAATTCAATGAACTCTATGGTCTTTCAAGTTTTATATAATCCTCTTTTCTTTCACTCATTGTGGTCCCCTTGCAGAGGATATCTTCTCACCTCTATGCCTATTGAAAGCCTGGCCATGTTCTTCAATGAAGTGAGAAAATAACATGTCCTAAGGAACAAAGGACAGATAACAGAGTGAGGGCTGAATTTTTAAATAAAGTGAAAAAATGTCCAAACTGCACTTTTTAAAAACCATTCTATAGGATATAAAAGAAAAGTTTTTTTTTTAATTAAAACTTAGAATTAGAGAAAGGTTTGCCATTAGCTAGTCATGCAATCAGCCATCATCGTAGACCATCCCTTTTTAATCTTTGATCCTATATTAAGCTTATATCTCCATCCCTGAAATTCCTACTTATAGGGTCTCATTCTGTTTTCTGCCTTCAGAAAGAAGTCTAGTTTCCCTTACACATAGCCATCAAAATATTGGAAATATAACTATTATGTGGCTCATGTCATCTTCTCTTCAGAGTAATTACCTACTAGTTCCCTCAGCATAGTTCATGATGATTTCAGTCCCATCATCATTCCGTGAAGATATTCTTAATCATCAGTGTCTCTTCTAAAATATGGTATCTAAAAGAAGCATTATCTGACCAGAACAGAATACAAGATAAATATTCCCAGTCTTGCTTTGGTTGATAAATCTCTACCAGGTCTTTAAGAATACAATTATGTTTGTTTTGTTTTGTGTTGCCATATCATGCTGGTGATAGAGGCTGATACAGGAATGGGCTTTCTCTCTCATTACCAACTCTCCCTCATAAAAGAAAATGACAAATCTTTTTTTCAATACATACTTTTTGCCTTATTTTTCTCCATTCTAGTTAAATGCCTTCCTTTAAATCTCTGTATTTCTATGCCTACTCTTTGAAAATGGAGTTGCTGCTATT
Source organism: Monodelphis domestica (assembly GCF_027887165.1). Classification (NCBI taxonomy): domain Eukaryota; kingdom Metazoa; phylum Chordata; class Mammalia; order Didelphimorphia; family Didelphidae; genus Monodelphis; species Monodelphis domestica. The sequence continues at coordinate 265,749,693 of NC_077229.1, forward strand.
ATTATTTGAATTTTACTTTCTTCCAGAGCAGCAAGATTTATGTTTTCTTTTTGGATAGAAGTATTGTTGTCGTAACATCCACATATTCTTTGCTGTGTCTCAGAGGCCACAAAATATTTGTGTATTAGGTACTATTTTATCACTATGTGCATGTTTCTTTATACCAAAAAGACTAGAGCAATCTTCTTTCATTTTTCTGCATATAACTATAAAACACAAGGAAAAATATTCAGTAACTGAGCTAGGATTTTTATTTCTTTAGACCTAGACTAGATATCTGTTATAAAAAGACAGTTTCTTTGCCAAAGAATAAAAGTATCTAAGAATCATATATGTTATCTTTATTTCAAATGTCACTGGTAATCAAAGATACATATAATTAATTTCTCAAACCTTTGTGATTCTGGGTTTTTAGAATTGCCTAATCCAAAGTTTCATTTTTGGTTGTTGTGTGATATGATGACACCCATATAAATCTAGAGATTGAAGACCATAAAGAGTTGAAATATTGTTAAATGAATTCATTTGTGCTTTACACAATAAGATATATTCAGCATAGACTGATTTCCTTGCAAAATATTAGCAATTATCCACTCAAGATTCATAATGAGTAGTAGGAGGGTTTATACTATTTTGAACGTGAAACAAATGTCCTATGAAATTTTCCTTCCAACTCTGAGTCTCTCTTACTCTATAACTTGACTTTAAATTGAAAATCTATTTTTGCTATTATTGGATTGGTCTGTGATTATGGAAATATTTGAAAAAATAGAAATCATAAAATGTTGTTATTAATGTTGAAAAAAGCATCCAAAGGAGACCTATATACTCATTCCCATCTCTGTACCCTTGCTTATCTTGTTCTGACTGTTTCTTCTAACATTTCTTAGAAAGCCTACATTGTGCTTATTTTCTTTATTGATAGTTTTCCTAATTGCAACAGCCACAGTGATCTTTCTAATCTCATTGTTAAGGCACCCAGACTCCTTAAAATATAGTGCATTTCTTGATTGTGAACTGTAAAACATTGCTGTCTAAATATTTTTATAGTTATATTGCTCAGGGAGTAGTAGTATCTCTGTTATGGAGGGCTTGTCATGCCCTCCTAAGGCAGCTCTCTAGCCTCTGACCCCCACCTGACACCCAGCTCTCACTTGTGGCTCCTAGCTCCTAGCTGCTAGCATGCAGCAATGGTCACACCCTGGGCAACGGCTTCAACAGGCTGGCTAAACCTCGTAAGGGTAGCCATTGGGTTGTAGACCCCTGTTCAACTAAGGCTTTGCTCACCTAGCATGTGAAGACTGCTTCGGCTGAATAGACATAAGAAACCAATAAGAAGGTTCAACGGCTGAGATGGCGATGCAGCAAAGAACTGTGGAGTGCTTAGGGCGTGTTGGAGCACAAAAGACAACACAGCCATCCAATGCAGCTGAGGAAGTCTCCAGGTGTAACGACTTTTCGTACCACTGGACTCAGGCTTCCAACGCCAAGAGAGTGGGACTGTCTCTGTGCATCAATTTTTCCACTTAAATCTCCTTCATGCACAAATGTCTTTGTGTACACTCATCTATCATAGATGAAAACGCACAAAGACAATCGTCATCCTCAGTTACCAAGATACTACTACTAATATCTAACATCAATCATTCAACAAGTAGTGATTAAGCGATTAATATGTGCCAGGCATTGGGCTAATCAAACAATCTCTGCTCTTGAATAGCACACATATTGTCAAGGGAGATGATATATGCACATACTTATATGTAAAAATAGACTCTAAATATAAACATTTATACAAACCAACATGCATTCAAATATGTTTGTTTACATGCATATATTTATATCTTGCATGTGTATGAATATACATATATCTATTATACATACTTGAACATTGCTTTATGTATATAAACATATATAGCATACCAGGAAAATATCAAATAAAAGGATAGCAGATATACAGAAGCTAGGCATCCCTAGTACCAAGAAATAACTTAGGGCATTTCTTGGGGTTGCTGGTTTCTCAAGACAGTATATCGTATATTCTCATATTTCCAAGTGTTTAACTGACTTGAGAAAGAAAGAAGTTAAACCTTTGAAATTAAATGAAGAACATCTGCATGCTTTGTCAAAGTTGAAAGAAGCCACTTTTAACAGTACCAGCATTAGGAATACCTGATTATAAAAAGGAGTTCCACTTGTATGTCCATGAAGCTAAGGGCATCACTTCTGGAATGTTAGCACAAAATTTGGGGCTGAATTTAAGGGCTATTGCATTTTACAGTTCTATAGTTAATCCTGTTGCACAGGGAATGTACATTGCCTGAGAAGCATTGTTGAACTGCTCTCATGCTGAAGAAAGAATATGATATTGTACTGGGATGCAAGTTACATGTATATTCTGCACATCAAATAGAAAAACTACTATGATTGCAGAATACGTACTCTTTTACTGATGCAAGAATATCTCAGTATGAAGTCATTTTGCTAGGAAATGAAAACATCACCATTGTAAAATGGAGACTTGAATCCAGGACTTCAATCCCCAGAAGTCCTTGCTCCACTTCCCCAGAATGCCCTCTAATCTCACTGAAACCTCACCTGGGCTGAGAGCAAGATGGGGTATTTAACCTGGTTGTGAATAGGCTCTGTCTTTTTTTTTCCTACTTCCGCTTTGGAAGACACACAGCTCTCCACCTAGCAGGCAAGATCTGAGTCGTCGTGAATAGGCTCTCTGGGCCTAGACAGGTGTTTTTCTTACTTGTGCTTTATTTATCTTTAACCTTAATAAACCTCATAAAAATATAATATTCATTGCAGAGAGAAACTAATTTCTACCTGCCTCTATCAGTATCACCTAAATTTTAATCTTAATAGTTTGGTTTACCACTTCAGGAAAACAAAGTATTCTCAATCTTCTGATTCTTTTCTTTACTGATGTTTAGTTCATCCTTTAATAGATACTGCCCAGAAATTTCTTTAAGCCACATTTCTCCAAGATGCTTTTTTAGAAAACCATCTTGATCAGCAACTGCTGGCAGCCATCCACTTCAGACTTTCTTGAGCCCTTCCCTCCCACCTGGCTCGGCTACTTCTCCCTGCCTGCCTGCAGCCATCCACTCCAGACCAGTCAGGACTCATTTCTACCAGCCGGTAACAAATGGGGGTATTGGCTCCATGTGGGTGGAATGGGCTCCACATGGACAGATCGGAGCATAGGAGGGAGAGAGACAAGAGGGAAAGAAGAAAGATTTTTTCAAGCAGGAACTTAAAAGCATGGCTATTTTACAAGAATATCTTTTAATTGCATTGATCCTTTTATTTACTTCACCTGCATGTCAAGGAGGATATTCAGCTCTGTGCTAACTTTGGGGAAAAAACTCTGCAGCTCAGTGAACTGAGAGCCAGGCCTAGAGATGGGAGGTTCTCAGTTAAAGTCTGGCCTGAGACACTTCATGGCCGTATGGCCCTGAGCAGAGGGCTTGGACCTCATTGCTTACCCTTATCAATCTGCCTTCTGACAATAGGCATCAAAATGGATAATTAAAAAACAAACCAAAAAAAATCCAAAGAAACTAGAGGTTATAAATTTTAAGGCATTTCAGACACCAATGGTTTCTACAAATCTCTGTATTCTACTGCATTTTACTGTTTGCTTTGTTTAAGGTTTAACTTTGTGATTTTGAATTCATATATTACTGCATTCAATATTATTCTGTTACACTGAATCATTTTAATGTACAGGGTTAACTACTATTAAAATTCTGTTGCTTTTCCCTATAACCATATTGAGATCATTGTAATTAAGCCCATATATTAAAAAAAAAAAACAGCTTTTCTATTTTTGCCTTTGTAAATTGTCACATAGAGGATAGATGAACTTCATCAGAACTGGTTATAATTGTATAACAACCTTTGGAAAGTTTAATGTGCTAAATATCTCAAATGATTTTAAGGGTTTTTTTAATATGATTTTTGGAATTTTTTTTAACAATCTCTGGTTATTTTGCCTGCCCCTACCACGAGGTGTAAGGCTCACTCTAGTAGCTGAAGTAAAATACATTTTATAACCCCCAACCTTCTTGCATTTCTAAATATGTGAATGGAAGTTGGGGCAGTTAATCACAGAGCATTTGTACCCCTAAAAAGCCTCCAAAAAAGGAGCACCTCTCATTTATACTCTTCGGCTCATTACTTTACTTCCACCAGAATGATATTTCTTCATGATGTTCTAAACCCAAAATGTGTTTTACTTTGTTTAAAAATATGTTTATTATCAAGATTTAAAGACTGCTACGTTTGTAAAAAAATTGTGACAAGTATCCATCAATTCATAGGTTTTTTTTAAATGCCATACAGCAACTTATGTGAAATATGATAGTGTGTTTGTTTGCTATTGTAATTAATTGGGCTATTGAGAATTTTGGGGATATTGATGACTACATATTTTTACTACTGTTCAATTCATTTGCTTTCACTCACAGTGGATCATGGCCAGATGAAGAGGAAATGGATCTCATTTTTGGTGAGAAAGCTTATTCTATATTTTATTAGCTGACAATGTGTCAATGATTATAAGCTACATTTTTATTTTTAAAGAATCTATTATTATATTTTCTTGCATGTGCAATATGCTATTTCAGGTTTTTTTTTTTATTTTGCTCTCTTTTTTATATTTGAAGCACATGTCACCAGTATTAAGATTTTCTTTAACTTTTTTACTTTTCAGTACTATAAGTTTAAGATACATTTGCTAATGCATGCCCCCAAAAGCTAGAGACTATAAAAATGATGCCACTAATTATTAAAAAATTATGGGACTTTCCTTAATGATTCTGTCTAATTCCAGGACAAGATATACACACAAGAGTCTTTGCCCAGAGCCAAGAAAAGCCAATCCAGGATGGATTGATGCCCTTCTAGGCCAATACAAAGGTCTTGAACCTAATGTGAAGACTCGAGGTTACTGTGTTTATCATTACTAGACATAGGCTTTCCTTGTGTCCACACTCACTCTGAAAATACTCACAGAAGAGTATCCCTGAAACCTTGGCTCCTATAATCTGGTCCCCTTTTCTTCCATTCATAGTGTGGTAACTTTCTGTAATCCTGGCTGCTGACTGGGCAAATGCATCATTGCTTCGATCATTTTAATTGGACCCTGATTCAAGGACCTGTTATAGATTTATTTTTCTTTTTACCTGGAATTTTTACACATAAGACTTTGATAGTCTATATTTTCATCCCGTATTTTCTTTCCTTTTGGATTTTTCTGATGTCTTTTTAATTTATCTTGCCAATTGATTCATATACCTCATACATTAGCCATGCATCCCTAAGTGATCCTATATTTTTCAATCACCCTCTTAATTGGGGAATGTAAAAAATATCATTATTTTAAATTGCAAAGTGTAAATTCCTTTAGAGAAGAATTTTAGGTAAAGAAAGATGATACCTCTCTGAATCCAGAAACTGAAATGTTGGAGGAGACACCATGAAGAAGTCTCCAGATTACAAGCTGCACAAGAATGAACTTTGGGTGTGGTTGATTGAACATTTATTTGTATGTGTACTTTCATGCCAAAGGGGACTGCCCCCTAACTGGCTTTTTGTCAATGCATCCAGTAATTATTGGTTTTGTTCTTTTTTTTTCTCTTATCCTCACATTTTTGTAATGTTTAAGTTGATTATGTTTTCATGATCCTTTTGGGGGAAACTTCTTTCCCCAATAAAGATCAAATGGAGAATTGTAAGAATGGAGACCTGAATCCAGGACTTCAATCCCCAGAAGTCCTTTCTCCACTTCCCCAGAATGCCCTCTAATCTCACTGAAACCTCACCTGGGCTGAGAGCAAGATGGGGTATTTAACCTGGTTGTGAATAGGCTCTGTCTTTTTTTTTCTACTTCCTCTTCGGAGGACACACGGCTCTCTACCTAGCAGGCAAGATGTGAGTGATCATGAATAGTCTCTCTGGGCCTAGAAACTTGTTTTTCTTACTTGTGTTTTCTTTCTATTTTAACTTTTAATAAACCTCATAAAATATAGTACTCTTTGCAGAGAGAAACTAATTTCTACCTGCCTCTATCAGTATCCCCTAAATTTTAATCTTAACACCATTCACAGATGTGCACCATTAAACCCAACTACTCTGATTCCAGATTTGCCATTAGGTGGAGAGTCACTGCATGACTGCAAACAAGTTGTGGAAATGATGTATAAACCTAGAGAAGATCTTAAATACACACCTCTTAGTAATCCTTATATGATAACAATACACTAATGGATCCTCATACATTCACAGAGAATGTAGGGTCACAGGGGCTGCTGTAGTTAATGACAAAATGCTTTGGTATGCATCATTACCAAGTCATGTTAGTGCCCAGGGTGCTGAGTTAAAAGCTCTGCTCAACGCCCTGGTATTGGCAGAAGGCAAGAGAATAAACATATCCGTGGATTCCTCTTATCTTTTTACAACCATTCATTCATCTGGATTTATTTAGAAGAACAGAGGGTACAGAACATCAGCTGGGAAACCAATTGCATAAGGCAAATTAATAGATCATTTTATAAAAGCCGTAGAACTTCCAAAAGAGGTGGCCGCAATCCAATGCAAGGCACATACTCATGGAAAAGACAGAATATCCCTGGTGAATGAAAGAGTAGATGTTAGAGAAAATATGCCACGAGATTTGATCCCTACCATGTGCTGAATTTCTCTCTGGTGGACAAGCATAATCTTAATGAAGCTTACTGTGGAGATGAAGCTCAGTCACAGAAAGAGCAACTTGGTGCTAAATTAATCAAAGACAATTGGGTGACTCAAGTAGCTAAACCGATTCTTCCTGGGAAGTTATGTCAACACCTATGTACTGTAATACATTCAAAAGGATATTAGGGGACGCAGGGTATTTTGGATAGAGTACATTTTTTTTTGGACAGCCCCTGAAATAACAACACATGCCATTAGAACTTGTCAGGCATGAGAAATATGTAGGAAATACAATCAAGGACATTTCAAGAACAAAACATTGGGAGGCAGACGGCTAAGCTATATGCCTTTACAATGTATTCAGATAGACTACATTAGCATGCCCAAAGACAAGGGATACAAGTATGCATTGGTTATTGTGGATGGACTGACAAGATGGGTTGAAGCATATCCAGCCAAGAAAAATGATACAGCCACATTAGTGAGATTTCTACTGAACAAAATTATCCCTAGGCATGGCATTCCCAATACCATAGACTCAGATAGGGGGTCACATTTCACTTCCCAAATCCTGCAAGAAATATATAAGAATCTGGGTATAAAATGCAGTTATCACAGTGTTTATAGACTTTAAAGTTCAGGTCAAGTGGAAAGAATGAACAAAGAATTAAAAACACAAATAGGAAAACTCTGTTCAGAAACACATTTGAAATGGACGGATGTTATGCCTCTTGCTTTGTTTCAAATAAGAACGAGACCCAGAAGTGACTTGCATGTATTGCCATTTGAAATGTTATATGGTCAACCACTATGGCATGGTAGGACAGCAAAACCACCATATCTATCAATGTTAAAAGGGGAATATGTACTTCATGAATATTTAAGGGAAATACAAAATGGGCCACAAGAATATCATTGGATTTTCCATTGCAAAAGATAAAACTAGGAGTCAAAGTATATGTCAAGAATTTTAACAGAGAATCTCCTACAGAACCAAGATGGATAGGTTGTCTAAATGTCATCATGGTAAAGCCTACATTTATAAAGGCTGAAGACAATTGTTTCATACTTCACATGTAAAACTACATTATACCCATCACATGACCAGCAATGAGGAAGAATAAAATATTAACAACAACAATAGTGCTAGGAATATTTAACAATAGTCCCTATAAATGGAAAGCTATGAATGAGAAAACAAAGAGAATCCACATGAAAGCATTGTATATAATAACATAAAGGAAAGACACAAGAGTATAAGTTACAACAGAAACAAGCACTACAAAAGCAAAGATGAAATAGTCCCATACAAACATAGATCCAATGAAAAATAATCTCTGCTTGCAACAACAATTGCAATGAAACAAAATTACTTGACTAAGAAGATATGACTCTATAAAATACATTGTATCATGTATCATTCTATCTATACCAACAAAAACATAGAAAACCCATAAGCTAAAAGCAAAATTTTATCTTCAAAGCAAATTTAAAAAACTCAAGAGAATCTCTTAATATGAACATCTTAGAGTAGCAATCTATATAAAGGAAACCCCCTTGTGATATCAAACATCAAAGAATATAAGATAATATCATCTTTGAAAATCATAACATACATCCTGAAAATTTATTCAGTACAACATATTACATACACCCACAAATGAAGATTATTATATGGAAAAACATACTTCCACACATGAAGAATCAACTCATAAACACTGATAAGCATGCATGAAGAACTCAAACTTTACTTCCATGTACAAGCAAACAAAAATCAGTCTTACATACATTCAAATGAAAAGCTTACACACATGCATGCTCCTGTGTGTTACTGTATGTTCCTGTATATTAAAGAACATGGGACTTCAATCAAGGTGAGACAACAGACAGCACATGTATGCTACTCAGATGAAAAACCCAAGGCATGTATTGTAATATTTATTGGGAGAGAGATGGGGAGGATATGAAAAATGGGGGATAAAGGGAAGGTCTGTAGCAGTGTATGGAGGACTTGAGGGGAAAGAGGGGATATTGCTTGGTGAAGCAAAGGAGAGAGATGCCCCCTGCTGAAAGGAAGCAGCAGGGGTCCAATAAGGTCTGCTTGTCTTGAATGACTGAACTGAAGTTCAGCTCCCTCTATGACCAGAAAAGATAGTCCACTTATCTGACTTTGAATTCAAATAATATAAAGTTTATTAACCAGTTGGGATTGGAGGTTTTTCTCAGCTTCAGAGCTGAGAAAAGCCAGGCCCCAAAGGCTGGCAGAGGGTTTCTCCCACTCCCGTCTACTCTATATCAGTCCTGCTTTGTCTAATTCAGAATTTTAGTAGTTGACAGAAAGCAAACAAGAACAGTTCTGACCTTCAGAAGAGATTGGGCTTGAATCTTCGGGCTGAACCAAGAAGAGGAACACCATACCAGACGGGACAGAACAAGCTCCTCTGTCCTCCAACACCCGGAAGGAAGTCCAACCCGGGAGGAAGGAAGTGCTAGTCACAAGACCCAACTGCCACTCCCAGTTGGCCCCTTCCCCCACAAACTGTCAGTCTTGTATCATTTCCACAGTATGTTTCTACCATCAACAACAAAGACATGGAAAGACTTTGAAATTTTGAACTGATGGCCATGAGGAAATGTAAGGATGTGACATACATGTTAACTTCACATATATGTACATACACACATATGCAACTACACAAATACAATGTGTAAAGAAATCTCATGGACTGGGTAAGTATATAAAATATTTCATAATCGCAACACACAAGAAATTCATACTGAAATCCTTGTGAATTTCTATGGAAAATTCAAAGATGACTTTTTCATCTGCATGATTTTACACAAAAATCACATACAATATTGTATTATAACTGTACATATGTAAAATCTGTATAGATAAAGATTATGTAAATTTGTAAATACTAATGGACTAACAAACAAACAAGATTAGGGTAATTAATTAATATTCTAATTACTAACAGATATAGGGAAAGCTTAGAGAATAATAATATTAGTAACAGTTGTTTATAGAAATTTTTACTTAGAAAGAATTATAGTCATTAGGATATAAGATAGTTACGTTGTTAAAATATTTTTAAATTATTGCATTGTTTACTATTATGTTCAAAACCATATTTATGGATTGAATTCTATGACCTAAACCACTTTCCTACACCCAAAACTTAGGACAGATATAGTTAGTCAGAATACTTAAGACAGAGTAGGATTTTTTTTTTATTTGGGGGTATAGTGGAATATTTTAACATAGTATAGGTTAAGGCTTAGACAGGAATTCTTCAAGATATAATTAAGAGGTAAGTACTGTTGATACAGAATAGAAGTTGTATTCTGTGCAAAAGCAAAAGGGGAATTTTGTAAGTAATTATTGCTACAGAAAAACTTGCAAAGCAGATATAATGAATGGAAGCTTGAAGATCTATTCATGAAGGAAAATTCCAGAGAAGAATGTGGCCTAGGAGTGGCAGTTTGAATAAGTTGACTCAGAAACTGTTTGAGTCACTTATTTTCTTGGATCTGAGGAAGAAGGTGTCAGAAAGAATTTTCTCTACCTGTTTGGTTATTGGATTTTCCTTGGAAGATTTAGGGTACAGCTCTGAAGATTTCAAGATACTATCAATATCCCTTAAAGACTATTCAATCATACTTGCTTAGCATTGAATATGTAATAGATTAGGGAAATCCTAAATTCCCTCTCTTACATCTAAATTCCCTTACTCTTCTATCCTTTAAAATAAATTCCTTTTTCCAGTATTATAGAGAGTGATTTGTCTATTAAAAGCTTCAGTCAACTTACCAATTCTGAATCCTTCCTTGAATCCAACTGAAAAGATAACAGAATTGGATGGGGGGAGGAGAGGAAAGAATTCTGTCTTTCCTATTACCTTAGTTCTCAGGGTGTTTGCCCAACACTTCCAGTTACCTTAAACAACCCAGTAAAAGAGCCTGGAATACAATACTTATCTGTCTACATATATGTGTATGTACACACATATGCATCAGTGAAAACCAAAGAAACTAGACACCAAAGACAGCAGGAAAAGTATAAAGACATTAATGACTCTATGCCAAAGGATGAGATTGCCCAACCTTCTCTATGCCTTGGTCACATGCATTCTTTCTGTGATCTTCTATGCATGTGTGTCTGCTTCATATAACCTTTATGTTTATCCACTCTCCCTGTTAAAGCTTTATGTATTTGTATTGCCTGTAGATTTATGAGAAGATGTTGCTACATTTAAAAAGCTATTTCATTTTAGTAAATATATTTTATTTGTTCTTTAGATATCTATTAAAATCAAATACATCAATGAGGGCTTGTGAGCCAATTCAGAGAATACTTTAATCTTAGGATAACTGTACTCAAGAATTCACTTTGTGAGTTGAGAGGATATCCCATGGTGATCAGTAAATTCACGATGATTGGTAGGGGCAGATAGAAGCCACAATAGCTAGAAAAATTAGAAAAAGTTTCATTTAGTAGGTGTTATTTGAGCTGATCCTTGAAGGGCATTAGTAATTCTGAAAGGCAGAGGTGAGGAGGGAGTGCATTCCATTCATAGTACAGCCATGCTTGGGCTGTCAGAGGCATGGAAATGGGAAAGAGAATGTTATATATAAATTATATGAAGTAGATCAATTTGACTGGAACATAGAGTTTAGAAAGAGGAGCAATAACTAAGAAGCCTTAAAGTATATGTTGGGATAAGATCCCAAGAGTTTTTTTTAAAACAATATTTTATTTGGTCATTTCAAAACATTATTCATTGGAGACAAAGATCATTTTCTTATCCTCCCACCCCATAGCCAACGTGCGATTCCACTGGGTTTCACATGTGTTCTTGATTCGAACCTATTTCCATGTTGTTGATATTTGCATTAGAGTGTTCATTTAGAGTCTCTTCTCAGACATGTCCCCTTAACCCCTGTAGTCAAGCAGTTGCTTTTCCTTGGTGTTTTTAATCCCACAAATTGTCCTCTGCTTGTGGATAGTGTTTTTTTTTTCTCCTAGATCCCTGCATATTGTTCAGAGATATTGCATTGACACTAATGGAGAATTCCATTACATTTGATTGTACCACAGTGTATCAGTCTCTGTGTACAATGTTTTCCTGATTCTGCTCCTTTCGCTCTGCATCATTTGCTGAAGGTTGTTCCAGTCTCCATGGAATTCCTCCACTTTATTATTCCTTTTAGCACAATAGTATTCCATCATCAAAAGATACCACAATTTTTTCAGCCATTCCCCAATGGAAGGGCATCCCCTAATTTTCCAATTTTTGGCCACCACAAAAAGTGCTGCTATGAATATTCTTGTACAAGCCTTTTTCCTTATAATCTCTTTGGGGTAGAAACCCAGCAGTGCTATGGCTGGATCAAATGGCAGACAGTCTTTTAGCGTCCTTTGGGCATAGTTCCAAATTGCCCTCCAGAATGGCTGGATCAATTCACAACTCCACCAGCAATACATTAATGTCCTTACTTTGCCACATCCCCTCCAGCATTCACTGCTTTCCTATGCTGTCATGTTAGCCAATCTGCTAGGTGTGAGGTGATACCTTAGACTTGTTTTGATTTGCATTTCTCTGATTATAAGAGATTTAGAAAACTTTTTATGTGCTTATTAATACTTTTGATTATTTTATCTGAAAACTGCCTATTCATGTATCTTGCCCATTTATCAATTGGAGAATGGCTTGATTTATTTGTATAATTGATTTAGCTCTTTGTAAATTTGAGTAATTAAACCTTTGTCAGAGGTTTCTATGAAGATTTTTTTCCCAATTTGTTGTTTCCCTTCTGATTTTAGTTACATTTGTTTGTACAAAAGCTTTTTAATTTGATGTAGTCGAAATCATTTATTTTACATTTTGTGACTCTTCTAAGTCTTGCTTGGTTTTAAAGTCTTTCCCTTCCCAAAGGTCTGACATGTATACTATTCTGTGTTTTCCTAATTTATTTATCATTTCCTTCTTTATGTTCAAGTCATTAACCCATTTTGAATTTATCTTGGTGTAGGGTGTGAGGTGTTGATCCAAAGTTAATCTCTCCTGTACTGCCTTCCAATTTTCCCAGCAGTTTTTATCGAATAGTGGAATTTTGTCCCAAGAGCTGGGATCTTTGGGTTTATCATAGACTGTCTTGCTGAGGTCATTTGCCCCAAGTCTATTCCACTGATCCTCCTTTCTGTCTCTTAGCCAGTACCCAATTGTTTTGATGACTGCTGCTTTGTAATACAGTTTGAGATCTGGGACTGCAAGGCCCCCTTCTTTTGTACTTTTTTTTTCATGATTTCCCTGGATATCCTTGATTCTTTGTTCTTCCAAATGAACTTTGTTATGTTTTTTTTTTAATCAGTAAAGAAATTTTTTGGAAGTTCAATGGGTATGGCACTAAATAGATAAATAAGTTTGGGTAGAATTTTCATTTTTATCATATTGGCTCGTCCTACCCATGAGCAGTTAATGTTTTTCCAATTGCTCAAGTCTAGTTTTAGTTGTGTGGCGAGTGTTTTGTAGTTATGTTCATATAGTTCCAGTATTTGTCTCAGGAGATAAATTCCTAGGTATTTTATTTTTTCTAAGATGATTTTGAACAGGATTTCTCTTTCTAGTTTTTGCTGCTGAGCTGTGTTGGAAATATATAGAAATGCTGATGACTTAAGCGGGTTTATTTTGTATCCTGCAACTTTGTTAAAGTTGTTGATTATTTTGATTACCTTTTTGGTTGAATCTCTAGGATTCTTTAAGTAGACAATCATGTCATCTGCAAAGAGTGATAATTTGTTCTCCTCCTTGCCTATTTTAATGCTTTCAATTTCTTTTTCTTCTCTAATTGCTACTGCTAGTGTTTCTAGTACAATGTCGAATAATAGAGGTGATAATGGGCATCCTTGTTTCACTCCTGATCTTATTGGGAACACATCTAGTTTATCCCTATTGCAGGTGAAATTAGTTGATGGTTTTAGATATATACTGTTTATTATTTTTAGGAAAGACCCTTCTATTCCTATGGTTTCTAGTGTTTTTAAAAGGAAAGGGTGTTGTATTTTATCAAAGGCTTTTTCTGTATCTATTGAAATAATCGTGATTTTTGTTGGCTTGCTAGTTGATATGGTCAATTATGTGGATGGTTTTCCTAATATTGAACCAGCCCTGCATCCCTGGTATGAATCCTACTTGATCATGGTGGATGACCCTTCTGATCACTTGCTGGAGTCTTTTTGCTAGTATCCTATTTAAGATTTTTGCATCTAAATTCATTAGGGAGATTGGTCTATAATTTTGTTTCTCTGTTTTTGACCTGCCTGGTTGTGGAATCAGTACCATGTTTGTATCATAAAAGGATTTTGGTAGAACTCCCCCTTTGCTTATTATGTCAAATAGTTTGTATAGCATTGAGATTAACTGTTCTCTGAATGTTTGATAGAATTCACTTGTGAATCCGTCGGGCCCTGGGGATTTTTTCTTAGGGAGTTATTTGATGGCTTGTTGGATTTCATTTTCTGATATGGGATTATTTAAGAAGTCTATTTCTTCTTCTGTTAGTCTAGGCAGTTTGTATTTTTGTATATATTCATCCACATTGCCTAGATTGGTGTATTTATTGCCATATAATTGGGCAAAGTAATTTTTAATGATTGCCTTGATTTCCTCTTCATTGGAGGTGATGTCCCCCTTTTCATCTTTGATGCTGTTAATTTGCTTTTCTTCTTTCCTTTTTTTAATTAGATTAACCAATACTTTGTCTATTTTATTTCTTTTTTTCAAAGTACCAGCTTCTAGTCTTATTTATTAGATTAATAGTTTTTTCACTTTCAATTTTATTAATTTCTCCCTTAATTTTTAGGATCTCTAGTTTGGTTTTCTTCTGGGAGTTTTTAATTTGTTTGCTTTCAAGTTTTTTTATTTGCATTTCCAATTCATTGATCTCTGTCCTCCCTAGTTTGTTAATATATGCACTCAGGGATATAAATTTACCTCTGATTACTGCTTTGGCTGCATCCCAAAAGGTTTGAAAGGATGTCTCACCATTGTCATTTTCCTCGAAATTATTGATTGTTTCTATGATTTGTTCTCTAACTAAATGATTTTGGAGTATCATATTATTTAATTTCTAATTAATTTTTGATTTGGTTTTCCATGTACCCTTACTGATCATTGTTTTTATTGCCATGTGATCTAAACAGGCTGAATTTATTATTTCTGTTTTTCTGCATTTGTATGCCATGTTTCTGTGACCTGGTGTATGGTCAATCTTTGTGAATATGCCATGGGCTGCTGAGAAGAACGTGTAGGTGCTCAGGGAGGGGTAGTATCTCTGGTATGGAGGGCTTGTCTTGCCCTCCTAGGGCAGCTCTCCAGCCTCTGACCCCCACCTGACACCCAGCTCTCACTTGTGGCTCCCAGTAGCTGCTAGCATGTGGCAGTGGCCACACCCTGGGCAACGGCTTAGACAGGCAGTCCAAACCTTGTGAGGGTAGCCATCAGGTCTTTGACCCATTTGTTCACCCAGCATGTGAAGACTGCTTAGGCTGAACAGATGGAAGAAACCAATAAGAAGGTTCAACGGCTGAGAGGGAGACGCAGCAAAGCACTGTGCAGTGATTAGGGCGTGTTGGAGCACAAAGGACAACACAGCCATCCAATGCAGCTGAGGAAGTCTCCAGACGTAACACTTTTTCGTGGCACTGGACCCAGGCTTCCAATGCCGAGAGAGTGGGACTGTCTGTGCATTGGCTTTTCCACTTAAATCTCTTTCACGCACAAGTATCTTTGTGCACACTCATCTATCCTAACCCCGTCCACCCTCTTCAAGACCTGCGGCGATGGGGGAGTGGCGATGCAACAGGTGGAGGTGACCACTGGCAGTTGTACTCATGATCGCCAGTGGTCACGATCCTGCACGTAGGTGGCCCATGGACCAGTGATCACTCGGCCCTGTGGGCAGCAGGGATGTCCGGCAGCATCCTGGGTGACTGAGCAGCCCTCTCTAGGACAGCACTGCTCACCCTAATCAAGGGAGGGGACTAGAAAAGGTGTCCCAAACATTGCCTGCCCTATAAAAACCCGGTCAGCACACCACGGGTGGTGGGTCATCCCCTTTAAGCGGTCGAAATCAAAGAAAAAATACAAAGAAACTCCTACTAGGAGCATGGAACATCAGGACATTACTTAATAGAGAGAATACCCCAAGACCTGAGAGAAGAACAGCTCTATTCGATAAAGAGCTGCCATGATATAACATTGATATCGCAGCCTTAAGCGAAACACGCTTACCAGAAGAGGGATCACTCAGCGAACCCACCACTGGATACACTTTCTTCTGGAAAGGTAGAACCACAAATGAAGACAGAATCCACAGTGTTGGCCTGGCCATCAAGACCGGTTTGCTCAAACAGCTGCCAGACTTGCCTATGGGCATCAGTGAGAGGCTCATGAAGATCCGTTTTCCTCTCAGCAAAGACCAGTATGCGACAATCATCAGCGCATATGCCCCAACACTGACCAGCACAGAGGAGACCATCGAGCAGTTCTACTCTGACCTGAGTGCCGTCCTGCACTCAGTGCCTACAAATGACAAGCTGATACTACTGGGAGACTTCAACGCCTGCGTTGGCCAGGACCATGAAAGATGGAAAGGAGTGCTCGGCAAACACGGCGTGGGCAAAATGAACAACAAAGGCCTACTGCTACTCAGCAAATGCTCAGAGTTTGAACTCACCATCACGAACACTGTGTTCAGAATGGCAAACAAAT
Organism: Monodelphis domestica; assembly: GCF_027887165.1. Lineage (NCBI taxonomy): Eukaryota > Metazoa > Chordata > Mammalia > Didelphimorphia > Didelphidae > Monodelphis > Monodelphis domestica. Next base: position 265,766,177 of record NC_077229.1, read on the forward strand.
ATAAAACAATGTGGATGCACCCAAGATCAAAACAGTGGCATCTCATTGACTACATCATTGTAAGCCAGCGAGACATCCAGGATGTAAAGATCACCAGAGCCATAAGAAGAGCTGAATGCTGGACAGACCACAGATTGGTTAGAGCGACTCTTCAAATGCGCATTGCGCCTCGCCATTCAAAATGCGCCCAGACAGTTCACACATTTTACAATGTGAGTCGTCTTAGAGATCCATCTTATTTGCAAACATCCCAGTCCTGCCTGGACAACAAGCTGTCTGCCAAGGGACCACTCACTGGAAGCTCAACAGAGAAATGGAACCAGTTCAGAGACGCAGTGAAGGAAACATCAAAGGCAGTCCTAGGCCCAAAACAATGCAACCACCAGGACTGGTTCAACGAGAACAACACTACTATTAAGACCTATTGAGCAAGAAGAGCAAAGCCTTTATGGAGTGGTAAAATAACCCAAACTCTGCTCCTAAAAAGGACAGATTCAAGTCTCTCCAAAGCCACGACGCAGCATGAGATCAGGAAGATGCAAGACAGATGGTGGGAAAAAAAGGCAGAAGAAATTCAGCGGTTTGCTGATACGAAAAACTACAAACAATTTTTCAGTGCCCTCAAGACTGTCTATGGGCCATTAAAACCCACCACCACTCCCCTGCTATCCTCTGATGGTGACACTCTCATAAAAGATATAAAAGGCATCAGCAACAGGTGGAAAGAACACTTCAGTCAGCTTCTCAACCGACCCTCTTCAGTAGACCAAAGCACCCTTGACCAGATCTCCCAAAATCACTCCATTGAACAACTTGATGTCCCTCCTTCAATAGAGGAAGTCCAAAAAGCCATTAAACAAATGATTGCAGGCAAGGCACCCTGTAAAGACAGGATCCCAACTGAGGTGTACAAGGCCTAAAATGGAAAGGCGCTCCAGGCATTCCACATAGTGCTGACCAGCATATGGGAAGAGGAAGACATGCCCCCAGAACTCAGAGATGCCCCCATCATAGCCCTGTACAAGAACAAAGGCTCACAAGCAGCCTGTGACAACTACAGAGGCATCTCACTACTCTCCACTGCTGGAAAGATCCTTGCCCGTGTTATACTCAACAGACTCCTGTAATCTGTTTCAGAGCAGAACCTGCCTGAATCACAATGTTGCTTCCGACCAGATTGCAGCACCATTGACATGGTCTTCACAGTGAGGCAAATGCAGGAAAAATGCCTTGAGCAGATCCTGAGTCTCTACATTGTCTTCATAGACCTGACAAAGGCATTCAACACAGTGAACAGGGATGCATTGTGGGTGATCCTCAGCAAGCTCGGTTGCCCAGCAAATTTCGTCAAACTGATCCAGCTCTTTCATGTCGACATGACAGGGGAAGTCCTATCTGGTGGAGAGACTTCCAATCACTTCAACATCTCCAATGGCGTGAAACAAGGCTGTGTCCTCGCTCCAGTACTATTCAACCTATTTTTCACCCAAGTATTACGACATGCTGTAATGGATCTAGACCTGGGCGTCTACATAAAATACCGACTGGATGGTTCACTATTTGACCTTTGCCACCTGACTGCAAAAACAAAGACAACAGAGAGACTCATCCTGGAAGCTCTCCTTGCAGATGACTGTGCTCTCATGGCCCACCAAGAAAATCATCTCCAAACCATTGTGGACACGTTCTCTACTGCAACAAAACTGTTTGGCCTATCTATCAGCCTCAGCAAAACAGAGGTGCTGTTCCAACCTGCACCAGTGAGGCCAACGAACCAGCCGTGCATTACAATCAACAGCACACAGCTTTCTAACGTCAACACTTTCAAGTGCCTGGGCAGCACCATTGCCAACAACGGGTCCCTAGACCATGAGATCAATGCCAGGATCCAAAAGGCCAGCCAGGCACTTGGGCGGCTGCGCTCCAATGTCCTCCAACACAGCAGTGTAAGCACTATGACGAAGCTCAAAGTGTATAACTCAGTGGTCCTCAGCTCGCTCCTGTACGGTTGCAAAACATGGACACTGTACTGGAAGCACATGAAGCAGCTGGAGCAATTCCACCAACGCTCCCTCCGGTCAATCGTGAGGATCCGATGGCAGGACCGAATCACCAACCAGGAAGTCCTCGACAGAGCCAACTCCACCAGCATCGAAGTCCTGGTCCTCAAAACCCAGCTACGATGGTCTGGACACGTCGTCCGCATGGACCCACAGCGAATACCAAGACAGGTATTCTATGGTGAACTGTCAGCTGGACTCAGGAAACAAGGCCGACCAAAGAAAAGATTCAAGGATCAGCTAAAGTCCAACTTGAAGTGGGCTGCAATTACACCAAAGCAACTAGAACTCGCTGCCTGACAAAAGCAGCTGGCGAACCCACATTAACCATGCCGCCACCACCTTTGAAGATGAGCGACGTCGACGTCTTGCCGCTGCGCGTGAACGCCGACACCAGGCCACAACTGCACCTCCCGTAACAACTGGCGTCCCAGGCCCCATGTGCCACACACTGTGCGCCTCAGCCTTTGGACTCCAAAGCCACATGAGGGTACACCATAGATGAAACTGCACAAAGACAATAGTCATTCTCGATCACCGAGAGACTACCACTATGCTATCTTTCTCCATATGTCTATTAACTCTAATTTTTCTAAGATTTCATTCACTTCTTTTACCTCTTTCTTATTTATTTTTTGATTTGATTCATCTAAATTTGATAGTGGTTGGTTCAAATCTCCCACTAATATGGTTTTACTGTCTATTTCTTCCTTCAGTTCTCCTAGTTTCTCCATTAGAAATTTGGGTGCTATACCATTTGGTGCATACATGCTGATTAGTGATATTTCCTCAATATCTATACTCCCTTTTAACAAAATATAGTTACCTTCCCTATCCCTTTTAATCTGGTCTGTTTTTGCTTTGGCTTTGTCAGATATCATAATTGCAACTCCTGACTTCCTTCTATCAGTTGAGGCCCAGAAGTTCTTACTCCATCCTTTAATTCTGACCTTGTGAGTGTCTACCTGCCTCATGTGTATTTCTTGAAGACAACATATGGTAGGGTTTTGGATTCTAATCCATTCTGCTATTGTAATATTTATTGGGAAAGGAAATAGGATTGGAAAAATGGGGAATAATGGGAGGTTTGTAGGGGGTAATGAAGAGTTAAGGGGAGAGAGGGAACACTGTTTGGTGAGGCAAGGGAGGGAGATGCCCCCTGCTGAGAGGAAACAGCAGGAGTCCAAAGAGGTCTGTTTGTCTTTGAATGATGGAAACTGAAGTTCAGCTCCCTCTATGACCAGTAAAGATAGTCCACTTATCTGACTGCGAATTCAAATAACATAAAGTTTAATAACTAGTTGGGACTAGAGTTTTTCTCAGCTTTAGACCTGAGGCCAGGCCCCAGAGGCTGGCTGAGAGTTTTTCCCACTCCCGTCTACTCTTGTTGTTCTAATTCAGAGTCTTAGCAGTACACAGAAAGCAAACAAGAACAATTCTAACCTTTAGAAGCCCTTGTCTTTGGACTGAACCAAGAAGAGTATGCCACTCCAGACTGGAATGAACAAGCTCCTCTCTCCTCCAACACCAGGACACATGTCCTCCCCAGCAAGAAGGCAATGCTAGTCACAAGACCCAACTGCCACTCCCAGTTGGGCCCTTCCCCCACAAACTGTCAGTCTTGTTTCCTTTCCACACTATTCATCTACGTTTTATGGGTGAGTTCATCCCATTCACATTCAAAGTCATGATTGTCACTTGTGGACTCCCTGACATTTTGATATCCTCCCCTAATTCTGACCTTTCTTCTTTAGCTATACCCTTTGAAGCCAGTGATTTATTTTAAATCAATCCCCCTAGTCCCCTCCCTTGATATGTTTCCCAGCTGTGTGACCCCTCCCTCTCCCCCCTATCCTTCTCTCCCTTTTTGTGTTCCATCCACCCCTACCTCCCTTGGTTTTCCCTTCTCCCTTACCCTGTTGGATAAGATGGAATTCAAGATACCAATGGATCTGGATGTTCTTCCCTCTCAGAGTTGATTTCACTGAGTGTAAGGTTTAAGTAAAAACTCTCCTCCTCTCCTTCTTATAGGAGTTTTTTTCCCCTCCCCTTCCAGTGTGAATCTTTGTGTGAGAAAGATTATTCTATTTGGTCTTTCTTTTCCCCCTATTTACACATTACATTTTCCCCATATGTTAGTATACATAGATTGATATAAATGTAGTCCTTATAGAAGAGAGTTTGAGTAAAAGAAAAAGATAACATTTTTCTCCTTTTCCCTTTCCTTCATATTTACCTTTTCAGGTATTCCATGCTCTTTGTTTTTTGATATTGAACTTTCCACAGAGCTCTGGTCTTTTCTTTGCAAAAACTTGGAAATCTTCTATTTTTTTGAATGCCCATACTTTCCCCTGGAAGTATATAGTCAGTTTTGCTGGATAGCTGATTCTTGGTTGAAGACCCAGCTCTCTTGCCTTTCTGAAAATCATGTTCCATGCCTTACAGTCATTCAGAGTGGAAATTGCAAGGTCTTGTGTGACCCTGATTGGCATTCCTTTTTTGTCTAATTTTTTTTTGTCCTAAATTGTCTTTCTCTGGCTTCTTGTAAGATTTTTTCTTTTGCTTGAAAGCTTTGGAATTTGGCAATTACATTCCTGGGAGTTGTCTTTTGGGGATTTAGTGCAGAGGGTGTTCTGTGAACTCTTTCAATGCCTGTATTGCCTCCTTGTTCTAGAATCTCTGGGCAGTTTTCTTTGATTACATCTTGTATTATGATGTCGAGTTTACTATTTATTTCTGGCTTTTCTGGTAGGCCAATTATTCTCAGATTGTCTTTCCTTCCTCTATTTTCCAGGTCTATCACCTTGTCAGTGGGATATTTTATGTTCTCTTCTAATTTCTTGGTCTTTTGACTTTGCTTTATTAATTCTTGTTCTTTTGCAAGATCATTGTCTTCCAGTTGCCTGATTCCGACCTTTAAAGCCTGGTTTTCCTTTTCAGTTTGGTCAAGCTGTTTTTGTAGTTGCGTTTTTTCATGCTTCAGATTGTTGAATTCCTTTTGCATTATTTCCCTCTTTTCCTGCCAGAAGACTTCCATCTTTTTGATCATTTCTGATTTAAATTCTTCAAGAGTTACTGGAGATTTTCCATTTACTTTGGAAGGTTTTGGAGCATTTGAAGGGAAGTAATAATGAGTTCTGTTTGAAAATGTGGAATTGGAGATGCCTATAGTACATTCAGTGTGACATAGTCTTAGCAGAGAAAATAAGGGTGGGTTTAAAGACCTAGGAGTCATCAACATCAAGATTATAATTGAACCCATAATAACTGGTAAGATTATCAAAAGAAAGAGCATAGACAAAGAAGTGTGAAGCAGCCAAGATGGAACTTTAGGGGTATACTCAGTTAAGAAATAAATGGATTCGTTGTCATTTTTCAATCATATCCAATCCTTGGCAAAGATACTGGGGCAGTTTGCCATTTTACAGATGAGGTACTGAGGCAAACAGGGTTAAATGGCTATCCCAGAGTCACACAGCTAGTGAGTGTCCGAGGCCAGATTTGAACCCATGAAGAGAAGTCTTTCTGACTCCACACATGTCATTCTCTCCACTTTACCTTCTAGCTGTCCAGGATTTGGATTATGATCCAGCAAAAATATGTAGGGGTCAAAGATGTAAGAGCAAAACCAAGTGAGCATGACACAAAAACTCATTAGAGAATATCCTGGAAGAAAGAGTAGTTAGCAAAGTGAAAGGCTTCTGAGGAGTCTAGAAGAAGCAATTTTGAGGAGGGGTCACAAAGTTTAATAAATAAAAGATCACAAGTGGCTTCTGAAGTTGTTTCAGCTGAGTGATTAGTTGGGAAATCATATCATAAGAGATTGAGAAGTTATTTATAAAAGAAAAATGGAAGGAAATTAATATAGAAAACTTTTTCAATGAGTCTATATGTGAACAGGAAGAAAATATAGGGAAATCAGCGGGGGTGGAGGGGATAGCTCTATCTTAACTTAATGGCATCCACAACAGCCCAGCATCTGCTGATGACAGCTTCAAAGTCTGGCATCAGCTTGAATGTCAATATACAATGTGACTACAGAGGGAGGAGCTAGTTTAATTTAAAAAGGGGGGACACAGAAAGGAAAGCAACTTTGCTCCTGGGATGGAGATAGATCATATGTACTAGGTCAGTGATGACTAACCTATGGCACAGATGCCAAAGATGACATGCAGATTGCTTTCAGTAGGCATATGGGCCACCCTCCCTCCCAACCCCCCCAATTATGTTACTAGAAAGGCAAATGCTACCCTCCCCCTCTCCACTATATCGGAAGGCATTTTATCACACCCCTACCCCTCTGCTCAGCAGCCCATGGAAGCACTTCTTCCCTCCCTTGTCTGAGGTAAGTAGGGGATGGGGGTTAGCATGACACTCAGTCTCTGGTGGGGGGACAGGCATGGCATTCAGTCTAGGGCAGTAATGATGAACCTTTAAGATAAGGTGTGCTGGGTAAACCCCCACCCCAGTGGGGGGACAGGCATGGCATACAGTCTAGGGCAGTAATGGTGAACCTTTAAGATAAGGTGTGCTGGGTAAACCCCCACCCCACCCCCAAGACTAAGTGTTTTACCTGCTCCCACCACAGACTGTATTATGCCTCTCCCCTGCAACTGCCAGTTGCACCTCACCTTCCCCTTTACTACTCACAGGGGGTGGGAGGAAGTACTCCCATTGGGCTACTGGGTAGAGGGGGAGGTGAAGTGAAAAAATGTCCTCAGTGACTGCAGAAAGGGGGAGGGGAGTAGCCTGAGTGCTCTGCTCCCCTCCAGCTCTGCTGTCCACCTTACCCCCTATGTGCTCCCATTGGCTGCTGGGCAAAGGGGAGGGGGATGTGAAAAAAATATCATCAGGCCTGGTTTAGAGAGAGAGGGGAGCAGTTCTATGGGAATCCTTCTGCCTTTCTAGTAACAAACGAGTGTGGTGGGATGCCCACAGAGAGCACTCTGCGTGCCATCTTTGGCACCCATGATATAGGTTCATCATCACTGCACTAGACTTTGCTGCAGCAAAAACTTATAGGCCTGAGTCAGCTAAATGGAGTCTTTAAATTAATCTTTACTTTGGAACAACCTAACTCTAGTCTCTCATTCTCTGTCATCTCTCACCTTATCCTTTCTGATTAATAAATTCTACAGCCAGACTCTGCAATTTTAATCTTTATAGGAAAATCTAGTGAAGGTATTTTCTGAGCACAAGTAAAAATGGGGCATGTTTGTAGGCAATAAGGAATTAACTAGAGAAAGATGGAAGATAATTGAGAGAGAAGGGAAGAGAAATATTAATATATCTATACCTATAGTTAGCATATGTATGTATGTATGTGTATATGTATCTAATATACATATATGACTAGGATCTTAGATCTCTAAATGGAAGGAATTGCAGAGACCATCTAGTCTAACATCATCATTTTATAGGTGAGGAAATAGAGGTGTGGAAATGAGAAAAGCCATTTGTTCAAGAGAAACTGGAATAAAAGAAGATAGAAACATCTTTTCAACTGGATTATAAATTCCTAAAATTAAGTCATATTTTCCCCATTAGTATTCTCCATGGCAGTTATCATTGTGTTGGACACATGGTAGTTACTGAAAAAAAAAGATTTGATAATTTTATTTAGCCCAATCTGATTCATAGGCTTAACTATTCACTCTAATAGATTATACTGTTCTATCAAAATGTTGAAATAAATGTAAAAGCTCATTAAAAAAATAAATTCTTTACAGAACAGATCATCTTGAAATATCAAAGGATTCAGTTTTTATAACAAATGAGAGAATTGAATCAGTCAGTTCCTAATGATTCAGAAGTCCATGCATAATCAAGGTCTATAATCTTTTTGTTAATTGTTTTTGAATGAAAATACAAAGGCAAATGATATTTATAAAAGCAGATTTGAATGGGCAAGCCTGCTAACATAGATTAATATCAGTGAGACACATAGTTCCACACACAGGCCTTTACATTAACTCTCTGAAGTTTAATTCTAAATTCCAGCAGGAAAAGACAAATTTGTCTATCAAAAAAAAAAAAAAAGAGGTCATGGTTCTTTTTTTAAAAATAATAACAATAAGGCAACTACATGTGATACAACTTTAATTCAATAATCATACTTCTGAGAGGTGTGAATTGTTCTGATTCTTGAGTGGAATGACATGCATATTTTTCTGCTATATAGATAAATGTGAAAGATGGAAGACAATGCAAGATTAATTTAACCTGGACTAATAAAATAATAGACAATATTCCCCCCAAAACTCAATGACAATTAGTCTTCAAAGAGAAAGACTTCAGTGGTTTTAGACTCTTAGAGTATCAAAAAATCTAAGCTAGTGATTATGTTTCTTTTCATGTAATGCAATAGATCAGTTATGGAAAACCTATGGCACAGATGCCAAAGATGGCACTCAGAGAGGTCTATGTGGACATGCAGTAGCCCTCCCCCTCTCACCTCCTATGCCTGTTACTAGAAAGGCAGAGGGACTCAGGCAGAGCTGCTCCTCTCCTCCTCTCCATGGCACCTCACAACATTTTTTCATATCCCCTGGCCCTCTGTCCAGCAGTGCAGTGGGAGCACACAGTGGGTAAGATGGGCAGCTCACAGGTGGCAGAGCTGGAGAGGAGTGGACTGTTTTGGCCACTCCCATCCCCCTCTCTATACTCGCTGAGGACATTCCTCAGTTCAACCAACCCTCTTCCCAGCAGCCCAATGGGAGCTCTTCCTCCCTCCCCTGAGTGGGGTAAAGAGGGACAGGGTATTCCAAGCACGTAGGGGGAGAGGGACACAGCATGCGGTCTCTGGAGGGATGGGAATGGCATTCAGTCTGGGAGGGGGTGAGGGGGACAGGATCCAGCACTCCATCTCTAAAAGGTTCGCCATCACTGCCATAGATCATCTTCATTATAAACCATACTCTATTACAAATGGAGTTTGGAGCCAAGATTGTCTTAAGGAGACATGGTAGTCAAGAAATAAAGTACTATCATAGGGAGAAGGGAATAGATGTGGTTACTATTAATAGAATGCAATGGATTGGAGCAATGGATGGAACTTATAAGGAGGCAGATTTAGTCTAAATATAGAGCACCAATAAGTTGCTCAGCACATTCATAGTTACAGATGAGATTATATTCAAATATAGTCTATATTAAGAAGACATTTCTGACAATCAGAGCAGTCCAAAATTGTTAAGCAAGCCTGCATTACCACCAGAAGCACCCCAATCCACTCTTGATAGCTCTTATTTTTGGAAACTTTTTTGGTTCGTTACATGAAATCATCTCTTCAATCTCCTTACTGCACCTGGTTATGGCTTCTGGGACTAAGTATTTCAAACTAAATCTCTTTTTCTTGAGATGGGCAGAGAATATGAGTAAGTATGTAAAGGTGCCATTTTTGTAACATCTCCCATATCCTTTATGCAAGAATTAAAAATCCAGTAGTAGCTATTAAGAACTATCTGTAAGAGATATAATCAAAAACTTAAATTATCAAGTGTAGAATATGTATAGCAAGTACATAAATAAAGTTGAGATTCAGGCTTGGATTTGAATGATGGATTTTCTACTTGAGATTTGTGTACCCTTTGTCATTTTGCCTCTGTGGTCTGAGGTTCCTTTTTTTGTAAAATGAGGTTAGATAAGATGATCTCCAAAATTTTTGTTGTTGTTCAGTAGTTTTAGTCATGTCCAGTTCTTCATATGTCCAATTTGAATTTTCTTGGCCATGTTACTGGAATGGCTGGTCATTTCTTTCTGCAGCTCATTTCACAGATGAGGAAACTGAGGCAAACAGGGTTAAGTAGTTTGCCCAGAGTCATATAGCCAATGTGTCTGAAGCTAGATTTGAATTCAGAAAGATGTCTTCCTAAACTTCAGACAGGGCACTCTATCCATTGCACCATCAAGCTTCTCCCATGATCTCTAAAGTCCCTTTGAACAAGAAGGCCTTCAAGGCCTTTGCTTTCACATGTCCCTGTGTGTCACTGACACTCTAACATGTTCATAGTCCCAACACCTACACTGATCCCCTGAAGCATATTGGGTTACCATCCCAACCAAAATATTAGAACAAGCCAGCTGTACAAATTAGCATATTACTAGTCATTAACTAAATAGGTCCCTCATGGCCTCAAAGAATTAATGCAGCTTCCAAAGTACCCCCAAAGCCTGGTCAGAAAGCAGCTAAGCTCTATCTTAACTAGGAAAAAAAATGGGATCATGCCATGTGATTTTCTGCACTTTATGGCACTAAAACTATTTAAAGGAAATTACTAAAGTAGAGGTCTGTCATGGATCCCTAGGGTAGTCTGATGCAATCTGTGGCAGTTATAGATCTCTTCTCAGAATAGTATTTATTGGTAAACAAAATAAATTGCATAGAATTACAAAGCAAACCAATTATATTGAAACTGACCAAGACCCCCAAAGAATCTGTATACTCCAGATTTAGAATCCCTAATCTACATTTAAATCAAGAAGCTTATTGCCATTTCTTATTTTTAAATAATATTTCTATATTAATTCCTTAAGGAATTTTATTCTTTCTTTTAATTTTAGTTATTGTTGTTCCAAAAGTTTGAGAAACAAAACAAAACAAGCATTTCTATAATTTGTTTGACCATTTCCCAGTTGTTCTAATTTATTTATAATATCTTCTTTTATGTCTACATCATGTATACATTTTGAACTTAGTGAATGGCATAAGCTATTGATCTATATATCTAATTTCTGCCAAAATAGTTTTGAATTAACTGAGCAATTTTTACAAAACAGTGATAGGTTATATGGTTTTGCCAAATGCGAATATTAACATTTGATTTTGTATGTCTCTTTTGAACCATTGGTCTTCTTTTATATTTCTTAACCAATACCAGATAATTTTAATTATTACTGCATTATAATGCAACTTAAAATCTGGTTTTTCTGGAAACTCATTTTTTACATTTTTTGCATTAATTACTTTAATATTCTTGATTTTTTAACTCTTTCATATTAATCTTATTATTTTTTCTAATTCAATAAAATAATTCCTGAGTAATATTTTGGGGACAGCATGGAATAATTAGATAGGTAGAACTGTCAATTTATTTAAGATGGTTCTGCTCATTTATGAACAATTAATATTCTCCATTTTTAAAAATTTGACTTTATTTTTGTGAAAAATGTTTTATAATAATGCTCGTGTAGTTCTGGTTCTATTTTGTCAGGTACACTCCCAGGTATTTTATTCTATCTGTGGTTATTGTAAATGGAATACCCTTATCACTTTCTGTACAACTTAGTAACATAAAAATGACGATGATTTATGTGAATTTATTTTATATCATGGTACTTTGTTAAAATTATAGATAGTTTCAACTAACTTTTTAGCTGAATTTCATGAATTTCTACATATGCCATCAAGTCATGAGCAAACAGATACAGTTTTATTAACTCCTTGCTAATTGACTCTTTGAATTTCTTTTTCTTCTCTTATTGATATTGCTAGGTTTCCTAATACTATATTAAATAATATTGATAATAATGGGCATCCTTATTTCACTCCTGATATTATTGGGAAGGCTTCTAATTTCTCCCCATTAATAGAGAATATTTCCTGATGATTTTAGGTATCTGCTTCATATTATTTTATTTATTTTATGTTGTTTTTTTCATTTGAATTAGTTTATTTAGACAATTTAGATATTATTACTTGGTTATAATAATCACATTATTTCGCTTCTTCCCCTCCATCCACCCTTCCCACAGGCCACGCACAATTTCATTGGGTGTTACTTGTGTCCTTGATCAGAACCTATTTCCATGTTGTTGATGTTTGCACTAGGATGTTCATTTAGTCTACATTCCCAAGAATATCCCTTCAATCCATGGATTCAAGCAACTGTTTTTCTTCTGTGTTTTTACTCCCATAGTGTTTCCTCTGAATGTGGATACCAGTTTTTCTCATGGATCCCTCCTAGTTGTTCAGGATCACTGCATTGCCACTACTGGAGAAGTCCATTACATTCCATTGTACCACAGTGTATCAGTCTCTGTGTATGTTTTCCTGGTTATGCTCCTATACCTCTGCATCAATTCCTGGAGGTTGTTCCAATCCCCATGGAATTCCTCCACTTTATTATTCCTTTGAGCTCAATAGTAATCCATCGCCAACAAATACAACAATTTGTTCAGCCATTCCCCAATTGAAGGGCATCCCCTCATTTTCTAATTTTTTGCCACTACAAACAGCATAGCTATAAATATTTTTGTACATGTCTTTTTCCTTATGATCTCTTTAGGGTACAAACCCAGCAGTGCTATGGCTGGATCAAAGGGCAGACTGTCTTTTAGTGCCCTTTGGGCATAGTTCCAAATTGCCCTCCAGAATGGTTGGATCAGTTCACAACTCCGCCAGCAGTGCCTTAATGTCCCAACTTTGCCACATCCCCTCCAGCATTCATTACTTTTCTTTGCTGTCAGGTTAGCAAATCTGCTAGGTGTGAGGTGATACCTCAGAGTTGTTTTGATTTGCATTTCTCTGATTATAAGAGATTTTGAACACTTTTTCATGTGCTTTTTAATACTTTTGATTTTTTTAATTGAAAATTGCCTATTTATGTCCTTACCCATTTATCGTTTGGAGAATGGTTCGATTTTTTGTACAATTGGTTTAGCTCTTTATAAATTTGAGTAATTAGACCTTTGTCAGAGGTTTTTGTAATGAAGATTGTTTCCCACGTTGTGCTTCCCTTTTAATTTTGGATGCATTAGTTTTGTTTGTATAAAATCTTTTTAATTTGATGTAATCAAAATTATTGATTTTACATTTTGTGATTTTTTCTAGCTCTTGCTTGGTTTTAAAGTTTTTCCTTTCCCACAGATCTGACAAGTATACTATTCTGTGTTTGCCTAATTTGCTTATAGTTTCCTTCTTTATATTCAGGTTATTCACCCATTCTGAGTTTATCTTGATGTAGGGTGTGAGATATTGATCCAAACCTAATCTCTCCCATACTATCTTCCAATTTTCCTAGGAGTTTTTATCAAATAGTGGGTTTTGGTCCCCCAAATTGAGATCTTTGTATTTATCATAGACTGTCTTGCTGAGGTCATTTATCCCAAGTCTATTCCACTAATCCTCCTTCCTGTCTCTTAGCCAGTACCAAATTGTTTTGATGACCATTGCTTTATAGTATAGTTTGAGATCTCAGACTGCAAGTCCTCCTTCCTTTGCATTTTTTTCATGATTTCCTTGGATATCCTTGATCTTTTTTGTTCTTCCAAATGAACTTTGTTATATTTTTCTTTCTAATTCAGTGAAAAAGTTTTTTGGTAGTTTAATGGTTATGGCACTAAATAGGTAAATTAATTTGGGTAGGATTGTCATTTTTATTGTGTTAACTTGTCCCACCCATGAGCAATGATTTTTCCAATTGTTTAGATCAAGTTTTATTGTGTAGAGAGTGTTTTGTAGTTGTGTTCATATAGTTCCTGTGTTTGTCTCGGCAGATAGATTCCTAAGTAGTTTATATTGTCTAGGATGGTTTTAACTGGAATTTCTCTTTCTAATTCTTGCAGCTGAAATTGGTTGGAGATATATAGAAATGCTGATAACTTATGTGGGTTTATTTTGTATCCTGCAACTTTGCGAAAGTTGTTGATTATTTTGACTAGCTTTTTGGTTGATTCTCTAGGATTCTTTAAGTAGACCATCATGTCATCCACAAAGAGAGAAAACTTTATCTCCTCATTACCAATTTTAATACCTTCAATTTCTTTTTCTTCTCTAATTGCTACTGCTAGTGTTTCTAGTACAATGTCAAATAATAGAAGTGATAATGGGCATCCTTGTTTCACTTCTGATCTTATTGGGAAGGCTTCTTGTTTATCCCCATTGCAGATGATGTTTGCTGATGGTTTTATATATATATATATATATATATATATATATATATATATAGATAGATAGATATATAGATATAGATATAGATATAGATATAGATATAGATATAGATATAGATATAGATATAGATATAGATATAGATATAGATATAGATATAGATATACTGTTTATTATTTTTTAGGAATGGCCCTTCTATTACTATACTTTCTTGTGTTTTCAATAGGAATGGGTGTTGGATTTTATCAAAGGTCTTTTCTGCATCTATTGACATAATCATGTGACTTTTGTTGGTTTGCTTATTAATATGGTCAATTATGTGGATGGTACCTTCAATTTCTTTTTCTTCTCTAATTGCTACTGCTAGTGTTTCTAGTACAATGTCAAATAATAGAAGTGATAATGGGCATCCTTGTTTCACTTCTGATCTTATTGGGAAGGCTTCTTGTTTATCCCCATTGCAGATGATGTTTGCTGATGGTTTTATATATATATATATATAGATATAGATATAGATATAGATATAGATATAGATATAGATATAGATATATACTGTTTATTATTTTTTAGGAATGGCCCTTCTATTACTATACTTTCTTGTGTTTTCAATAGGAATGGGTGTTGGATTTTATCAAAGGTCTTTTCTGCATCTATTGACATAATCATGTGACTTTTGTTGGTTTGCTTATTAATATGGTCAATTATGTGGATGGTTTTCCTAATATTGAACCATCCTCGCATTCCTGGTATGAATCCTACATGGTCATAGTGAATAACCCTTGTGATGACTTTCTGGATTCTTTTTGCTAGTATCCTATTTGAGATTTTTTTCATCTATGTTCATTAAGGAGATTGGTCTATAGTTTTCTTTCTCTGCTTTTGACCTGCCTGGCTTTGGGATCAGTACCATATTTGTGTTGTAAAATGAATTTAGTAGAACTCCTTCTTTGTTTATTCTGTCAAATAGCTTGTATAATATTGGGATTGGTTGTTCTTTGAATGTTTGATAGAATTCATTTGTGAATCCATCTGAACCTGGAGATTTTTTCTTAGGGAATTCTTTGATGGCTTGTTCAATTTCTTTTTCTGATATGGGGTTGTTTAGGTAATTTATTTCTTCCTCTGTAAGTCTAGGCAATTTATATTTTTGTAAGTATTCATCCATATCACCTAGGTTGTCATATTTTTTGCCATATAATTGGGCATAATAGTCTTTAATGATTGCCTTAATTTCCTCTTCATTAGAGGTGAGGTGTCCCTTTTCATCGTGGATACTGTCAGTTTGGTTTTCTTCTTTCCCTTTTTAATTAGATTGACCAGTACTTTTTCTATTTTATTTATTTTTTCAAAGTACCAGCTTCTAGTCTTTTTCATTAAATCCATAGTTCTTTGACTTTCAATTTTATTAATTTTTCCTTTGATTTTTAGGATCTCTAATTTAGTCTTCATCTGAGGATTTTTAATATGTTCACTTTCTAGCTATTTTTTTATTTACATGCCCAATTCATTGACCTCTGTCCTCCATCATTTGTTGATATATGAACTCAAGGATATAAATTTCCCCCTGAGAACTGATTTGGTTGTATCCTATAGGTTTTGGAAGAATGTCTCATCATTGTCATTTTCTTCAATTAAGTTGTTAATTGTTTCTATGATTTGTTCTTTAACTAACCGGTTTTGGAGAATCATATTCTTAAATTTCCAATTAATTTGTTATTTACCTCTCCATGTACCCTTACTAAATATTATTTTCATTGCATTGTGAACTGAGAAGGTTGCATTTATTATTCCTGCTCTTTTGCACTTGTTTGCAATGTTTCTATGCCATAATACATGGTCAATTTTTGTGCATGTACCATGTGCTGCTGAAAAGAAGGTATATTCCTTTTTGTCCCTGTTTATTTTTCTCCACATATCTACTAACTCTAATTTTTCTAAGATTTCATTTACTTCTCTTACCTCTTTCTTATTTATTTTTGGTTTTGTTTTATCTAGTTCTGATAGAGGAATGTTCAGGTGTCCCACTAGTATAGTTTTTCTATCTATTTCATCCTTTTGCTCCACTAGTTTCTCCTTTAGAAATTTGGATGCTATGCCATTTGGTGCATACATGTTGAGTACTGATATTTCCCCATTGTCTATTCTGCCTTTTATCAGGATGTAATTACCTTCCCTATATCTCTTAACTAGATTTATTTTTAATTTGGCTTTGTCAGATATCATGAATGTGAATCCTGCCTTCTTTTTTCTCAGTTGATACCCAATAGATTTGGCTCCATCCTCTTACTTTCATCCTATGTGTATCTACCTTCCTCATGTGTGTTTCTTGTAGACAACATATGATAGGGTTTGGGGTTCTAATCCACTCTCCTATTAACTTGCATTTTATGGGTGAGTTCATTCCATTCACATTCAGAGTTATGATTACCAGCTGTGTTTTTCCCAGCATTTTGTTTTCTGCTCCTGGTCCTGCCTCTTCTTTCACTATTTCCTTCTACACCAATGTTTTTCTTTTTTAGTCAAGCCCCCTAGTTCCCACCCTTATTTTACTTCCCTTTCTACCCCCTCCCTTCTTATTCCCCTCTTATTTTCCCTGCAGTCTTTCTAAAACTACCCCCACCCTCTCCCTCTCTTGTACTGCTTCCCTCCCCACCAGTCCATTTATTACCCTTCTACTCCCCTATAAGGTGCAAATCTATCCTCTGCCACAATGGATTGAATTGTTCTTCCCTCTTTGGGTCAATTTCAATGCATGTAAGAGTTCAATATTTCCTGTCTCAACACTCTTTACCCTTCCAGTGTATTAATGTTCTCATTTCCCACCATGAGCTTCTTTGTGACATATAAATTTACCCCCTTTTGTTTCTTTTCCCATTTCTTTTAGTATTAACCTATTTTTTAGCTCTAGTTCTACAAATATATATATATATATATATATATATACACACATGTATATGTATTTGTGCATCTATATACCTATTTATGTCTTATCATTTCATCCTATACAGTTTGTCACTGTTTCCTGCTTCATATTACTTTAAGAAAAACTCCATGCCTCTATTTTCCTGTGGTTTTAACAGGAATGAGTATTATATCTTCTCAAAGGCTTTTTCTGCATCTATTTGTATAATCAAATGCTTTTGAATTACTTTTGATATTAATATTTTCAATTATGTTGAGTTTTCCCAATATTAAATCACCCCTGCATTATTTGTATAAATTCTATTTGGTCACACTGCATTATCTTTGTGACTTATTGTTGTAATCTCCTAGCTAGTACTTTGTTTAAGGTTTTTGGATACACATTCATTAATGAGATTGGCTTATAAATTTTTTCTCTGTCTTTGCTCTTCTAGGTTTAGGTGTCAGCATCATATTAGTTTCATAAAAGGAATTTGGTAAAACTTCTTTTTGTGTTATTTCAAATAATTTATTTAATGTTGAAATTATTTGGTCTTTAAATGCTTGGTAGAATTCACTTTCTGGCCCTGATGGCTTTTTTTTAGGAACTTCATTTATGGATTATTTAATTTCTTTCCTAAAATAGGTTTATTTAGGTATTCCATTTCTGCTTTGATAGTCTAAGCCAGTGGTAGAGAACCTATGGCACATATGCCAAAAAGGACATGGATAGTCCTCTTTGTGGGCACACCTGCAGTGACCTTCCAGAGTTCCTTACTAGAAAGTCAGAGGGACTCAGGATGGAGCTGTTCCCCTCCCCCTCTTCATGCACTGAGGATATCCCTCACTTTTCCTACACCTCTGCCCAGCAGCCCAATGGGAGCATTACTTCCCTCCCCTCTCTGGGGAAAGGCACTGAGGGGAGGAGAGAGGTTCACAAGCTGTGTGAAGGTGTGGTATGGAAGGAAGCCTGTTGAGACACTGTTGAAGGTAATTCCCATGGTGGGGTTGGAGAGGAACTAGGTTGCAGAAGAGCTTAGTTCACAGTGTGAGACATAGCTGGAAGGGAATGGAGCTGGAGGAGAGTGGAGAATTGGGGTCACTCCTCTCCCCTCTCCATGTGTGCTTCTCATCACCCACCCCCCTGACCAGCACCCCACTGGGATCACTTCCTCCCTTCCCTAGCTGAGGAGGCAAGGAAGAGGGAGTGTGGCACTCAGTCCAGGGGATGGGGTGTGGGCAGGGCTTGGCACTCCATCCCTAAAATGTTCACCATCACTGATCTAGGCAATTTATTTTGTATGTATTCTTCAATTTTTCTTTTATTATTAAATTAATTTCATATTGTGGAACAAAAACAATTCCTAATAATTGCGTTAATTTCATCTTCATTGGTAACATATTCACCCTCTTCATCTTTAATGCAAGTGATTTGGTTTTCTTTTTTCTTTCATATTAGATTAATCAATTGATTATAAATTTTGTTAATTTACCTATAAAACTAACTCCTAGATTTATTTATTAATTCAATGGTTTTCTTGCATTCAATTTAATTGATCATATCTTTAACTTTTAGGATTTCTAATTTTGTGTTTACTTGTGAATTTTAAATTTGTTCTTTTTCTAGTTTTTAAAAAAAATTATACTTCCAATTTATTGATCTTTTCTTTATTTTGTTAACATAAACGTTTGCAGATATAAAATTTCCTCTAAATACTGTTTTTGTTGTATCCAAAAGGTTTTGGTATATCATTTCATTATCATCAATCTCTTCAAAGAAATTATAATTTCAATAATTTGTTCTTTAACTCATTCATTTTGAAAGATTAAACCTAGGAGGGAAGCTGGGTAGCTCAGTAGGTTGAGAGCCAGGCCTAGAGATGGGAGGTCTTAGGTTCAAATCTGACCTCAGACACTTCCCAGCTGTGTAACCCTGGGCAAGTCATTTGACCCCCATTGTCTAGCCCTTACCACTCTTCTGCCTTGGAACCAATACACAGTTCCAAGAAAGAAGATAGGGTTTTGAAAAAAGATTAAACTTAATCTGAATTTAATCTCTAATAATTTTTACTTTTTCTTTCCAAAATACTTTATTACATACAATTTTTATTACATTACAGTCTGGGAAGTTTACATTTAATATTTCTGCTTTTCTACATTTAACAATTATATTTTTGTGCCCTCATAGATGGTCAGTTTTTGTGAAGGTAACATGTACTGCTGAGAAGAAGGTTTACATTTTTCTGTTCCCATTCAATTCTCTCTACACATCTATCATATTTGGCTTATCAAAGATTTTATTAATCTCGGTTTTTCTTATTTTTTGGTAAGAATTGTCTAGTTCTGAAAGGAAGAGTTTAAAGTCACCTCGCTCTATCATTTTATTATCTATTTATGTCTGTAACATTTAATTTTGCCTTTAAAAATTTGGATGCTAAAATATCTTGTGTACATGGATTTAAAAATGAGAATGTTTCTTGCCTGTGGTACCTTTTAACATAATATAGTTTCCCTGTTTATCTCTTTTGATTAAATCTGTGTAAGAATCAACTTTGTCAGAGATCATGATTGATACCACTTCTCCCTTTGTGTCAGCTAAGGCATAAAGTATTCTGCTTCAGCCCCCCCTTTTTTTTTACTCTATATGTGACATATTATTAAGTGAATTTCTTTTCTTAAAAAAAAAAAACAAACAAACCCTTACCTTCCATTTTGGAGTCAATACTGTGTATTGGCTCCAAGGCAGAAGAGTGGTAAGGGCTAGGCAATGGGGGTCATGTGACTTGCCCAGGGTCACACAACTGGGAAATTAATTTCTTATATACAATATATTGTCAAGTTTTAATTTTTGAACCATTCTGATATATATTTTCATTTTGGGGTTGAACTAATTTCATTCATATTTAATCCCAAAGTTGCTAGTTGTGTATTCCCTTCTTTTCTGTTTTTTATCTTATCATGTGTCCTTCTATTTCTTTCTTTTTTCTGTGTCCCTCTTCAGACTTAACTTATTACCTCACTTAACTCCACCTATTTCTTGATATGAATTCCCTTCTCAGTATCTCTCTTTTTTCTTATTCCCTAGACCTTATTTCTCTTTATCTATTTCTTCTTATTTTAGTGCCTCTGTCCCTTATGGGGCTTTTCTTTGTTTGATCCCTTCTTTATTCTATTCTAGTCTTTTCCTTATCCCCTTCTTTCTCTCCTATTTGTACATTAAAAAGATGCTTACTTTTCTTATTATGTATTTTGTTCTCTTTTGATCGCAGATCTGATGCGAGTAGGGTTCTAGTACTAATCACCCTCTATCCAATAATTCTCCTCTCTGTGTAAGTTCCTCCACTCCTTTGTTCTCCATATAAGAAAACCATTTCACCCTACCTCCTCCTTATCTGCTCCACTACCATTTTGATTCATTGCATTCACTTTGACGTCCAATTCAGGAGCAAGTCAAGACATTACCCTCACCATAGTCTGTGGAAAAATCTTATATCCCTTTCTTTCTCTTCTTCTTCTTAATTCCTTCCCTCTATATTAATTAAACCACCATAAAATTCCCAAACTGACTTACGTATTTCATTGGGATTTAGAATTAAAATCAATGGTGACCAACTAAAAATGTATTCAGTCCAACCATAAGTTTTACCCCTAACACTATTCATGGAATTAGATATTTCTTTTCAAACTCTCTGGACTATCAATATCATAGCTCAAAGGCAGATTCTGTTTCCAGAACTTTCTCCCTTCTGGGGTTTCCATGGCCACAGGCTGACATACAAAATAATTTCCATATATTAGAGGAACCATCATCACCTTAGAAGAAAATTACCTCACCCAGTTCAATGTTGGCTTATAGTGAGCTGTCAGTTTGGTATCCTCTTCCCCCCACCATATATAGAGTATACCTCTGCTTTTTTCAGCAATTTCCGAAGATCTGGAGACTCAGGCAAATTGTCTTAGTCCCTAACTGTGTTTTAATCCACCATGATTTGCCTGAGGCTAAGGGACAAAATTATTTAAATTATTCTCAGGGGAAAAAGATAAGGGAAAACCCACATGTCTTCTGACATTTATACATCTGTAGAGAAGATTATGAATCTTTCTGTCTCAGGCATAAAGCAAACATTTGAATTAATAAGGAAAACTGCTTTTTCTATCATAGATTTTCATTTATTTCTTCAATTTTCCCCAAATCATATACTAAAAAAGCAATAGACCTTTAAAATACTTCTTTAGCTATTCATGACTCGGAGATAAATTTATTTTCTATTACAACCTAGAAAGACTTATATGAAGTAATGCGAAGTTAAATGAGCAGAACAAGGAGAATGTTGTACACAGTAATATCAGTAATGTAAGGTGATCAATCATGAATGAATTATCTATTATTGGGAATGGAAGGATTCAGGAAAATTCCAAGGGCCTTATGATGAAAAGTGCAATCTATTATTATAGAAGGAATTGACAACATTTGAATACAGATTAAAGAATGCCATTCTTCACTTTATTTCCTCCATGAATCTTCCTCTACTGTAAACTATGTGTATCTTCTTTCACAACATGATGAACATGGAAAGATGTATTGTATAATAACATATATACAACAGTTATCATATTCATTGCTATGGGGTGGGAGGGTTGGGACAGAGGGAGAGAACAAAGATCAAAAGACATCAGAAAACAAACATTGAAAATTGCACCAAAATGTAATCTTGAAGAAAAAAATTAAAACTTTTTTTTAAAAGAGTGCTCTGAGACCATCTAATTCTTCACTTCCCACTGACTATACTACTTAGACTGAAATCCACTTGCAGGTACTATTTTCCCTTGACCATTTTCATCTTGCTTCTGTATGTTGTCTTTCCCCTTTGTATTGTTCAGTAGGGACAGTATTTCTTTTTTTTCCCTTATTTGTATCCCCAGGACTTTTTGGCCAAGTTTTGGCACAAAGTCGGTATTTAATAAATGTTTATTGGCTGATATCTTCTCATAGATATGTATTTTTATTGAAGAATATGGTATATGATTATGTTAATAATGATCTATTATTACTTTTAATACTGCTTTATTTTATAAAATGTTTTTTCTTTGAATTGATTGTGTCATTTTTCTGACATAAAAATGAGAACTTGTAAGTAAGTAGGGAATTAAAATTATTATATTGTATAGTATTGAAATTTTTTAAAAATCTGTTGGCAAGGGAAAACAACTATTTTATGGAATAGTGAAGAAAATATTTTTCTGGATAAATGAAGAAACACTCCCATTAAATATAGAGATACAGAGTTAAATAACTTCAGAAAATCAATGTATGAATCAAAGATAATATTTGACAACTTTGATTTTGGGGAAATTTTTAATGACATCATTTTTTTATAGCACCTGCTTTCCAACTTTGTGAGTAATTGGGATCCTTAAATTCCTCCTTTTAAACCCTGGTAGCATAGAAAGATTTACTGTGGTTTATTAGAAGAGGCTTAAACAGTCTAGGAAATAATTTGTCAAACACTTATGTGAATATTGGATGGTGTTAGAATTTACTTTTCAGTTATCAAGTCTGAAAGAAGGTGGGGGAAAATAAAACAGAGGTAGCATATTATTCTGTTCAGGTAAGGAAATGCCTTTTTTTTTTTACCAATTCCTTTAATCTACATTGGAGTTTATTGAAGTAATTTGTAATCATTAACAAAGTTGCTGAGTAATAATTTTATTACTGTTTTTGGGAGATGAGTCCATTAGGATACACAATAACTGCCAACTGTTCCTCCCTTATAGCCAAGGAGAATGAAAATTATGAGACCAATCATTGTTTTCCAGGAGACATCAATTGGCTCTTAATTGACAATGCCATAGCATTATGTTAGGTGGAATATTATTATTCAAAGTTACTTTTTGGGGGGGCAGGGTACAGTCATAAAAGGGTCATTTTTTTTTCTTGCAAGGTATGTCTTATGTTTTCAGTTCTGTAGAACTGTGAAAATTACAAAGTTATAAAATCTCAGATTCAGAAAAGAATGCAGTCATAGAGTTCAAACTGTACCCGAGTAAGAATTTTCTCCATAAGATATCCACAAAATAATCATCTTGCTTTTATCTCTAGAAATTCAAGTGATGGGGAACTCCCTCCCTCTTGATAGTTCTTATTGGTAAATTTCTGGTTCTCCATGTTTTTTTTCTCCTGTCCTCTTTTTGGAATGCCTTCAGGAAAAATAATCAAATTGCCCCCAGGAGTTTCTTTCCTTGCCTTATTTAAGCTGTTCATAAATTTAACAAATCTATTACATTCAAAGCTCTTCTTTTTAGTGGAATACTTTTTTTTTATTTAGAGATAGATTTTAACTCAATAAAACCAAGGGCTCTAAAACTACCTTCCCAGTACTGATTTGTATTTTAAGGAAAAAGCATTTTCATTTTTGCATTTTTTAAAAGATGATTAGACTGAGTACTCTCTGTAATGTAAAGATGATTGTCTATAAACATACAATTTAATGGAAAGATTGAAGAACTGTGGCGTAAGAGTAAGAAAACGTGAGTTATGGCTTAGAAGCTGATCTCTTCAACCTTGTACCTGTCATCTAGCCTCTCTCCTTAATTTCTTCATTTCTAAAAAAAAAATATATATATATATATAATGATAATCTAACTAATATATTTTTAACAAAGTATATTTATATATACACATATAAATACATGTTATACACTTCTAGATACTTAATATATTGTATAGTAAGGCCTTGGGGAGACATAATAAACAAAATTGTGTTGTGGACATGGACAATAGCAGAAATTTCTTATTTTTTGTATAAATCTGGAGGTAAATAAATGGATTTGGATTGGGTAAAGGGAAGAACTTCCAAATGGGGCACAAGTATCTTCTGACAGACCAAAAGTCTATAATAGCCCAGAGTGCTAAGAACCTGAACTAAATGTGTATTGCTTAGATCAAATGAGATAATAATTGTAAAGTGCTTAGTACAATATCTGGCATATAGTAAGTGCTATAAAAATACTAATTATTATTAATGACTGTTATTTTCCATAGAAAGTATATTGATTTCTATATGGAAATAACAAGTGGGAGTTTAAGTTTTGATTAGGATTCAGAATAGAGGATTCTAGTTATCATTTTTAATTTTTTATATCAAAATACTCAGTTAACACCTCCTCCTCCTTCCCCTCCCTCCACTAGAGAAGACAGTATTTGACAAAAAGTATTTTATACATATAAAATGATGTCTTAATTCCATTTACAAGTCATTCTTCAAATAATATTTCTGCTACTGTATGCAATATTCTCTTTGGTCCTGCTCATTTTGCTCTTCATAATTTCATGGATGTCTTCATTTGATTGTTCCAAAATTAACTTGCTCATAATTTATTATTGTGAAGTAGTATTATATTACAATCATATGACATTAAAAGTTTTTGCATGAAGTGAATGATTAGAAGGATTAGAAGGAAAGCAATAAAATGAAAAAAAAATCTGTAAGCATTTTCTAGGGTATAGATATCATATTTAAATTTTATAAAGAATTCTTGTTATGTCTAATCATTGTTCTGCCACTAATAGGTGTGTGAACCTTGAACAATCTCTCTACATTTCAATTTTCTTGTTAGTAAAATGAGAAGATATATTTTTTACTTTAAAATCTCTAAGGAAACTCCCATATAGCTTTGGTATTCCATGGTATTTCATCATAGTTGACTCAAAGTTGACTAGAGGTGTTCCTCTTTTTATTTATTTCTATTTCTTAGGGTTTGTGGAATAACAAAGAGTCTAAAACCTGAAATTGATTGAATTTCTGTCAGCTTTACACTAAATCATAAAAACAGTCTTCCTGTAAATTTCACTTTATCACCACAGTACAAGAATGGAGTTGACAAACAGAGGGAAAAAAGATGATGCAGGAAAGAAGTAACTACATGACAAAAACAACCAGAAACCAGAGATTATGAGTAGAGAGAATTAAGCAATCTGTTGATTAAAAAAAAGAGACACCAGTACAAAACCCTGGTTAAAGGTCCTTCTCTAATATATCCTAGCCATGTGACCTTATAAAACTCAATATTGAAAATGGAGGCTTAAATGCAGCAAAAGTCCAAATGGGGGTAGTATTAAAAGGCTGTAAAGAAAATAAGAGGATAATAAAAAGGGAGGGGTGTAGAAAGGGAAGTAAAATAAGGGTTGGATCTAGGGGGACTAATTAAAAACAAAAAAACTGGTGTAGAATGAAATAGTGAAAGAAGAAAGGGCAGTTCTAGGACTGGAAATCAATCAAAATGTTGGAAAATACACAGCTGGTAATCATAACTCTGAATGTGAATGGAATGAACTCACCCATAAAACGCAAGCGAATAGGAGAGTGGATTAGAACCCAAAACCCTACCGTATGCTGTCTATAAAAAAACACATGAGGAAGGTAGACACAGACAGGATAAAGGTAGATAGATGGAGCAAAATCTACTGGGTATCAGCAGAGAAAAAGAAGGCAGGAATCACAGTCATGATATCTGAGAGGGCCAAAGTAAAAATAGATCTAGTTAAAAGAGATAGGGAAGGTAATATCCTGATAAAAGGCAGTATAGACAATGAGGAAATATCAGTAATAAACATGTATGCACCAAATGGGATAGCATCCAAATTTCTAAAGGAGAGATTAGTAGAGTTCAAGGATGAAATATTTAGTAAAACTGTATTAGTGGGAGACCTGAACCTTCCTCTATCAGATCTAGAAAAATAAAATAAAAAAATAAGTAAGAAAGAAGTAAGAGAAGTGAATGAAATCTTAGAAAAATTAGAGTTAATAGATTTGTGGAGAAAAATAAATAGGGACAGAAAGGAATACACTTTCTTTTCAGCAGCACATGGTACATTCACAAAGACTGACCATGTATTAGGGCATAAAAACATTGAAAACAAGTGCAAAAAGCAGAAATAATAAATGCAACCTTTTCAGATCATAATACAATAAAGATAATAATTAGTAAGGGTACATGGAGAGGCAAATTAAAATTTATTAGAAATTAAATAATATTATTTTCCAAAAGAGGTTAGTTAAAAAACAAATCATAGAAACAATTAATAATTTCATTGAAGAAAATAACAATGATGAGACATCCTTTCAAAATCTATGGAATACAGTCAAAACAGTACTCAGGGGGAAATTTATATCCTTCAGTTCATATATTAACAAATTATGGAGGGCAGAGGTCACTGAATTGAACATACAAATTAAAAAACTAGGAAATGAACAAATTAAAAATTCTCAGATAAAACTAAATTCGAGATTCTAAAAATTAAAAAAAGAAATTTTAAAAATCTAAAGTTAAAAACTATTGAAATAATAAATAAGACTAAAAGCTGGTACTTTGAAAAAACTAATAAAATAGACAAAGTACTGGTCAATATAATTTAAAAAATGAAATAAGAAGACCATATTAAAAGTATCAAAGATGAAATGGGAGACCTCAACTCTAATGAAGAGGAAATTACAACAAGCATTTAAAACATTTTGCCCAACTATATGGCAACAAATTTGACAATCTAGGTGATATGGATGAATATTTACAAAAATATAAACTGCCTAGATTAACAGAAGAAGAAATAGAATACCTAACTTACCCCATTTCAGAAAAAGAAATTGAACAAGCCATCAAAGAACTCCCTAAGAAAAAATTCCCAAGACCAGATGGATTCCCAAATCAATTCTATCAAGCATACAAAGAATAACTAATCCCAATGCTATACAAACTAGTTGACAGAATAAGAAAGAAGGAGTTCTACCAAATTCCTTTTATGACGTAATTATGGTACTGATTCCAAAGCCAAGTAGATCAAAAACAGAGAAAGAAAATTATAGACCAAATTCCCTAATGAACATAGATACAAAAATAATAAATAGAATACTAGCTAAAAAACTCCAGCAAGTGATCATGAGGATTATTCATTATAATCAGGTGGAATTTATACCAGGAATGCAAGGCTGGTTCAATATTAGGAAAACCATCCACATAATTGACCATATCAACAAGCAAACCAACAAAAATCACATGATTATCTCAATAGATGCAGAAAAAGCCTTTGACAAAATACAATATGCATTCCTGTTAAAAACACTAGAAAGTATAGGAATAGAAGGGTTTTTCCTAAAAATAATAAACAGTATATATCTAAAACCATCACCAAGCATCATTTGCAATGAGGACAAATTAGAAGCCTTCCCAATAAGATCAGGAATAAAACAAGGATGCCCATTATCACCTCTATTATTTAACATTGTACTACAAACTGTAGCAGTAGCAATTAGAGAAGAAAAAGAAATTGAAGGTATTAACATAGTCAATGAGGAGACCAAGCTATCACTCTTTGCAGATGATATGATGGTCTACTTAAAGGACTTTAGGGAATCATCTAAAAAGCTAATGGAAATAATCAATAATTTTAGCAAAGTTGCAGGATACAAAAATAAATTCACATAAGTCATAAGCATTTCTATATATTTCCAACACATCTCAGCAGCAAGCATTAGAAAGAGAAATTATATTTAAAATCACCCTAGAGAATATAAAATACTTAGGAATCTATATGCCAAGACAAACACAGGAACTATATGAACACAATTACAAAACACTTTCCACACAATTAAAACTAGATCTAAATAATTGAAAAACATTAATTGTTCATGGGTAGGATGAGCTAACATAATAAAAATTACAATCCTACCCAAACGTATTTAGTGCCATACCCATCAAATTACCAAGAAACTATTTTACTGAAGTAGAAAAAAAATAACAAAGTTCATTTGGAAGAACAGAAGATCAAGGATTTCCAGGGAAATAATGAAAAAAAATACAAAGGAAGGGGCTCTAGCAGTACCAGATCTTAAACTGTACTATAAAGCAGTGGTCATCAAAACAATATGATACTGGCTAAAAGACAGGAGGGAGGATAAGTAGAATATACTTGGAGTAAGTGACCTCAGCAAGACAGTCTATGATGAACCAAAAGATCCCAGCTTTGGGGACAAAAATCCACTTTTTGACAAAAACTGCTGGGAATATGGGAAAGCAGTATGGGAGAGATTGGTTTATAGCAACATCTTACACCCTACACCAAGATAAACTCAGAATGGATGAATGACTTGAATATAAAGAAGGAAACTATAAGTTAATTAGGTGAACACAGAATAGTATTCATGTCAGATCTTTGGGGAAGGAAAGGTTTTAAGACCAAGTAAGAATTAGAAAAAAATCACAAAATGTAAAATAAATAATTTTGATTACATTAAATTAAAAGATTTTTGTACAAACAAAACCAATGCCAAGAAAATTAGAAGGGATGTAACAAATTGTGAGAAAAATCTTCATAACAAAACCTCTGACCAAGGTCTAATTACTCAAATTTATAAAGAGCTAAATCAATTGTACAAAAAAATCAAACCATTCTTTAATCAATAAATGGGCAAGGGATATGAATAGGCAATTTTCAGTTAAAGAAATCAAAACTATTAATAAGCATATGCAAAACTGTTCTAAATCTCTTATAATCAGAGAGATGCAAATCAAAACACCTCTGAGGTATCACCTCATACCTAGCAGATTGGCTAACATGACAGTAAAAAGGAAAGTAATGAATGCTGGAGGGGATGTGGCTAAGTTGGGAAATTAATGCACTGCTGGTGAAGTTGTGAATTGATCCAACAATTCTGGAGGGCAATTTGGAAATATGCCCAAAGGGTGCTAAATGACTGTCTGCCCTTTGACCAAGCCATAGCACTTCTGTGTCTTTACCACAATGTACAAACAAAGTACAGACAAAGGAATGACTTGTACAAGAATATTCATAGCTATGCTCTTTGTGGTGGCAAAAAATTAGAAAATGAGGGCAAGCCCTTTGATTGGG
Organism: Monodelphis domestica; assembly: GCF_027887165.1. Lineage (NCBI taxonomy): Eukaryota > Metazoa > Chordata > Mammalia > Didelphimorphia > Didelphidae > Monodelphis > Monodelphis domestica. The sequence goes on from NC_077229.1 coordinate 265,794,927, forward strand.
GAATGGCTGAACAAATTGTGGTATCTGTTGGGGATGGAATACTTTTGTGCTAAAAGGAATGATGAACAGAGAAATTCCATGTGAACTGGAACAACCTCCAGGAATTTATGCAGAGTGAAAGGAACAGAATCAGGAGAACACTGTACACACAGATTCTGCGACACAATTGAATATAATACACTTCTCTACTAATAGCAATGCAGTGATACGTAACAATTCTTTGGGACTTATGAGAGATAATGCTATCCACATTCAGAGGAAGAACTGTAGGAATAGAAATACAGAAGAAAAACAACTGCTTGATCACATGGATCAATGGGAATATGATTTGGGAGGTAGACTCTAAATGATCATCCTAGTACAAATATCAATAATATGGTAATAGGTCTTGATCAATGACACATGTAAAACCCAGTGGAATTTCATGTTGGCTATGTGAAGGGGCTTGGGGAGGGGAGGAAAAGAACATAATTCTTGTAACCATTGAAAAATATTCTAATTTAAATAATTAAATAAAATTTCCCCAAAAATAATAAAATAAAATAGCAGTCCTTTAAAAAAAGGAAACTCAATATCTCAGAATAATGTTCTTTGTCTACAAAATGAAGATAATAAGAAGTACTGTTTTAAAAAAAACTCAAAACAAACAGAAAATCATCTCCAAAATGATTTCATGTTCATTTCAATCCTCAGTCACCAATCATTTGAGGACAGCCCAAGACCTAAACCAAAGGAAACTTTTAGTCATTTTGATCCTCAGTTCTAAGATAGTAGTAGTTCTGAAAGGGACAAAAAGCCATCTTCGATCATAGGATTTTAGAAATAGAGGGAAAAAGATGGCCTTAGAAAATTTTAATCTCAGCATACGTAAGGTTCTAGGATAAGAGGTAGTTTCAAAGTATCTCTTGTGTGTGCATCATCTCCTTCCATCTTTTGTTGATATTCTCTAAGGGTCTGAAGTTGAATTCAGCACTTAACTAAAGGGAACTAACCACTTCCATATATATATTTCCTTAACCACTGCATTCTCAGAACTAGAGAACATCATGGCCCTTTAGAGCCAGAGACATTTGAGATCACATTGATTCTGTGTTCAGTTATTACAGGACCCGAGAGGACAGATGGTGCTCATTAATTAGTCATTCATTGTCCCATAATGAGCAAATCCTCTATTCCCATGAACTTATCTTTGTGCTTGAGAGACAATATATCCTCAGACAAAATACCATTTCCTTCTCTCTCCCTGTATTGTTCTCTATATCTATCTTATTCCTATTAAAGTCAGACCTTACACTGTGTACCCTGCCTGTTTCTACTATGTGTTGAAATGACTGGGGAGTCTGTTTCCCGAAAGGCATATTGATGTATAATGGAATACCCTTGCTCCCCATTTCAGAGCAAAAACTGACATTATATAATTGGTTCAAGTCTACTAACCACATAGTAAAGAGACAAACTATGGATTGGTTGAAGATCCTGAACTATGAATGTATTCAAAAGTAATTAATTATATAAAACAAGGCTTTTTCCTCTGATGTTTGCTATTTTTTAACTTTTCAAGTATGGGAACCATGAAGACAATTAGCCCATGGGTGAGGAGATAGATTTCAACCTTTAACTTCTGGACTACTGCCACAATGTCCATGAATGTTGTTGCTTATGCTGCAGTTGTATTCATGCTTTTCTGCTTTAAGATCTTAAAAAATGACTATGAACTTAGAAAGATAAGAGCATAAGTAGTGAGTTCTTACCCCCCAAAGCTGAGGTCTTTGGGTTTATCAGACACTAAGTTGATAAAGTAATCTACCCCAGTATATTGTGTACCAAATCTATCCCATTGATCTACCATTTTCTTTCGTAGCCATTATCAGATCATTTTGATTATTACTATATTATATTACACTTGGGGATCTGGTATTGGAAGACCAGCTTCCTTGACATTTTTTCATTAGTTCCCTCAAGATTCTTTACCTTTTGTTCTTCAAGATGATTTTTTTATTATTCTTTCTAGTTCTATAAAATGATTGTTTGGAAGTTTTGCTATGGCACTGAATAAGTACATTAACTTAAGTAGAAATGTCATTTTTATTTTTTTTATTTTTATTTTATTTCATTAGCTTGTGCTACACATGAGTAATTAATATTTTTCCAGTTGTTTGGATCTGACTTCATTTGTGTAAAAAGTGTTTTATTATTTTATTCAAATAATTCCTATGTATGTTTGGTGAGTAGATTCTCATGGAATTTTATGTTGTCTAGGGTTATTTTAAATGGAATTTCTCTATCTCTTGCTGTTGAGAACTTTGTTAGTAATATATAGAAAAGCTGAGGATTTCTGTGCATTTATTTTGTATCCTGTAATTTTGCTAAAGTTTTAATTATTTCAACTAATTTTAGTTGATTTTCTAGGATTCTCTAAATTTACCATCATCTTATCTGCAAATAGTGATAGTTTAGTTTCTTCATTGCCTATTTCAATTCTTTTCATTTCTTATTACTAGTAAAATATTAAATAATAGTGGTGAAAATGGGCATTCTTGCTTCAATTCTGATCTTATTGGGAAGGCCTCTAACTTATCTCCATTGCAAATGATATTTGCTGATTGTTTTAGGTAGATACTACTTATCATTTTAAGGAATGACCCATTAATTCCAATGCTTTGTAGTATTTTTAACAGAAATGGTTATTGTATTTTGTTGGCTTTTTCTGCATCTACTGAGATAATCATGTGTTTTCTGTTAGTTTTATTATTGATGTGGTCAATTATGTGGATGGTTTTCCTAATATTGAACCAGCCCTGCATCCCTGGTATAAATCCTACTTGATGATAGTAAATGATCATTGTGATATAATACTGTAGTCTCTTTTCTAATATTTCATTTAAATTTTTGCATCTCTATTTGTTATTGAAATTGGCCTATAATTTTTTCTCTGTTTTTCCTCTCCCTGGTTTAGGTAGCAATGCCAACATTGTGTCATAAGAAGAATTTTGTAGGCTTCCTTCTCAACCTATTTTCCAAAAAAAGTTAATATAATATTGGAATTAATTATTCTTTACATGCTTCTTATAATTCACTTAATCCATCTAGCCCTAGGGATTCTTTGTTTGGAAGTTCATTGATGGCTTGTTCATTTTCATTTTCTGAAATGGTATTATTTAAGGATTCTATTTCCTTTTTTGTTAATATATAGGAATTTTATATTTTAGTAAATATTTGTCCATTTCATCTAGATTGTCATATTTATTGACAAATAATTGGGCAAAATAGCTCCCAATGATTGCTTTAATTTCCTCTTTACTGGTGGTAAATTAACACTTTTGATTTTTTATACTGTTTATTTTATATTCTTCTTTCCTTTTTTAAAATCACATTGACTCATGCTCTCTTTTCTCCCCATGAAATGAATTCCAACCCTTATTTATTAGTTCAATGGGTCTCTTACTTTCAATTTTATTAATTTATTTTTTGATTTCTAGGATTTCCAATATAGTCTATAGGGGATTTTTAATTTGTTCTTTTTCTGGTATTTTTAGTTGCTTTCCCAATTCATTGATCTTTTGAACATTTAGAGATATAAAATTTTCCCTAAACACTACTTTGAATGTATCCCATAAATGTTGATGTGTTTTCTCTTCATTGTCATCCTCCTTAATGAAATTATTGATTGTTTTGTATATTTTGTTCTTTGACTCACTCCTTTATGTAGAATTAGGTTATTTAGTTTCCAATTAATTTTTGATTCATCTTTCCATGGTCATGTATTGATTATAATCTTTATGATGTATATTCCTTCCTAACTCCTCTAATAACGATAAAATTTTTAAGAGTTATTCATATCATATTTCTTTGTAGGAATATAACCAGTTGGACCTCACTGAACCCTTTAAATTTTCTCTTTCTTGTTTGCCTTTTTATGCTTTTCTTGAGTTTTGTATTTATACATCAATTTTTCTGATTACAACTAGTCTTTTAATCAGGAATGTTTGGAAATTTCCTATTTTATTAAATGACCATTTTCTCCCTTAAAGAATACACTCACTTTTTCTGCATAGTTTGATTTTAGGTTTTAAACCTAATTCTTTTGCCTTCCAGAAAAATCAGATCTGAAGCATTCCCAACTTTTCAATGTAGAAGTTGCTCCGTTCTACAAAATTCTGACTGTGGTTCCATTATATCTGAATTATTCCTTTCTAATTACAGTATTTTCTCCTTGGCTGGGCAACCCTTGGATTTGACTGATATTTCCAGGAATTTTCATTTTCATCAGAAGGTGATCATTAGATTCTTTCAATTTCTATTTTGCCCTCTTATTCAAGAATATCAGGGCAGTTTTTCTTTCATAATTTCTTACAATGTGATAGCTATCCTTTTTTTTTAAATCACAGTTTTCAAATGCCCCAAATCTACAAATCATCCCTCCCAAATCTGCTTGCCAGGTAAATTGTTTTTCCAATGAAATATTTCATATTTTCTTCAGTTTTTTCT